>NC_065510.1:18586448-18753039 GCF_006386435.1 Epinephelus moara | reverse complement strand
TATTAATAAGCTGATGGCACACTAAAATGTAAGTGAATTCCACCAGAGATAAAAACTCATAATTATACCATTCTCATATGGTTCTAAGAAAACTCCGACTAATGCATTGATTGGCCGAGCGTCCTGTCTGTCTTCCCCACGTGGAGGACTCCGACTGATGTAAAGGGACGAGATGGTCACAGAGTTTCTGCTAGACAGGTATTTTTAGTTTGCCTCTAATGTAACATACGCTGTAACGTTATATATGACAACACAGCATCCAGTTGCTAATGGCTAACGTTAGCCTACTGTATCGTAGCCTCTGATACATTAACGTTATCTTCCTTGTGCGTTTCCACTTACTAGTAATGTTAAGCTACTATCTAACGTTTGCACTGTAACCTTATTCTAAAACTCATCATTCATCAGTGACTCCGGTTGAGTTTTAAAACTCCAGGGTTGCGTTTGACTGTCTTGGTTGTAACATTACACTCGCCCTCCACTGCCGTGTATCTTTTTTTTATTTTATTTTATTTTTTTTACATACTTTATTAATCCCCGATGGGAAATTCAATTTCTCACTCTGTTTGTCAATTACACACAGGTCCGAACACACACATGCATAAACTGGACCTATACATGCACTAAGTGGAGAGATGTCAGAGTGGGCTGCCCATGACAGGCGCTTCGAGCGGTTGGGGGGTTTGGTGCCTTGCTCAGGGGCACCTCGGCAGTGCCCAGGAGGTGAACAAAATAGTATCATTAGCAAAAAAATGAACGTTGAAGTATTGATTAGGAATAACCATATTATTTATGTATAACGTAAACAACAATGGACCGAGGATAGACCCCTGTGGCAACCTGTTTCTGATGAGACCGAGGATAGACCCCTGTGGCAACCTGTTTCTGATGACTAGTTGGCTTGACTGGGTACCATCAGTGACCACAGTCTGAGTTCTCTCTGTGGGGTCCATGTCATTGGTTCGACAGCCCATTGATTCGACAGCCCATTGGTTCGACATCCCATTAGTCCGACTGTCCGCGGTGCTGAACGGCTCGCAGCGGGCGTATGGTGCGCCGCAACCGGCTTGAGGTGGAGCAGGCTCACGGCTTATGTGTTTGTCACTTTCTTTTTTATTTTAACCCACACCATGATCTTTTCCTGACCCTAACCAAGTGGTTTTTGTGCCTAAACCTAACCAGACATTAACGACAGGGCATCATGATGATTTCGGAATGGACTTCGGAACAATGAGTTTAATATGGTCGGAACAATGGGATGTCGAACCAATGGGCTGTCGAACTATTGGGCAGTTCCCTCTCTGTGATGTAAGAGTGGAACCAATCAATTGTGACTTCATCGAGACCTATGGACTATAATTTATGGAGAAGGATTTTATGATCTACAGTATCAAAAGCTTTTGAGAGGTCGATGAAGAGAGCGGCACAAAATTGTTTATTATCCAGGGAGGAAACAATGTTATCGATAACTGAAGCTGCCGCTGTTATGGTGCTGTGACCCAGGCGAAAACCAGACTGTTGTGGCTGTAGTAGGTTGAGAGAGTCAATAAAGGTGCGTAGTTGAAAATTAACTAATGACTCAAGAAGTTTTGCTAAGAGAGGTAATTTAGATATTGGACGGTGGTTGTTAAGATCGCAGACATCTCCACTTTTGTGTAATGCTAATACTGTGGCACTTTTCCATGAAGCTGGAATCCTGCCTGTTAAAAAGGTTTGATTAAAAATATGAGCTAGATGAGAGCAGATGAAGGGGGCACTTAGATTGTCTGCACCAGTGTTTTTGCATGATTTTAACCTAAGGAGAGCTTTGTGTACATCTACACTACAATGATGTAACCATTTGTAAAATACAGATTTACGACTAAAACAGTGTAAATTAATGTGATCATTTAAAGCGACACTTACTTTTTTGGAAATTTTACTCTTTTCTTTGTTTAGATTAAAATGGTATTAATAAGCTGATGGCACACTAAAATGTAAGTGAATTCCACCAGAGATAAAAACTCATAATTATACCATTCTCATATGGTTCTAAGAAAACTCCGACTAATGCATTGATTGGCCGAGCGTCCTGTCTGTCTTCCCCACGTGGAGGACTCCGACTGACGTAAAGGAACGAGATGGTCACAGAGTTTCTGCTAGACAGGTATTTTTAGTTTGCCTACACAGCATCCAGTTGCTAATGGCTAACGTTAGCCTACTGTATTGTAGCCTCTGATACATTAACGTTATCTTCCTTGTGCGTTTCCACTTACTAGTAACATTAACGCTACTATCTAACGTTAGCACTGTAACCTTATTCTAAAACTCATCATTCATCAGTGACTCCGGTTGAGTTTTAAAACTCCGGGGTTGCGTTTGACTGTCTTGGTTGTAACGTTACACTCACTCTCCTCTTCCGTGTATCTAACGTTACCTTGCCAACACCTACGTCTATCATAGACATAATGAGGAGGGAGTAGGCCTTTGGAGGGAGGTGGAGTTGCAGGAGAAGGGGGATGGGACTTTGGAGGGAGGCGGGAGTTGTGGATGTTCAAATTTTTTCTAAGTGTTGTGTAAAAATGCAAGAAAGGTAAGAGTTGCTTTAACTGATAAAAATGAACATGTTCATTTATCCTCCACTGAGAAGAGGGCAATCAAACCATGAACCTACTCTCCTCAAAAATGACAACTTTTTCCTTTTTCCGTTCAACTTTACTCATTCATACTGTATCGTTGTTTGTTTTGTTTCCTGTTTGTGGCTGACAGCCCATTCGTCTCATTTACACCCTTACACTTAGCAGACATCAGGGTATATTTCCAGGTAATTTATAAATACAGAAAGACTGAACGATGACACTGGATCACTATAAATACATGTGTTATGTCTCACATCATTAACAACTACTGTGAGTGATGCAGTGTTTATACATCTTGTGACTGAAAATATTCACTGTGAAATATCACTATATTCTCCCTCTTCATCTTCTTCTTATTATTATCGCCATTATTTCAAACAATAGCACGATCTCATTGAGACAATTACGCCTCTGGAGCTCACCTATGACTCAAGTGAGATCCGGCAGATGATCAGAGGGGTTTTAGAGTAGGAAATATGACCCTGAGGTCACCTTTCACTGCCCTGACACGACCCCCACCCAGGACACTAAAGGGCTGTCACATGCCATGGAAAATCTCTGAAGAGAGGAACTTCCTACATTGATAAAATGTTTCTACAGTTGAGACGATATTCCTGTGCTGTCATGTGTTAAGATCGCTTGGTGTGTTGCAAAACAGCAAGTTTAACATTTGGTTTTTTGATAAATAGCAGCCAGCATCCAATCTCTGCTAAACCCTTTGGCGTTTATAGTGTTCAAACTTTGGAATAAATACGTTCTCCAACCAAGCGATGGTCTCACACACCACACAGCGACTCATAAACAAGACTAAGGGCTCATTTATGCTCAACGTTAGATAGGGAGACAAATGGAGCCTTCCGTCTGTCCGTATTTGTGCTTGAGAGCTTGTGGATATGAATGAAACGGAGCAATACCATCAAAGATCATGGAGGCAGTGTAGCGTAGTTCAAGGGAGATATGACCATAGGTGACTCCGAAAAATGTAATCAATGGCGGGACTGAACAAATCAATTACATAATGAAAAGAATTCTCTATCCACATGTAGAGATATATGCACCCTCCATTTAATGATACAATATCACAACCGCTTTCACCATCGCCTTGTTTGTTGTTTGAAACTTTTGACTCTGCCCTCTAGTGCCATCTACTGGTTGTATCTATGCCATCATAAAGGACGTATGGAAGTACGAGGGCAGTGACGTTTACAAAGTCTGAAACAGGCGTATCTATTTTTGTACATTAAGGGAACATAAATGGGCTTTTCAGGGCCTTAACTTACACCTGGCACAAAGAGGCGGACAGCAACACGCAACTGTCATTAATAGTTTCAGACCGACACAGTCGTCATTTTCACAACCAGCGCCCATGTTGTTTAAGAGTGTTTACTTGTACCCATCTGTGTGCCCGTGGGCATGACAGCCATTGCTATTAATGGCAATAGTGCACTATTTTACTGCCACTTAAAGGGCACATTATTCTGGTATAAGATGTGTGAGCACAATCAGGTTCACAACACGTGTACACTCTGTTTCACACACAGGGATGCGTGGATAACAAGGAGTGGGTAAAATAATGCATCAATAAAAAGGGAAATATTATTTACATTTTCTAAAATGTGAACATAGCAGAAGGTCAAGCAGAGCGGCTGTCCGACTCCCCATTAAAAGAGATGCAGCACACATTCACACACAAATATCATTGTAATTCTTGTGATTATTTTAAAAGCTAAAAGTTAAGTTCTGTTTTCTCTGTCAGGTTTTGCTGCTTAAATGTCCCACGATTTATGCTGCAGCGGCATTACTCCTTGTGCTGCATTGCTCTCAGCAGAAAACCACTCGCTTCTCGAATTGGCTGAAACCACCATGTAAATGGCATTGCACCAGGCACAGGCAACACCTGGCTTTTAAAGGAATGGGAGATAACGCTCTGATTGGTTGAATTCATGTCACGCCCCAAAACGCTATGATTAATTAAGGCACTAAATAACAACCCCTTTGCCCCTTATGCCTTATTTTGTGCCCAGATTATGCATGGCTTAAGTAGCAAAAGTGGAGCTGAAAATGCTCTAAATGCACTTGCACCATGCAGTTGAGACCATATGCTATAGATCATTTAAATAGGTCCCTAAGAGTCTAAAGCCATGCAAGTGGCTCTGCAAAGCTGTACTTTGGCACAGCTGTGCTTTGAGCTAAATACTAACGCCAGCATGCTAAAATGCTCATAATGACAATAATGATATGCAGATGTTTCAGTCTCAAACAAAGTGGTGGATCGACATTGCCATCCCTAAAGCACTGCCACTTGCATGGCTAAAAATGCGACAGTAAACTGGGAGAGAGTTTGTGGTTTCAGAAGCACCACAGGGCATTTTAACTACTCCAGACATTATAACATTACCTTTGGTTATCTATATTACACCAGCAGTAACTACTGTTCTCTCAGTACTTCAAATGCACTTTAAAACAATAATAGTTCCAACTTATATCTGCATATATCTACATCATTTCAGAGAGATAGCCTTCACCTTGACTACACAAAAAAGTGTTTGCAGCTATAGGTCATCTCCATGGTAAGTTATATAAAGCACACCTCGGGTATATATATATATATATATATATATATATCAGAGTCAACCCTTTCAAAGTCTAAGTAGTGTTCATACTGACGTGCTGTACACAGGTGTGTGTTTGTGTGAGTGACTGCTTCCTCACCATGGCAGCACTTTTCATGACATGGCTAATGACCACAATGACGCGTCCTTTGTAGTTCTGGAGGACTCCCGTCGTAGGACACTGCACCAGCTCACCGTCAGGGCCGAACGCCGTGCTGAAGGGAATGTTGATGCTGCCAGAAATATGGCCTCTGCTGAAGCTGGAGGAGGCGGCGAGGTTAAGGAGCACAGCTTTGAACAGGTACAGCACCTGTCTGGGCCCAAGGCCAGTGACGGCAAACCTCCTCAGTGGGTAACAATAATATCCCTGGGCGACATGGATACAATAAACAGTAGTTAATAGTAACAAGTCAGTTCAATGATACTCTAATTAGTGCTTGTTATACTTCTTATCAGGCTAACGTCCAATACAATAAGTGTGTAAGACAAGCTTCAAGATTGCTGTGTGGGAAAAACTCTCTCTTAACTGAGGGAAGAACGAAGAAAAAGAGATTCAGTACAGGAGATGTAATAACAGAGACAGCAGGAGAAAAGAAAAAAAGGGATGTGAAGGACTGGGTCTTAGTGAGGGATTTACCGGAGAAAAACAGAGAGTATCAGCACAGGGACAGTGAACAACCCCTGAGTGGTATATAATGGAATAATAACCCTTGAGAAAAGGAGGTTGTTCTATTTCTGAGAGAAAAGCCATTGACATTATTGCTACATATCTTAACACAAGTGGTGCTTCTTCCTCGACTACGTTCACTAAATCATTCCAGCTGCCACAAGGACATATAGAGTTGAGATGTTACATAACGCATATAATCCACGAGCCGACAAATCTCATTGTGGTGCATTTAACCTGAGAATTACAAGAGGCACATGCCAGTTGTTTTGCAGCAGAGAATAACCAATCACGTACCCAGACAGCTAAATCTAGATCGTCTTGATTAACCTCACAGAGGTCTTAATTTAATCCACTTTTTGTGACCGCAGACGCCCACAACAGAGCTTTGCCTTACATCACAATAAAGGTGAACAAGGGTTGCCAAATCCTGGGAAAGTGGTCAAATCTCTTTTGTGCATGTGAGTTTGCCCGAGGAGCTTCTGTCTATCAGGAGGCTCCAGTGTAGGAATTTGGCTAGAGTAAGTGCCATTTTGAAATCCCTGCTCTAACCACTAATCCCCACTGATTAACGGCTCTTTAACCCCCTTAGACAATTACCATTCCACTGATCTGAAGGGTGAGACTCATTTCTTTTGGTCCTCTGCATTTTGTTTAGGCAGGTTTTCTGGGCCGCTATACTCCTTGTGATAAATAAAAACCTGCGCATCTGCAAAACCAAAACTAATTTCTTGATGTAATCTTGTAATTTGGTGCCGAGCTACGAAGAAGACGGATAAAGAGACTATTGAATGTGGCAAGCAGAGGAAATTTTCGTTTTCAATCTAAAGGCACGTACAGGGACTTTGTTTGTATGGGAAACAAACATTGCTGTGATTGCTGTCATTAAGCAGCAGTTTAAAGACCAGCTGAAGGGCACATAAAAGAGGTGCAACATCACACCCAACGACCTAGCGTCTGCTACAGCTAACTGACCACTTGGCGCTCTCTATGTCTCAATGGGGTCATGCACTTGGAGGAGAGTCGCACCCAACAACAGAGGATCCGGTGCCAGCGAAGACAACCTCGCGCTGATCCAGTACCATCCCAGCCTCCTGATTCAAGCCTTACGTGTCCTCACTGTGGCAGGTTATGTGGCTCTAGAATCGGGCTTCATAGTCGCGTTCAGTGGCATTGCCAAGTTCACAACAGCTGTATGGAAGGTGCGTCATCTTCGACTATGTTGGACCGCCAGAAGAAGAAGCAGCTCATTAACCTATGCATACTGTTACTGTCATGTGAAAACTATGTATCTCCAACGATAGTTTATTTATTTGATTATTTATCTTAAGAAGCTGGAGAATCTTCTCAAATATAAAGGAACAATTCATATTTTAGTTTGTCTGAAAATTTCAGAATTGCCACTTCTGGAGATGCATGCACGTTCCTTGAACAGCAAACACACACACACTCACACACACACCACTGTACATCCACTGGTCGTCAAGTGTCGCAAAGAAACTATTCATTTCATATACTCGGGCATCACACTGTTTAACTTACCAAAAAAGCTTTGTGTTGGTCATGATTATCAGTTATCTGTTAAAACATAACCAGAATATAGAATTCTCTCATGGAAACCAACAAACAAATATACCATGTAAAAGAGGAAACTGGTGTAGCCAAAGGGCCAGACGAATGCATTTTGCTCGGGTTCACAGGCTGATCTCCACCGCTTTATACCCTCATCTCTCAGACTGCAGGATGTTGTGGGGCAGCCTGGGTAGACAGCTGAATGTTGCAGTAACTGAATGTTGCAGAATCTGGCAGCACATAACTGAATTAGATCATGCACCCAGCCTGAATCTGCCCCTACTTGCCTTAGATGGGAATCAAACTGTTTTACTTTCTGTGCCTGTGGTTCAATTTCAAAACTCTGCAAAGCACTGGCAGCGGGTCAAGAGGTAAGCAAGAGATCCAAGGTGCTGTGGGATGAAGAGAAAGGTTTTCTGCATCCACACGTGCGACTGTGTGCACATTCTGTTTCTGCGTGTATCATAAGACCTTGAACTTTGTGCAAATTATGCAGGTGTAAGTGGAAACATTCTTTATAAGCTTTTAAAAGAGAACAAAGTTTTTTCACAAGTAGAAATGTCACTGAAATTACATATCTGTGCCCAACAGGTAGAGACATGATGTTAAAAGGACCTGCATTCATTCAGAGATGCATTAATCATAGCTTTACAGAGACCTGGCACACACTCAAGGACATGGACCTTTACTGTAAAAGAACCAGTTTGATTCAGCTGTGAGACTGGACAGAGACACGCTGAAATAAATGTCAAAGCAGAGGAGTGTGGTGACTGTGGAGGCCATTGGAGTACAGTGAACTCATTGTCATGTTCAAGAAACCAGTTTGAGATGATCTGAGCTTTGTGACATGGTGCGTTATCCTGCTGGAAGTAGCCATCAGAAGATGGGTACACTGTGGTCATAAAGGGATGGACACGGTCAGCAACAATACTCAGGTAGGCTGTGGTGTTTAAACCATGCTCAGTTGGTACTAAGGGGCCCAAAGTGTGCCAAGAAAATATCCCCCACACCATTACACCACCACCAGCAGCCTGAACCGTTGATACAAGGCAGGATGGATCCATGCTTTCATGTTGTTTACACCAAATTCTGACCCTACCATCTGAATGTCGCAGCAGAAATCCAGATTCATCAGACCAGGGAATGTTTTACCAATCTTCTATTGTCCAGTTTTGGTGAGCCTGTGTGAACTGTAGCCTCAGTTTCCTGTTGTTTGTTAGCTGACAGGAGTGGCACCTGGTGTGGTCTTCTGCTGCTGTAGCCCATCTGCTCCAAGGTTTGACGTGTTGTTGGTTCAGAGATGGTCTTCTGCAGACCTTGGTTGTAACCAGTGGTTATTTGAGTTACTGTTGCCTTTCTATAATCTTGAACCAGTCTGGCCATTCTCCTCTGACCTCTGGCATCAACAAGGTGTTTTCGCCCAGAGAACTGGTGCTCACTGTCTCTTTTTCGGACCATCCTTTGTAAACCCTAGAGATGGTTGTGTGTGAAAATCCCAGTAGATCAGCAGGTTCTGAAATACTCACACCAGCCCGTCTGGTACAAACAACAATGCCATGTTCAAAGTCACTTAAATCACCTTCTTTTCCCCATTCTGATGCTCAGTTTGAACTTCAGCAGGTCGTCTTGATCATGTCTACATGTCTGAATGCATGGAGTTGCTGCCACGTGATTGATTGATTAATTATTTGCATTAACGAGCAGCTGAACAGGTGTACTTAACAAAGTTGCTGGTGAGTGTATTTCTTCCAACAAGAGAGAATTGGATCAAGCATTTACGTGATTATTAGGTGCTAATATATTCCAGCTGAATGGATTATTGAAGGTTTACATCACCACTCTCAACCTGATTGAAAAGTCTCTCAAATCAGGCTGGATCAGGACAGTCTCTTCTGAATAATGTGGTTTCATGAGGCATTTTCATTCTGATTGGTCTATTATTCTGATTATTAGGGTCCATGTACTGTAAAAGCACCTAGAGACAGGGAGGCTGTATGCAGAATGGACACTGAGTTGTAGTGTGTAGTGTAATCTTAATCCGCTGACTCCATCTGTTTCATACTTAATGACTTCAGTAACTGTAATTCAAAAACAGAGTTGTGTATTGTGTTATCTTCTGAACAACTGGAATGAACAAACAACTTTTTAAAGGTGTTTGTAAAGAAGTAAATGTATTGTCCAAGAATTCGTCCAGTAGCTCCCACAGTTTTTATTTACAACCCTACCCTTGCTTTTCCCTGTCCTGCCTCTCAGTACGTTTGCCAGCATATTTCTTCAGAAGTGCTTGACGGATGGTCAACAGCTTCAGAAACCCCCTCCCTCCACAACTTTCCAATGTCAGAAATGGGGGGGGGGGGGGGCTGTGTCCGGCAGCTTTCCGAAAGCAACAATCCAACATCCACATCCACTTTACGGGGTGAGAAAGGAGCCAGGGTTTGAAGTTCTCTCCCTGGCTCCCTGTTTTCATTTCTTATGCAATTATTTCTGTCACTTTTCACATGTACAAACCAGCGCAAACACTGTGAATGTCTTCTAGGAGAGACTGTCTGAAAGTGTGGGCGGTTATTGCATCTCCCTCTCACTCCTCTCTCCCCCTGACAGCCAGCTTTCCACTCAGCCTTCCGGTGTATCCATTGGAACAGCTCCCAAACAGTTTTGATTTCCAACGTGTTTGGACAACACGTCATAGGAACCACTTCTTTTCTAGTATAACATGGCCCCTAAAGCAGTGGCATCAGAAGTCAGCACCACTGTAAAGACTTGAATTATTATAACTCATCCCCAAGTTAAATCTCCTTTCATGGGAAATAATCTTTAGATATCCGCTACCCTGTTAAGTATAAGGAGTAAGATTCATAAAGCTTAAGTCACACAAAGCTTAGAGTTGGAGCAGGTTTTCTTAAGTAAATTCAACCTAAAACAACCTTATCTGGATCTGGTAATAAAGCAAACACAAACGTCAGCAGAACATTTGCTGTTTTTGATTTTTATGGACACAACCCAAAGTTGTTCAAACAAGTTCCAGGCTGTGCGCACCTGGTAAACACTGAGCGTTATTAAGCAAAATAATAGGGATATTTGTTGAAACAGGTGAGGGCCTCACAGGTAAACCTCATCACTACACAGAAATGTTAAGGATACTCCTCCACACTGCGGATGTCGACAGCAACGATTTTGGGCTTGCCGGCTCTGGTCCTTTTGGTGGGCCCTGCCACTGACAGCTCGCAGAGGTCGATTAAGTCCTCGGCCGAGATCCTCGGGGAGACTTCTGCTTTCAGGTCACACAGCGCCAGAGGCTCCCGAGACTACAAGAAAGGAAGTCACAGGAGATCAAATGAAGAGGGAGAAAATTGTAGTGCCTGCTTTCAGAGAATTTCTGAATATAATTTGAATAATGGAATTTGGATAGGTAATCATAGTGACACGAGAGACGGAAAGAATAGTGTCAATTTGGATATTATTGTTAATTGTAAAAACAGTATTACAGCACCACACACGACCAACAGCAGTGACCACATCATGGTCCTGTGCCAGTTTCAACGTGTGCTGCCAAATAGGTTCATAAAAGCACCGAGCCAGAGGTATGGATGCAGGGAACTGAACCTTCGTCTCTGCAATGATGAGCAAGTGTAATACCTCTATGTTCCCCAGATGGCCTGAAATCATTTTAAGCATAAAACATGAAAAAAAAAATAAAGCTGAGGATGCTGACAATTTTTTCCAAGTCCCTTCAAAAAAAAAAAACCCTCACAAACAAATGTATTGTGATAATGAGTGGTCATTAAGCAGTCTGGTACTTCTGCTCATTGATATGCAAATCAAAAAAGGGGAGAAATACTAACGGCATTATCTATGAATTTCAGCACACGGTGTGAAAGCCATTTACAGAACAGAGACGGGCCAACTGCATGTTGAGTAGGTTAAGTGCCCAAACTCTGTCATCCATGAAATAAAATGTTTGAAAGCAGCTGACTCCATAGGCTAGCTGAACAATCCATCCACCCGACAGTGAAGAAGTCAGTGACATCTGTGAGCCCAGAGAGGATTTTAAAGACTTATGTTCTTTTTTTTTTGGACAACAAATCTGTACACTGTCCACCTGAGCTAGTCCCTTTAAATCCATGTATTATTACAGTGTTTTATTAACCAGCCTGACAAGAAAACATGATAAGCTGTAGGGCTGAAAAAAAATTACGATAGTACCAATACCAGTACCCTTAATTTGTTACCTATTTTTTCTACTTCATTTAATACCCATCAAGTGAATGGAAGCATCCAGCTGCCTAAAATGCTACCAGATGCCACAGGCCTGTTGTAGCCAATATTTTGGTGGCATCTTATCATGCTGAACTGCCAGCTCTGTCAAGTAAACCATGCTCAACTTCACCACACCACTGCAAATGATAGCTGCTGCAGTAGTGGGCTAATCACAAGCTGCATTAAATTCAATGCTTGCAGTGATTGGCTGCAAGAAAAAAAACATACACACTGTTTTTTTTTCTAGATCTGGGTAAAGGAAGCATCAAATGCAGGTGTGACCGGAGAAGTTTTGGTAACACTTTACTTGAAGGTATCTACATAAGGGTGACATGACACTGTCATAACTATGACATGACACTGTCATGGACTTGTCATGAACATTATGTACATGTCATAAACGTTTATGACTGCTGTCATTAAGTGTCATTTGGTTTTTGTGATGACAACTTGACATTGTTTGGGTTGTCTTGATTATGACAACATGACATTAATTAAAGTGACATTACCAGAAGTTGTCTTTGTCATGACATGTTGACATTCATTTTGTTTGGTATGTCCTTATAATGACAACTCGACATTGAAATAAAGACATCTTCTGGTAATGTCATCCTTGTTTATGTCAAGTTGTCATTATTAGGACATCCCAAACAAATTTAATGTCAACTTGTCATGACAAGGACAACTTCTGGTAATGTCATCATGGTTAATGTCAAGTTGTCATTATAAGGACATCCCAAACAAATTCAATGTCAACTTGTCATGACAAAGACAACTTCTGGTAATGTCACTTTGATTAATGTCAAGTTGTCATAATCAAGACAACCCAAACAATGTCAACTTGTCATTACAAAAACCAATCACACTTAATGACAGCAGTCATAAACGTTTATGACATGTATATAATGTTGATGACTGTTATGACAGTGTCATGTCACTCTTATGTAGATACCTTCAAGTAAAGTGTTACCGAAGTTTCTATATCACTTGGTATTGGGTTATTGTGGTAAATACCTTTAAGGAATCAAGTACGGGTACCCAGCCCTATAACGCTGCTACATCGCCTCTTTTATATATTCTTGAACAACTGGGTTTTTGTTTCTGCTTGTAATAAATATTCATAGCCTGCTTATTTCAATAATCCCACTCTCCATTCTCTATATAGTAATAATTTGTATGGCTATATCTAAAGGGTGCATCCTCACTCTGCTGCATCATAAGAGTCAGAATGGCAAAAGAAAGAAATCTGAATAGTGGCTCATTGTTTTTATGAAATAACTTTATTCTGCTCTCTTGAATTTTCAACAGAGAGGTTGGCAATATCTATTCTTGGTAACATGAGAGCACAAGCAAAGGTACGATCTACATATTCATGTCTTACTACCATGACCCACGCAAAGAGAGAGGCGCTCACCTCTTTCAACTTTAAGTTGGTAAGTAAAGTAAATGTAAATGTATATATAATGTATGAGTGAACAGAAAACTTGAAACATCTGTGCCTATTTGATGCAATAACAGTTTTGCAATAAATACTACCGTACACACACAATGTTCTTCATTGAGCACTTAAACTGTGTTTGTGTTTTAAATCAGTACTATGGTACGTTCTGATCATTTGTTTTGCTCGAATATTGAACAGCATTTTATTGAAAGGTGTTTCTGCTTCTAATGTTAGAAACACAATACAAATACAAATACAATATCAAGGTTTCCACAAGAAAATTGTTTATCAGAGATAATAAGCCACCCAGGCCGGAATGCATCTTGCCTCATCATGGCTCATTTAGTTAGTAGATGAGGGCCGAAACAATACCCACACTCATTAAATACGGTACACCGCATTGCTGTTAGAAATAGTGCTGTTTCTTTATTTCCCTGAAAAGTGATGCTTTCACTTCATTAAAATGTTTTAATGTTCTAAAATGTTAGTGGATGTGGCTGGATTTTAGATTGATTACCTGCTATAACCCATCCCCAGTAAGAAAAACAGCAAGAAAAACAGAATATGATGCAATCCAACACAACACTACTACAAACTACAGACACAAAATTACCATAGGGTTGAGTCAACACATCTGTGTCATGAGGACTACGTTTACATGCATACTAATACTCCAGAATATGACAACAGCCTATTCTGAATTTGATACGATCATGTCAACAACATATTTTGTTTGGATATTCCAAATTAGGGCTTACTCCAAATGTAGCCTTTTGCCATTAAGACATGGGATATGCTGGTATCACCCAGGTTCTAGGAGCATTGTTTGGGCATGTATACAGCGCATACGGAATATGTGTTTCAATTGGGTTTTTTTGGGTGGCTGTGGCTCAGAGGTAGAACAGGTCATCCACTTATCAGAAGACTGGCAGTTCGATCCCTGGCACCTCCACTTTGCATGTCGAAGTATCACTGGGCAAGATACTGAACCCCAATGGCCCTCCCACTGGCTGTTCCATTGGTTTGTGAGAGTGTGTGAATGGTTACTGAGTAGCAGGTGGCACCATGTGGTAGCCTTGGCCACCAGTGTGTGTGAATGTGTGAATGTGACATGTAGTGTTAAAGCATATTAAGTGGACGAAAGACTGGAAAGGCAATGCAGTCCATTAACCATAGTTTAAGACCCAAGACCTCTTGTCTGTTTACCGTCAGCTCTGTGTTGTCATGGATACAGTGTACATAAACTAACTAGCCAACAATTGCAAGGCTGGGGTAGAGATGCATGTCCAAACGAAAAGCTCACATTTCCAGTCAGAAGGAGAAACACACCTACTTTGAAACATTAGGAAAGACTTGGAAATCAACAGGTTTTTGGATACGCAAAAATATTGCAACACCAACCTTTTTCCGAGGCTGGTTGAAGGAATGTAAGAGGGAAGCTGTGTTGCGCAAACAATTCCAACATCTGTCAAAAACTTTAAAAAAAATCCCGTTTTGACACTAAGAAGCAAAATGGTACACGTAGCTCCAGCCGTTCCATTTTTCCATATTTTGACATGATAAACAACACGTTGCTCGTTAATCTCAGTATACATGGCTGCATGTATCCAGGAATATTAGTGAAATATTTATTTTTATCAGCAAGGTAAACATCTTAGGAATATTGTCTTTTTCAGAATTAAGACAAAAAAAACAAAAAAAAAACAGAATATTTTGTGCATATTAACAAAGTCAGTGAGAACATGTTTCAAATATGTAGCATTTATTACAGGACTCACATCTCAAGGGGAACATTTCAATCTCACATTTCAGCCCTGCAGAGATCAATGCAACTAGGTGTTGATGTGACACTGACCGGTCCTGACTCTGATGGCAACAACAAACCACCTAACTGGAATCATAATAATAATACATAGTGACAGTGTTAAAATCAGGGAAGCATGTCTAAAAGCTTGTCCAGGGCCAATAGAAGGCAACTTATTCAGGATCAGTGAATGCATTACCGTGCGAGGCAATGCAATAGTGGGAATACAGTAAGTTCAATTTGAGAGTAAATCAGGGTGTGACTGAACACACCTGCTCAGTGAAACCTGCCTGTGTAGACAAGCTTCAAATGAAAACAACCCTGAAGTAATTGATTGCTGTCATTTACACAGTAATCACTCTTGACATTTGATACACCTCTCACTTCAATGCAAGAGCTTAAGTGAAGAGGTGTGCTCTCTGTTGGGCTCTTGGCATCTTTTTTAAACAAATTCACTGCTTTATACAGCACAAACATTTCAAGTAAGGTTAAAGAAACAGCAAAAGGAGGTGGGTTTTTTTTCACTGAATCAAAAGCCCCTTTTACACTGCCAGATTTTCGGCGAATGTTGGGCTGTTTTGCAGGCAAGCTGTGAGCGTTTAGACACACAGAGCCGGATTAGCGAGTTGATCCGAGGTGCCCAATTTTCCGCCTCGTAGGTATATTGGCAGAACCTTTTTAGTTTAAAAAGACTGAGGCGGCCTTCCGCCACGGGAGGGGCTGTTGATGACTTGTGGGAGGAGCTGTTGATGACGCCGCACGTGCAACTCACTGGTGGTGGATAAACAGGAAACAGCTGATAGCAGGAATTAGCGAGCAGCTAGTAGCAAGAGGGAAACGCAAACCTGACAGACACTGTAAACATAAGCAACTGGGCAAGGCAAGCAAGGCAAGGCAAGTTTATTTGTAGAGCACAATTCGTACACAAAGTAATTCAAAGTGCTTTACAGAACAAGAAAATGCATTAAAATCACAATACAAAATGAAAACATAAATAATCATTATAAAATTAACTTTAAAAGAGAACATAAATAATCATTATAAAATTAACTTTAAAAGAGAAGAGTGCAGATAAGATCCTTTCAGTCAGACAAAGAATTGCGCGCCCTCCTTGCCCTCGCAAACAAAGAGGCCATTAACTGTCAGATGACAGGGACAGTAAAGAACAGGCCGACTTACGAGAGAATCGCCGAAGGACTGACCAGCCACGGCTTCCCTCCCACGTCACTGTTTACGTCACACGCTGAGCTACACATTTTGTTACTTGCTCACGCCCCCCATTGCCCCAAAAAAGGCGCATTCTGTATAAACAAAAGTAGGTAGGCGGCATTTTGCTGCACTCCCCGATTTTATTTTTATACTGCCAATGCTGAAAAAAGACTGATTGGGCTTTCCTGCAAATTTGCACAGTTCCTATCTAAAAAGGGCTACAGATCCAAATAAACAAATTGAGAAGTCAGATGCCCCTTGTCTTAAAAAAGTGAAATCTGAGGAACATATGAGCCGAAAGTTTAAAAAACAAACAAAAAAAAAAACATGATTGGTCTACATTGTAGAGAAAGCTCCATTTGCAAGGAAGGCTGAGAGAAGACCACTGTATGATAACATTTAAGTCAGTGGTTCCCAACTGGTGGGTCGCGGTCAAAAGTGGGTCACAGGTCCATTCTGAACGGACCGCAAGTGACTCGCAAACGTGTCAAGTTTGTAAAAAATCACACTTTTCTACAAGTAAAATGAATTTCCGGCACAGAGCTTTTACTTTGAAGTGCCGTTTCCAGCTGTAGAGTGAGTGACTAATTGACAGCTACTTGACAGAGACAGCAAACTAGCTCGATGACATGGTCAAATACAAGTATTCTGCAGAATATACTAAGCTGTGTGAACCTTGAACTAATGACAAAGGAGAAATCTGGACCCCATGGCTGGACCAGTTGGGAACCACCAATTTAAGTCATTAATGGCATAGGCACGGATGCTTCCAGTCGCGTCTCTGTCAACTCTGTCAACACTAAATTTGCGCTAAATTTATGCTCTTGTGTCTATTTTGCACGTCTTGGTGGTGCTTTTTGTGGTCTGCTTTGGATGGAGGGGGTGTGTGGTTGCGAGTCACCCATTGGGATGAGGAAATCAAATCACCAGTTTGTAAACTCTCCTCCTGCTACGTCTGCTAGCTAGCGAGGTTGAGGTTTTTAAATGTAAACTTAAAGGAAAAATGAAGCAGAATGGGCGCTAGCTGAACTAGCATCTTGCTAGCCATTGTACAGGCGTTGGAAAATTAATCGGACGACCTCCGTGCCACATCAGTTTCCATGGGGATATTATGGTAAAATGGACATGCACTTGTATAGCGCTTTTTTTTAGTCTTCCAACTACTCAAAGCGCTTTTTACACCATGAGTCACATCCACTCTTTCACTCACATATTCATACTCTGGTGGCTGCTACTCAGTTATTAACACACACACACACACACTGACGAATCTGCCATTGAAGCAATTTGGGGTTCAGTATCTTGCTCACTTTGACATGAAGATCGAACCTCTGATCTTCCGATTGGTGGACGACCTGCTCTACCTCTGAGCCACAGCGGCCCCTATACAGTACCAGGAACTGTAATATCATTTGTTATACCCAGCTTGGCTAAATCCTGGACAGCAGGTGACTCTTTTTCTTTATGTCGATGCGACAGAGCTGAGGACTCTGGCGAAAAGCTGCCGGAACAAACTGACGAGCTAATGGAAATTTCTGAATAGCAAAGTATCTACACAGGGTAAATGGGCCTGTTTTTGTGTTATGTAAAATGCCCCCATTGAGACCAATATGTTCCACAAATGGTATCTACTAAAACATTAAGCATACCAGCTTTAACTTACCACTTTTCAATGAAACTTGGACTCAGTCATTAATACTTCAACAAGAAGGGAACACAGTCGCACTAATCTCTCCATCGAATTAGAAACAATGTTTTGGCTTTGGACCAAATACAGCATGTGTTTGTTCAGCTGGGTCTTAACCTCCTGAGCTGGCAGGGCTTTTTGCTGTGATGAGCAACGATTAGAGGCAGTCCTGACTTGACTATCACATACCATTTAATCACTCAAGCAGTGGTGCACGTAGCTGTTTTTATTTGTGTGTGTGCATAAATCAGTAGTGTGCTAGATTTTGAGATGCTGGTCAATATAAACTACTTGTCAGGAATTACTAAAGCTACTGAGCAAACACAAGAGGGAAAAGAGGACACAGCAAGAACAGGTATTTAAATGTTATAAATAAATGCTTACTCCAGTCTACTGTTCAATGGCCCTTGGGACTTGTGTGCATTTTTCCTTCATTTGTTCTCAATAAACTCCAAATAAACAACAAGTGTTGAAAATGGCAAGTGGGTCAATCAGACTGCCTTTAGGAATGCTTTTAAAAGATTACAAGAGTTATAAAAAAGGCCTTTCAAGCTCGAGTATACACTTAACAGAAGACCACAAATGAGCAGGTGTTGTGGCAACTTACTGATGCTAATCTCTTCTGTACACATCATTAAAAAATAACTGATAAATGGGTAACAATCCTTCATCACCTGACTAATCATGATAAAGGCATTTTTCTTTTATGCAACTGATTCGCACATCAATTCCCTTTTTTTGAATTGCTGTTTTTGTCGTAAGTACTTCAGTGCATATTATGTGGCAAAAAAAACCTACCTTTCTTTAGAACAAGGCCGATTTCTCTGAACTTTTGCGCCACAAAAAAGGCATGACCCAATCACATTTTGTGAAACATACATCACGTTACAACATCATGACAATGGCAGACCTGTTGCAACTGTTGGCAAATTTGCATCACTGCCAGTATGAATAGTTTTGAAGAGAAAAATTCAAAGGCGAGTATTCCTCATTTTCGTGTCTTTATTTGTTATGTCCGCGGCATTTTAAGGCCTTAAAAGACCTACGGGCTAGTTGGGTGGGAGCTAATGTCTACAAACAGATGTATGCACAATCTGTAGACGACAGGACACGATTTTGTTATCAGAAGTGTTCTGGTTTCTGTTTTTAGTCCAAGTAGTATTGACCAATCACATCTGAATGGCAGTTTAACAGGTGGTAAGGAGAGGCGGAACACATTGGCTGAAATGCATGTCTTGGAACCCATCAGCTATCATCTGAAGATGAGTTAGCTTTAAAGGTTTTGTTTAGAGAGATTAGCCGAAATGACTGGCGCATGGAAAAGGAAGTCTTGGCCTGGATATCTACTGGCACCACTAGATCAGCCCGAAATATTGTCCATTGCCCCTAGAGGCTCTGTCATTGTAAGGTGATAGTTGGTGGGTTCTGAGATTGGATGGAAGCAAACTGGTGCAATTAGCTGTATCATTAAGTGGGTGCTGCAGTTCTCCTCGAACGTCCAGAGTCCTAATCCTGTGCAAAATATCTTGTAACACAATGATCTGGCCTGCTTTGGGTTTGACACAAATTGAGCATCGCGTTAGTTCAGGCAGGACACGATGTCAAGCTCATCCCATATCACAGCTGCATCAGCTGATGGAGCAGCTGATTGATGGAAGGCAGCCAGCTGATAGATCACATGATTCCTTTCAACGCAACCAACTGGTGAATCTCATTCAGGGCGCCCTATTTAAACTGCGTTGGCCTGCCTGCTGTTGCTGCTTCCTCTGCAAGTCGCCTCCAACCCAGCTGCTCCTGTTCATGTTGTGTCTGACTAATCAATGTCATTTCTATTTTCACTGATGCTGGCTCTGTTCTGTTCCCAGGGGGGTCTTTGCTGCTGCTCTCCCTGCCTTAGAATTTCCACGTGGGGACGCGGAAGGGCGGAGAGGTGTGCTCTCTCCCCATTAAGGCTTTCCACGTAGGCGTGTGGAAGGGCGGAGAGGTGTGATCTCTCCGCCTTTGGCTTTCCACGTAGGCCTAGGAAAGGCAGAGAGGCCCCAGAACAGAGCCATACCAGCAAATATAATACTGTAAATGGTTTTCTTTGACTAAAGTGGTCCTGACTGAATTAACTGCTAAACTGTGGACTGCTGTTCCCTACATGGTTGTATTGTTTGTGACCGTCTCTGAATGAAAGTGGATAAGGACTTTGGACATCTCTAGTGTTACAGTCTCAGTTGCTTGTCTGAGCTCATACAGTATATAAGCACATTTTCAGTGTGCTGATCAGCAACACCTTAGATCTACTTCAGTAGCACCAAATAATGTCTCTCTCTTTCTACACATGCACATAAATGTATCCATACACATAAATATACTGACAGAAATAGGCAAAATATGTAGCCTGTCATTGCCTGGGGCTGACGGAGCACTGTGTGGTGACTTAAATGTCATGACGAACAGTGTGTGCCAGCTGAAAATGGCTTAATGACACTTTCGCATTTCACTGGCCTGACAGTGATGAGGCTAAACTGGAGCCGCTGATAAGCAGACACAAATCCTCTGCAGTGGTTTGTGTTTGTGTGTGTGCGTCTATGCACAAATGCTCATAGTCCACAGTTGCCAAAAGAAACCCAATCACTTCACGTACTGAACTCGGAACAACGGTGTCATACAGCTTGGATGAAGCTTGATGACAAGGTCAATGACTCATTTAAAGTGCCTTCATATTGTGAGATCTTAACTGCGCTGAGATCTTTTACATATCAAGCAGCACAGTCTGTGGTGTTTGAGCATTACTTCTAAAGCAAAAGCACACTTTATCTGCCAAGTCTGCAGTCAGACAAATAGAAGAAGGGCATAATTGAGGCCATGATCTGAGAAAAATGCTGACAACAAATACGCCTCACAGCGACTTCACATACACATAAACACACGCACCACTTTCAACATAGAGGATTTGAAAGCAAAGAATCCTTCCAGCTTTTCATATACTTCCTGTTTTAATTCTGGCTACACAGCAGTTATCAATATTGCTCTGATGTGAATGATGATAAAAAGCAGCTTCCACTAATAAAAACACATCGCCGTTTTTGCTGACAAAGGACAGAACTTGAGTCCAGATGTGTATTTTGACAACTGAGGTATAGTAGCTGAAAAATAATGCTTCTTTAGTGTTGCATAAGCAACTTGCTCTGCACTCACATTTGATGACCGAAACACTTGGATGCAAGATTATGACTCCACTTTTTTTTTATTTTTTTTTTATAACTTTTGTCGGTTATTCATAAAAGAATAATAAAATTGTAAGGTCACTGAAAACCTTTCAAAGTGAACATGTATTGTACTCTAGCTGAAATACTGAAGAGCAGCATTAGCTTTACTTGCAAAATGCATCACTGGAATATGTTTTACACTTTACATGTGATTAAGCTTTTATCATTGGAAGTAAAACAGGGTGGACACAGTAATGTAATGCAATCCACAACTTTACGAAAGCCCTTAAATAAATACTATATTTGAAAAGCTTCTGGTTCAGCTTCTGTTGACATTGTGTCAGAGTGGTGTTCATTCTACCCTACAGCCATTTGCATTTACATTTGTTTAATACTGAGAAATGTTTGTAATGGTTGAAACATGTCATATCAACAAAACTGCATATAATAAGCTTCAAAATGCGACAACTTATTGCAGAGGTTTTGAATTAGATTCCACAGTATATTATAGAGGTATTTATGTTATTGTGTTTTAGCAAGTAAAGACTTAATATGCCAGTTTTAACCATTCATAACAAATCACATTTTAAATCACAGTTTAACATGTTCATGGGTACACGAGGTGCACAAAAACTAAATGAATTGGAATCAGAGAGCGTGTATGCTCATTGACATCCATTCGCTCAATCACTGAAATACGAGCTCCGCCAGCTGTTGGATGACAGTGAGATAAACATCTGCTTATCTATAGGGAACGGCACTAGTCTCCCGTGCACTGTACCACATTTGATTTATTTTTATTCCCTCAAAGCTATGTATGTGAAGCATGACTTTCAAGCTGTTACTAACAACACACTTTCAATGCACAGCTAGGAAATACACAAATTTATCATGTGTGTTCAGTGTTGAGATGGACAGCTTTTGCACATAGGAATACATTTAGCTGTTTGCAGAAATCGTTGGCTAAAAGTGGCTCAGGATTGCCACAGGGGAGTGTCACTCACTTGCTAGTAGGAGTCATGCACAAATCTTACCTTGCATAGCAGCTGGATTCTCACGATATCATGAGATCTTGGGAGAAATATGGGATCATGAGATTACCTAAGGAAAGGTATGGTCACTAATGAGCAAAATTAAAATTGCATTCACTTCAGTCCAATGTGAGCAGAGGAGTGAATAAAACATTCACTTCAGATGGCAAGCAAGTTCACATCTTTGCATCACGTGGAGTTCAACTTTGGTGAACTTTGAGCCTCAACCAATAGCAAAGGAAAATGTGTGGGAGACAATGATTGTTGCTTGTTAGCAGCCATGACAAATACAAACTTCCTCACATTAGACATGCTGCCTGACTGGCAGTGAGTCGGGAGACAGGCATGGAACATAAGAAAATGTAAAACGTTCCAACAACATCATACTTCATAGCAAGCTAGCTGACATTAGCATACAATCACCTGCCAAGTATTTTTTGAAAGTGTCTGCTCCTCTCCAAACAGTTTCCAGTGACGGCATCTCAGATGGGTCTCTGTAACAAACCATCTTGCGCATCAAGTTGGCATAAATCTGCATGCAAACTCCATTATCTATAAGCTGTTTAAGAAAGAGGGAGCCCACCTAACTCGATCAACTAACTGGAGACAAACTAAATTCATGTCAAAGACTGCTGAAACAGAGTCGATCTAATTAATGGTACAAGTGTAGGGCATTTTGTATTTGTTTGGCTATGTTCAGATGATCTTATTAGTGGCTGAGAGAAAGGAAAAGGAGAGCCTGTTTTCTCTAATTCACTCACTCAGACCAAGCTGAGTGGACAGCAGCTGTCCAGTGAGATGGATTTCTGTTCAATACGAGGGAAAGAAACTGCTGACAGAGCCTCCTGCTGTCTTATCAGAGAGAGGGGCAATGGGCAAGCATGTAACACAGCATATGCATCAATGCGGTATCAGCCACACTACTTTTTACAAGATTTTTGGGAGACAAGACATCGTGGAGAATCAAAGCAAACGTCAGAATTGACTGTATGACTGTAACTCTACATGTCTACAGTAACAGTCTTTTATTCACTCTTCTCCATAAAATTTTAGCCTTAAGGATAGGTTTACATTTTTCAAGTCTGTCTTAAAACAACAGTCAGGTGCCCATAATTACAAGTTATACTTGCTGTAATCATTCCTCCTGTTCATACTGGCCCTGAGGAGACCCCTTCTTACAGTGATGGAGGACCTAATCCACAGTCCTTGTTCTGTGCAAAAATAAATTACAAATTTTAGCTAAAGCCAACACGAGGCTCCAGCAGTTTGAGTTAGTCACATAAAGTGAATATCTTTCAAAGTCGCAGGCATTTTAGTACAAAATTCCCTCTCTGCATGGCACTGTGCCTTCACCACATCTAAGCACAGAAACACTGTCTTAGATCGTTCCAACATGTCTGAATAAGGTGTCCTGTCGACATGCACTCAATGAGCAAACTTTTGAAGATGGACCTACATTTAACACATGGCAACAAACAGTAACTGGTTCACAGCAGTTTTGTAGTGAAGCAAAAGTTTTATCAGAAGATGTCATTACTGGAGTTACTGAGCTGTGTGGCACCGAAACTAAAACATCACCTGTTCAAAGACGGCAGTAGCGAGTGTCAGAAAAACTGCTATAGTAATAAATCTTTACTGATGTACATTGTATAATTTGTTGAGAACAAAATGACATAACAACACTCAATGGAAACCAAATCATCAGCCCACTGAGGGCTGGATTTAAAATCACACCTAAAATAAACGTAAAAAATCTAAATGGCATCAATGCCTTCGTCTTTCAGGAACTGATTACACACTCTGGCCACATGAGGCCAGGCATTGTCCTGCACCAGGAGGAACCCAGGGCCCACTGCACCAGCGTAAGGTCTGACAATCGCTCTGAGGATTTCATCCCGATACCTAACAGCAGTCAGGGCACCACTGGCTATGACATTGGAGGTCTGTGAGACCCTCCAAGGATATACCTCCCCAGACCATCACTGACCCACCGCCAAACCGGTCATATGGATGATGTTGCAGGCAGCATAACGTTCACTAGGACGTCTCCAGACTCTTTCATGCCTGTCACATGTGCTCAGTGTGAACCTGCTCTCATCTGTGAAGAGAATGAGGCGTCAATGGTGGACCTGCCAATTCTGAGCTGCACAGTGCTGGGCTGTGAGCACAGGTCCCACTAGAGGACGTTGGACCCTCATGGAGTCTGTTTCTGACAGTTCGGTCAGAAACATGCACACTAGTTGCCTGCTGGAGGTCATTTTGTAGAGCTCTGACAGTGCTCCTCCTGTTCCTCCTCACACAAAGGAGCAGATACCGGTCCTACTGTTGGGTTTGATGCCCTTCTACGGCCCTGTCCAGCTCTCCTCATGTAATGGCCGGTATCCTGGTGTCTCCTCCATGCTCTTGAGACTGTGCTGGGAGACAAAGCACACCTTCTTGCAACCACACATATGGATGTGCCATCCTGGAGGAGCTGGACGACCTGTGCAACCTGACTGGGCTGCAGGTACCACCTCATGCTACCAGCAGTGACAAGGACACTAGCAGAACACAAAACTGGAGAAGAATCAGTCAGGAAGGATAAGGAGAGAGCAACTGTCTGTGGACACCACATGTAAAACCATTCCCTTTTTGGGGGTTGTCTTGCTTTTGCCTCTCCATTGCACCTGTTGTCACTTTCATTTGCTCAAAAGCAAAAAGTTATCGTGATTGAGGTGTGTACATGGGCTGCCATTTTCTGATTTTTCTTAGAGGGGCAGGAGGCTACATGTTGATTTGGCTTCCCATAAAGCTTTATTTGCTGATGCCACAGTCTTCCCCTTTACTCTTGCATTGCTAGACTGACTATACAAACTTTACAAAGCTTTAACTGCCAAAGTAAAATGCCTGAGAGGAATTTCATAGAGTCAGCAGTCTTCAAGTCTTCAAATTTAATCCCTGCTGACATGTGTAATAATGAATAATGAGCAAAAATGTCCAGATCAACATTCAGATTTCTAATTTCTGGACTTCCTTCTCTGCAGTAATACTGTGGTGTTGTGTGTGTACTGTATGTGTGTGTGTGTCTGTGATCAGTCCAGTGACGAGAGTGACATTTCAACAAAGTGCACTCCTGCCTGAATGTTTTCTGAGGAAGAGGTGGGGTGTAGATAGATGCGGCCATGGATCAATGCCACCACCCAACCATTTCTCATTCAGCTTCGGCTGAATGAGAAAGATTACAGCAATCACTTGGGCACACAGCAGATAGGGACTGACAAGAGTGTTTGTGAGCTTTCTGGACACGATGCATTCAGGTGTGAAAGGCAAACAGGGCTGTGCCACAAAAACTAAACAAAGACAAAAAGCCTTTGTGAAAGACAGCATCACATCAACAAACACTCAGAATTAAGTGTGAACACCTTTTATTCTGGTTTGTTTATTTTTAATTGCACATATATCTGAATGGTAGCCATTAAAGGGGTACTCACTACAAAATGACCATGTGTGTATTAATTAGTCATGCCGTGTTACCTTGAATTTGTGAAGAAAATGTTTTTCTCCCATGCCTCCACAGAAAACGGCAACCATTTTGATTTATCGACTGATTAGGGAGCGATTCAACAACAGCAAAACTATATCAAAACATCCGTTTGCAAACTCTCACACAACTCCTTCAGTAAATCTCATTTACGTTGCTGTATGCTGACTGCCTCCCAAACTCATTTCATTTCATCGCCAGGTACGGAAGAAAAACAAACCTTTCTTCATGAATTCAACACGGCAAGACTAATTATTTAACAAATGTTTTTGTGGTGTAAGTATTCCTTTTAAATGTTGGCAGCATTTTACACTTGCTAATATGGACAAAAGCATCTCCCAAATAAATCTAATTAACTGCGATGCATTTCGTTTATTGCAAAGCATTTGTAATAGTATTTTAAAAAGTGCCATATAAATAAACTTTTGCTTTATTTATGCCGAGACATTTTGAGTTGTGTTTGTATTTGTAAAGAGAATGCATTTTAAAACAAATCAATATTCGGCCACTTTGGGAATTAAAGGCTGAGGTTGCCATGTACTGTAGCGAGCAAAACTATAATGTTTAATTCCTGAGGAACTCATTCCAACATGAAAAATCAATACAGCTTAACAGGTCGAAGAGAGTAACTGCTCTGCTCTGCAATTAGGTGTTGATTGGTGAAAAGAACAGGTGTTGGGTAGTGAGCAGTGAGTCACTCTTTGTGCAAATCAGAAAGAGGGCATAAGTGGTAGGAATTTATAATGTCAGAGCAGGAACAAAATGGATGGCAACAGTCTGAAGCATTCTGATTTGGGAATTATTTCACAGGAAAGGAAAGTGTGAAAGTTGACAAATATCTCACGAGCAAAATCGACCTTGCACCTCAAAATCAGCTGCTAATGACACACATTTAATAAATCTTTTATACAGCGGCAAAATAACATATCAAGTCTGTTTAGTACCAGTCTGTATGGGTGGCACTGAAGAAGATGTGGGAAAGATGTTGGTGGAGATTGTCAGTCATGCAGGTCATGGTAATCTTAAGTGCTTTGTACACTGGTGAAAGCGAACAACCACTCCACAAACGCATGGCACAACACAGCAGAGCCAGCTCGTCAGGTCAAGACTCAGCTGGCCATTAACATCTAAAGGAGACATTTTCAGATGGTTTGAAAGAGGCGTGAAAGAAGCTCTCTACGTCAAACTGGAACGACCATTGCTAAACAGAGGAGGTGGCCTACGAAACCACTTATCACCCACCTACAATGCAGTCTTGGGATCCCTCCCCAGGCGACTTAACACCCACTCACACCTGGACCGATCTAACCCTAATGACACACGTGACTGCTGGGTGGGTCAACAACTCACATGTGACCTTAACGACTGTCAAACTCAGAGCTCATATGTGACCTCAAGGGCTCTGTAAGGGTTCACACCCACACAGAGTTTAAAGCCTGCGACTCTGCACTAGTCTGTTAGAACTTAAGAAGCCTCTTGGATGAGAGGCGAAACATCTTCAAGAAACTCAAGCAAGTTGCCTACATGGAAATGTGAAAAAGATCCTGCAGCCTTTAATTTTTCTCTGGCCGCCTATAGTGGCTATGCAAATGAGCAATACACGCCGGACATTTTTCACTGAATGGACATCAAAAGTCACATTACAGACCCATTATAGGCTGATATAATATCATATATTCATATTTAAAATCACTGATCACTGCTTTGGAAAACAGAGTTGGACAGCATTACCTTACAACAGAATTAGAATAGGACTTCAGCATCATTTTGTGGTAATTACTGATGGTGATTTAAACATTCTACTGGTGGTGATGTCTATTTTTACTTTTAGAATATTAAAGTAAACATTACCCTCAAATTAACAAGCACATTAGCCTGCTTTTACCCCACTTACATATTCTTTTTCATCCCTCACCTTAATATTACATACTGTTACTCTGTGATTGCATCACCTCAAACACAACAAGATTTTACACTGGTTTTGCCCAATTGTTACTAAGACAATATCACCCAATAAAGCATTGCATCTTCAGCAGATTGTTTATTTTCTGCCCCATTATCACCTTTAGATGTTTTCTCCCATTATTAGTATTCCATTAAAGAAATTAAACCACAGTATTACCAAGATAATACCTCTGAAATGACCAAAAATGTAATCCTTTAATGTTATCAAGCTGAAATGTAGAGAGTTTTTGACTCTTGTTAGACAGAGTTTCCTGCAGGATAGCAGAAGACATACATGTTATGGTGAATCAAAGTGCTTGAAAAAAATTCCTGTCTCAATGAGTCTCTATACAGTATACTTTCACTGAAACCTGTGTTGTGTCACTGTGTCACGTTGAGGCCTTGAACAGTCTGTGTTTCAAAAGGCGGCTCATTACCTCAGGAACCAGGAACAAAGCCTTAAAGGATTAAGCATAAAGACCAACACTGACAAAGAAATACCATAAGACTTCCTCCTTGGTCACTGTGGGCTAATCTCAGCAGTCACTGACTTAAAATAGAAAAATCAGTCACAGTTCACTTCAGTTTATGTGTGTGACTGTGTGTGTGTAACAAGTAAAACTCACCAGGTCTGTCTTGGGCATGTCCTGGTAGTCAGACGAGTAGTATGTTGTTGTTTTACTGAAGCCATTGTCGCCGGCGGCTTTTGGCGGCTGAGCATGTTGCCGGTATGTAGCGCTCTTTGGAGTCCAGCAGAAGAGGTTGATGGATTCACGAACACAGCGTTCAATGTCAATTTCTGTGCAGCAAAAAGGACAGATAGAAAAACATGAAATGTAATTTGCCAGCCTTGGAGTTGGAAAGCCTGTTAGGAAAGCTGTGAACAGAGTTGGCCTTTTAACACCTTTTTTTTCATGACTTGCTCTTAAATAGACCACAACAAACTTGCACATCTTTTTCAAGAATGCCCAGCTGAACTAGCAAACATAGATCCTCAGAGTGCTGCAGGAAGGAGACCTAAATCATGCGAATGAGTTTGCATTTTTTGCACTTCCGGTTCTCTCATCTTAAAATCATTGGGATTTTTTAATGGGTTTTTGGTTAAATGCTGAAAACGAGGTCATGTTCATGTTTTCTCTGTGACATAAAATACACCAGTAAACACTCCACCCATTAGTACTGAAACGTTTGTGTGTCTTAAGAAAGGCTGTTTCTGACAAGTGGCTAAATGAGACTGCAGAGCGTCATCACACCATACAGCCTTGTTGTGGTGGCTACACCAAAGTCGTTCAACAGTGGTGTACAGTGTTTATAACCTGACGTTAGCTTTTTACTTCTTGCATTTCCGCTTCAAAAATCATAAAAGTGGTGTTCATTTGTGAAGATGGTGCTGAACAAAACATGTAAGTATCACAAACTTTTGTTTGTCACAGGGCTTATTTTCTAGCCTGGAAATCCAGACTCAAATCTAGAAAGATTTTGACTCTGGCCCTCACCGATACACCCTTCCTACCCAAGGGGCGGCACCAACTGAGGCATTTCAAATGCCGCCGCACGCAATTGGATAGCACGATGGCCAATCAGAGCAAAAAACAAGGTGACGTATTCATTGCACTAAGCCCCATTTGTTTGCTGACCAGTGGGGCTAACTGATATATTATGCTTTTGCCGTATCCCGTCAGCAAAACAGCAAAAACGTCCTTCCTTGAAACGAAGGCTTCTAGGGCAGTCTTCTGTTTCTCTCTCAAGGAAAAAGATAGGTGTAGTGGGCTTAGTGTTTCTTCCAAAGCTAAATTGAATGGACGCGGCCCTTTGGCAGCTGCCATCTTGGCTGTTTACTTTTCGACTCCTACGGCGCAGCACTGTCGTCATCATGTTACGCCCGCCTCTGTCAGATAGACTGATCTGATTGGTGCGATAGGCGATTCAGCGGGCTCTGCTCGTCGGGGCCAGATTCCTGTGCAGTGCAAATTCGAATTTGCTAGGGGCGGGACATCTGGATTTTCAGGTTACTTATTTTCTGCAATAATCAAAATTTATTGAAAGAATCCAATTAGCGACCAGGGTGACTTTAACTTCCAGTTTGACCAACAAAAAAACGTCACCCCTGCAGCACTCTACAGCAGTGGTTCCCAACTAGGGCTGCAACTAATGATTATTTTCATTGTCGACTAATCTGTCAATTATTTCTTCGATTACTTGGCTAATCATTTTATCGAAAAATGTGTTAAAATGTTGAAAAATGTTGGTCTGTCTCTCCCAAACCCCAAAATTATGTCATCTAATGTCTTGTTTCGTACTCACGCCAAAGGGTTTTAGTTCACCGTCATGGGAGAGTGTGTAAAGCTGCCAATATCTGAATGTAAGAAGCTGCAATAAGAGTATTTTGGGGTACTTTTACAGTACTTTTCTATGAAAAATGACTCAAACCTATTAGTCGACTACTAAAATATTCACCGATTATTTTAATAGTCGATTAGTCACCGATGAGTCAACTAATCGTAGCAGCCCTATTCCTAACTGGTGGGTTGCGGTCCAAGAGTGGATCTCAGATCCATTGCGAATGTATTAAACTGTGTGGACCTTGACCTAAGGACTTAGGAGAAATATGGACCCTGTGGCTGGACCAGTTGGGAGCCAAGGAAATGCAGATATTAGCAGCACTGGCATTGACAGCAGCTGTTTCTACTTAGTTAGTATACTAACATGCTCACAATGACAATGATAGCATTGAGAGGTTAGCAGATATAATGTTTGATTATTTGTCATTTGTTCTGCAGTTGTTTGCCAAAAACCAAAGTACTGGACAAACAAGCATTTTGACCTGATGGAGGCAATCGATTAAAACTCAGAGGATCACCCAAGTAATTGCATTTCATCCTAAGGGCAATAAACGCATCTGTACCGAGACTAATGGCCATTGAATCACCGTCAAGACATTTCACTTTAAACCTAAATCAACTAAGAACAGAGGGTATTCAACTAATCGCTGAATTCTCAATTACTTCTGACAACATTTTACTTTCACGAATTATTAAACTGCTGTGAGAGAATAAAAAATGAATGAATACAAATGTGACTCCTTCCCTGGAATCAGACATAAAGCATAAAAGATTATGTAAATGGAGTGTGGGAGGTTTAGTTTCAGGAGTGAGCAGCTTGACCTTGGCATTTTGCTGCCATTAATAATCTTAAGTAGTCATCGAGCAGAGCCAGCGGCTCTTAAAGATAATAACGGGCCATCGTTTAGCTGCCGTCCCTCATCTGAGCACTTGTCCCAAAATAAGTTTTTAGTGCAAAGCAAAATTTTCTTCTCTTCCCCCTGAATGCCTCTCCAGCAGCATCCTCTGCTCCTCGTGTTGAGAATAGAGAGGATTAGGGAACAGGGACTCACTGGATTAGCCGAGGATTTGGGTAAATTAGGAATTCTTTCCTTCACACTCTTTCACACTGACAGCCTCTCTCTCCTTTACTCCCCTTTTTTTGTGGATAATAAGCAAGTCTGCCTAATGAGTGCTCCTTGGTATGACCTGCACCTGGCCCAGGCTCAAGTGAAATTATATAAAAGATGTATCTTTCCCCTGCTCTGTGTCCCATAGCGGTGTCAAGGTTAGGGGGTTGTCAGTTCTCCTGGGCTCGGACCTCACAGACTCAGTTACAAGGTTCGTTCCAGTGAAAAACACACTGGTGGTCTGAGATTCCTCACCGACAGCCTTGCAGGCACTTCAGGGAAACACATTTTCCCTCCCTGGGGCGACGAATGCTGCATGCAATCACTCCTCCAGCTAAAGGAGGCAGGGATGAGGAAGAGGAGATTGATAGTGGTTTTAACAAGCCCTGGGCTCAGCTGGGCATTCCAAGGCAGCCAATTTTGTTAAAGAGCAATTTTTCTTTTTAGTCAGTCAAAATTACATTTCAGTAATTATGTAGAGGCGTCGATTGTGAGCTGTGACTTGTTGCCACAAATAGTAGAATAGCATGATTAGTTAAGAGCAACTCGGGGGCTTTGTGAAATTGGATTGTGGTGTGAAGGAAGATAGGCCTAACAATAAGGGAGATGAGAGAATTTAGTACATTGAAATACATAAAGAAAATCTATTTCATTAAAATGTTCCAACCCTTGGTTATATAACAGACAAAACCATGGGGTGCATCCATCTTTTATGCAGCTATACTGTACAAAACTAATTACATTTGGACAAAACATAAGGGAATAATGCATGCTGGTGCTCTACTCCATTTTAAAACTGCACTAAAAGAACACTTCACCAGCATAATGACCATCAATATATGCATTACTCATCAACAAGGAACCTATAAAGGCCAACATTCTTCATGAATTGAAGTTAACGGGTATTGCATCCTTTAACAAACTCTAACACAACTCATGCAGTATAATCTAAGTCTCATTTATCTTGTCGTATGCTCAGTACTTCCCAAACACGTGCAATTCACTAAGACACTATGATTTAAAACATTAACGCCTACTATTATTGCGCCCTGAGCATGCTGTACGTATGCACTCAGCTTGAGCAGAGGTCAATGGATGTGCATACTCGGCCGTGCATCAAGCGGACTTAAACTTGTGCGGCAGACCCTACGCCTAAGCCTATGCACGTCGCCTACGCCGTTGTGAGCATTTATACTTGTGCAGTGGTGTTACTGTGTCACTCTGCAGTTACACCTTCAAAACACTAGTTGGCGGCAGGGCTTCTGTGACGTGCTGTAAAGTTTAGCTGATTCAAAAACACACCCAAAACACACATTAAACATGACTTAACAGTTAATTTCAAGACAATTTCAACCGCAAGTACACAAATTGGCTTAACTATCGGCCAGCAATTTTTTCCTCTTCTCATATGAAGCCAGGGACAACAGCAACATTTAACAAAGGCAATGTTACAAAATTCGACTCCATTACAACTCACAAGGTTCACTGACAAAACAACTGTCTTATACTAAACACGTTTTCCGAACAAATACAACATTTATTGAGAAAAAAGGACTAGACAAGCTTTATCTTAAAAATAGATCTTTCGATGTTTGTATAAACAATAATGTCGTCCTCAGCTCCACTGCTGTGTGGAGTCCCTCAGGGGTCAGTCCTTGGACCACTCCCCTTATTATTGCACATGCTTCCTCGGGGTCATTTATTCAACCACTTTCAAGACATGTCACAACACTGTTATGTCGATGATTCACAGATCTATTTCTCTGCCAAACCCAAACAACATTATTAGTGCCAGACTATGGCATTTTACATTGTATAAATTAGCCTAGCCTGAATCACACACAAGACTTAAAATGCTATTTTTGTGAAGGCTTTATTATCTACACAATTTATTGTTTCCTATCTGTGAAATTAAAGTAAACAAAAGCTTTGTTTGCACTGAGGGAAATGGTTTCAGCTTACAAAAATAGGCTACAGCATAGCCTGACATCGATGTATAGCCTATGCCGTAGGTACGGTGTCGAATCAACGCAGAAGTTAAAATTCGGCCTTAGACTGCTTTTTCTGACATGGATTAAATCTTCACATTTCAGTGTAAACGCATGTGCTTAGGAAGTACTGAGCACACAACTAGTAAATGAGACTTGGATTATACTGCAGGAAATGTGTGAGAGTTTGTCAACAGACATTTTGATGGATTTACGCTGTTGTTAAACGCGGCCCCCATTTACTTCAATTCATAAAGAAGGGTTGCCTTTTTGGGTTCTCTGTTTATGGTTGAGTCATGCGAGAAAAACTAATTTTTCTTCACAAATTCACAGCAAGTCGAGGTGAGTAACTGATCTACACGTGATTATTTTGTGGGGGAAGTGTTCCTTTAATAGCCATGAGCTAGCATTCAAAGAATTTTATTTTAATGGAACTTAGATGGGTTTGGGTTTGCGAGGCTTTAAGGTATGCCATTATTGTGTCTTTATTAGCACTGCTCTTACTTCAAGGAGATCAGTCAATGTCCGACATATTTACACAGGGAACAAGTTCATGAAATCTAAACTTAGAATTAAAATTAAGAAAATGCTTTGGGAAGCCACAACAGTGGTTGCTATTTTCAAACTTTTTGGTTAAGCACATTCTGATCTTTGATGTTGTGGCCAATGAACCAGCTGCACATGACACACAGATGCAACAGAAACAAGACAAAAGACCGACGGCTGTGCCACAGCATTGTCTAAATTATTACTGTCTCCAAGGCATGTTCACAAATCAAAGGACTTTGTATACAAAATTTGTACAGTAAATGAAAAATGAACAGACTTACTGGATAAAACGTAAGATGCAGCATTAGATTGAAATCCGTTCAAAATGAAATGTGTGTCATTTTTATCCTTTTGGTTTTTATAAATGAAACTGTAAACAGAGCAGCCTGGCAGTCTTCTGAATATGCCAAATGCACACCGGAAACACTCAGAAAAACAACATGATGACATTATTAATTGAATTTTATGGTTCTGAATGTTATGAAACACTCAGTGTCAGTCATCCTCACATGAGAACTTGTGCTGAATAAAGTGTAGAGAACTCACAAATGAGGTGCTCTGGGGTCTGAGTATTTGTAGACATAGTTAAATTCTGAGCCCAATTGAGACACTTAATGATAAATTCTGCCCCTGGCAAATATTGTCAGGAGGACACTATGGGAAGTCCCCAGTCCTCCTTGATGTTTTTTGCATATAATAGAATTATTTTATTTGTACACCTAATTTTAAATGCTCCAGCACAAACAATCTATAAAAATCCCAAATGTAAATGCAAATATGCTATGCCAAATTTGTCATGCACCCTCAACACCAAACCTTCAACATCAATGTTCTACTTTACTTTCTGCGAGTGTTTTCAAGGTGTCCCTGTGTGCAGCATTGCCTCGAGCACTTTCAGCATCTCGCGGTTGTTTTTCTCAGAACTAAACGTCTATAACTAGAGCTCATTGGTTCTGTGCCTGGCTCTGCTCATTGAGACAGATGCTAATGTCCCGTGAAGGCAAATGCCGCTGCATCATCAGTAAACACACGGTTTCTGTCAGCCGGAGAGCCTCTATGGTCCATTGTGAATCAATGAAGTCTCCAAACAAGAGAAAGTTATAGATTACCCGAGGCTACGAGACTAAGCAAATGGGAATCACAAAATGAGATTAATTGCCAACAAATGGCGAGCTGAGATGTATTGCTGGCTCCGAGGCAAAATGTTGCAGCACCGGTCTTACCTGTTTCACATTTAATTTTATTTCACACTCTGATATACTGAGTTTGATATCATTCACAAAACTTTATTGAAAATAGATCTGCAGTATTTTAGTCTTTGGTGACAGTTCAGAGAGTCTAGATGACGTTAAGTGAAATATTTGTCAAGAGAAGGTTGTTTGAAGGATGATGAGTAGGGCTGCACAATATACTGTTTTTAATTAACATTTCTATGTCAGCTTACACATTAATCAAATCACCTAAGACTGTGATAATGCACTTTAAATATAGTAACATCATATTCAATTACATTCTGTCTGTAGGCCCTATTTTGTCTGATTTGCGCCATGCTGTGAGCTCTCTGGACAATCAGACAGAGCCCTCGCCATTAGGCGTTGTCTGATCAGTCAGAATCTGCACGCATGTGAGTGAGGTTTATCAGATTCTAGTAATGTCGTACTACTCTGTATGGTTGAAGGAAGAAAGTGCGACAAGGTGAGTGCAGACACAAGTGTGAATGCAAGAGAGGAACTGTTTCAGAGAAATTGTTTTTAAGTTATTATTTTTATGCTCTGGGAGTTGTTTTATTGGTGCCTTTTGTGTTTAGTTCAATATTTAATTTGTTTAATGAAGGATTTTTGGAAATAATTTACATTCATTCTTTTAATTCAACAATTAATTTGTATTTTAGCAGTATACAAAGGGCAGACGAGTATATTTTAATAGCTGTTTAGCACAAGTAATATGATATTGCAATACTGTACAACATTATTACACAATGCTATTTTCCTCATAACAACCTAATGAGTAACAGTATATACTGAAAGCTTGGGGAACCTGTGGTGGAGTGTGACCTTATAGTCAGTATCACTTCTCTTAAATCTGCACCTCTCCACTTCGTTTGGAATATTGGCAACTATAGACTTCACGGCGTTATGTGTAATAGGCTTGTCACTGAGAATTATTGTCAGTGGCCCTATTTACTGCCTAGAAGGAGGGAAAGAGAGGAGTGTGTCTGAATCATTTAAGAGCCACTGTCCTGTAACGTTATCTTGACCGTTAACTTTTATTCCGACAGTTGCAGACAGGAAGGGAAAGAGAGCAGACTAGATTTTTTATTTCACAACTAAATGTCAGACCTACTTATGCCTCTTGTAAAGTTCATCCACATCTCTGAACCTTAGATTAAGTCAAAATGTATAATGCATGTTCCTTTACTTTTTTTAGCACTGACACAGTCATCACCACTAAATACAGGCTTTCATCATGCACAGGCTAAAATTAACAGAAATGTCAGTGATGGTGTGAATGAGACATGACTGGTACAAAGTGGGAGATGATGTGCTCCTGCAGAAGCAGGCCTAGGTAGTCACGTAACTACATGACAATTCAGTTTAAAATGGCAACTATTTCTGATATAAATGCAGTGTGCACGTTTTTCGAATGAAATATGTAATTCTTTCTCTTTAAAAATCAGCTATAGCCTCTTTCATTTTTCCATCCTCGTGTGCTACATGAGCTAGACTGAGTCTATTTCTCTTCTTTTATAACGTCCAGCCAGCATCGGGGTGTGTTTTTATGGCCTCACACTTGCAGTTTCTGTAGTTACAAGCATGTGGAGCATGTGCAGTCTGCTCTGAAACAAATGAATGTGAGCCTCACTTGTATGAGGACATCAATTCTGCACGCCTGATGGCAGGAAGGAGCAGGTGCGGGCCACAAATCACAAGATATCTACCATAACTCACAGTCTGTGTGTATTTGTGTGCGTGTGTGTGGTTGTGTGTACTGATAACCACATGAATTTGTTGAGGCAGAGCACATACAGACTGACCTCCAAAAACACTGCTTCCAACAAAGGTTGACAAGGACTATTAGAAAACTTATATAACTTACTTATGTAACACCAGCCCAGTTAGAGAATTATAGGCCAGTCTCCAAGCTACAGTATGCTTTTTATATAGAATCCTTGAGAAATGTGTTACAGACCAGCTCCTGAAGCTGGTTGAGGTTCACAGTACTGAGACTGCATTACTAAGAGTGACCAACGACACTCTTCCGTACACAAAGGTGAATATTCCTTTCTTATCATACTTGTTTTAACTACTCTCTTTGATTCAATCGATCATGCCATTTACTCGGTAGGTCACATAACAAGGTTGGTGTTTCTGATACAGCTCTAAAGTGGTTTCATTCTTATCTGACAAACAGATATTTCTATGTTTGTATCGACAATCATATCGTCCTCAGCTCCCCTGCTGTGTGGAGTCCCTCAGGGGTCATTCCTCGGACCACTGCTCTTATTATTGCACATGCTTCCTCTGGGTCATTTGTTTAGCCGCTTTCAATACATGTCATAACGCTGTTATGTCGATGATTCACAGATCTATTTCTCTGCCAAACCCAGCAACCTGAATCAATTGCCCTCCCTCCATGAATGCTTAGCTGCCACCAAAGATTGGATATCTTTTAATGTCCTCAACTTAAACCCTAATGAAAGAGGAATTCTTTTAATTGATCCTGATAAGTTTGCCACTTTGACGACGATATTACAAAGCTCGTCTAGTCCTCTTTTCTGTCCAGTTGCCAGAGGTAAATGTTGGCCCTGTATTTGCACGTTTCATACATATCATATCAACACTTAAAGTGACATGATATATTAGCCGAATTGTCATCAGGAGGTGAAGAGGATGGGGATGGCCTGTCACCTAGGCGAGACACCTGCTGACCACTGTTCGAGACCAAAAAAATAACAAGGCAGGTTGTTTTTTGGTGAGTCATCGCTGTTCTTCCAGTAGCTTTTCAATCCCAAAGTGTGGATGTTTTTTTAGTGACACGTGGCTGTTTTTCCAGTGGCTCTTTAGCCCCCAAATATGAGTAGTTTTAGCAGTCCAGTTAGGATAGAGCCACAAAAAGTGGTTGTTTTATTATATTTTTTTTTAATATATGAGACATTGCTGCCTTTCCTGCTGCAATTGTGCCCCAATAAACCCATATTTTACGGCAACGTGTTTTTTGTGCCTAAAACAAACCACACATTAACCACAGTGTTGCTGAAATGTAAAGTTTTAACATACAGTATCCACCACATAATTACGTACTGTGACGTATCGGTGGTTTGCAGAAACATGCAATGCCAACATTTTTTTCTGGCAATTGTGTCCTGCCTTCTATGAATCTTGAACTATTAATGAACACTTTAATTTTCTCTCATCCAGATTATTGCTATTCCCTCTGCACGTGCCTCAGTCAAACTGCTCTAATCATTTATGGTTTGTTCAAAATGTAGCTGCCAGGCTATTAACTACAAATAGCCATCAGTCACACATTACACTCCCATTTGCATCCCACCATTGCCTTCCAACAAAATTCGGAATAAACTTAAAGATCCCATTAATTAGATACCAGGCACTATATGACCTTGCCCCCACTCATACCTGTGTTCTCTTCGTTACTTATTCTACTTCTTGACCAGTACGATCCTACGCCTTGGCCCCATTTCTTCCAACTGTAAAGCAAAACGTGATCATGCATTGCCTGTTGTAGCACCAACCCTCTGGAAGTTTTGCTGAATCTTTGGACTGTTTTGAGTGGCAAATAAATCTCACCTTTACAGGCAAGCCTTTTTATGGATCTTGTTTTAATTTGATCTGTCTCTCATTGTGCCGTGTTTTATATTGTAATTACTTTTTACTTGATTCATTTATTGGTTTATATTTTATTGTGTGTGAAGCACTTTGTAATTGTGTGTTTTAAAAAAGAAATAAATAAAGCTTTAGTTACTTACTTTTAAGCTGGAGGGTTTGTACATAAACTGAACAAACCTACAGATGATGGCGGCACTACAAGAAAACTCAGAAAACCATCAAAGTCAGAGTCTGTGCCGACACTGACGCTGCCATCTCTAGAGCCCTTCCACAAGCACGGCTGACAAAACAAAGCCTGCACATTCCAGGCCAATAAGGCCACAGTAGTAAGACTTCTACTGTCATTTAATATAGGTGATAAATATTGTGCTGAACTGTTTGGTACTTGAGTGGATTTAGCAGTCTGTAACAAGTGATATAATACCATCTTGTGGACTAGAACATGGCTGGGAACTTAAGTAAACTGTTTGAGGTCAGTCTACAGCCCAGAATTCATTCCTAATATAGTTCACGGAGAGTGCCAGACACTACGCTGTAACTACCCAGGTATACACAGGCTGCGATAATAAGGCTGGAAGTGATATACAGAAACGAGCTGGCAGCGATAGCCACTCCCAAGAAATCTTGCCAAAGAAGCTGACTGCAGCTCTAGGCCAACATATTTTACCTTTATAAGGAGAACTGGCTCTCCTTCCCCCGTCCGCTTCAATCACATGAATCTCTTGGACAGTAAAACACAGTGAAGTATGGCATCGCTGAATTTAGGCAGAAGGGGAGGCTGCTGGCCTTAGTTTACAGAGTGCTCCAGCATGCCTCTTGGATAAATCGTCCCTGTCTCTATTGGTTTTAAAACCCCAATGTCATTCTGCCTTTCAGCTCAAAAAAAGAGGCAGCATTTGGAAATAGAGTTTTAAAGGAAATTGTTTGAGCTATCCCCGAGGCGAGAGGTACATTCTGAAGACATACATTATGAATGCCGCTCTCGGATTTTATGTCAACGATACTCTGCTGAAGTAATCTCTTTGTGCAACTGAAAAGGAGCAGTAAAGAGGGCACATGAGACACTGTTAGGAGTCTTCACTCTGTGTGGCATATACACTCGACAAATCATCAAAATCCCCGGGGCAATGTGTCAGTATCTGCTTATTCAACGTTGAAAACCCCTCAGACTTGGGGTCAGTCTGTTAAAAGTCCTTAACAAATATGTGTCACCAACAGAGCAAAGCTAATAAGTATGCATTTCCATCAAGCTTGTATGATTAGAATCAACCCACTGAATTCCTCCTTGATTTGTCGGCCCTCTGTCTGTGTCTTATTTGAGAAAGAAGGCAGAATTAGTCCTCTCGCCTGCAATGCACTGAAACCTGCTGGGATTAACAGCCATATTGCTGAGTTAAAAGACTATATTTCAATATGTGCCAACCCAACACCCTCACACACACCTCCTTCCTGCACTACAGTGACACTTCACTTAGGTGGCGTAATGAGAGGTTAAAGGACTGTAATTTGCAATGTGCGTCATTATTTTTAAAGAGCGTGGAAAAAAAAAAACAATAAGCAAATGCAGGTGCATCACATTTGATGTTCCTTATGCTGAAATACTATTCCTATTCACCTTCTCCCTGTACTAGTGCCATTCTGAACAAAAACTGTGTGTGTTTCAGCACCACACATGCAGATTCTTCAGGCAGCCTGCTCGCTATCATCCCCATGTTAACCCCTGGCTTTATCTATTTGTATATCTTCCTTTCTTGCACGAGTTATCCTGCTTTTGTGGTCCAGAGCTGAAAAAGTGCCACTTAGTCTCCTTGGTTCATGTCTGATATCATCGAAGAACCTTTTAACTTTAGTGGCTAAAAAAGTCTACACAGACGTAAGATAGACATAAAGCTCTGAACGAAGATTAGAAGTGATGGCAATGCTGCAGAAACATAGAGGTTGTGATTTGGCAGACAATTCCCAGGGTGCAGCGGTTGACTGTTCGACAGATGCAGAGTAGAGCGTGACACGCCTAGAGCGCATCAAGGAGGGAGTGTGTCTGTAGGAGAGCAGAGCCGCGTGCTTTGAGGATATCATTAACTCAAGACACATCAGCACACATTAGTACTCTGAGGAAAGAGAAAGCAGCCTCCTGCAAATGCCAGTTGCTCATACAGATGGACAACTTTTGAGGCAGGTTCAGGAAAGGTAGAAGAAGGTATTTTGGCGTTTGTTCACTTCACATAGCTGCAAAGATACAACAGCTTAATGCATGCAGAAAAGAAATCAGAAAGAAAGAGGGACAAAGAGAGGACAATACCCGCTCATATTCTCACCTGGCAGGTCAGAAAAGAGCAGGATGCACTCATTGAAGCCGTTGGCCAGGAGACGGTCCCTGAGCTGCTGCAATATGGCCACGCCGATACAGAACGGGAAAGAGGAGTTACCCAGCAGCAGTGTGTCCCACAGGTGGAAGATCTTGTGCAGCGGGAACACATCTGTATGACGGGTGCAGAAATAAACACAACAAAGGGGTGATTTGACAAAATGACTGAATACAAGAGCGCCTGATAAGACAAATCCCTCGAGGGGTGCACAATAGGATCCTGCAGGCGGGACAATAGCATGCAACACGCGCACAGTGAGAAATGGGGAATCAGTTTGTACATAATGAGTGTGATTTGCATGTGCATAGCCCTTTTACTTAACATGGCTCTATGGCTTTAAAATGGGAAGCTCACTAAGCAATATTGTGCATTGGCAAGGTTGCCTGGAGGGATATTTGATGTGGGGGAGGCAGCTGGGAAAATGTTTTTAGGTGGGTGTTGTTGTGGAAAAATGACAGGAAGAACATCAGGGGGCTGAGGAGCTTTAGAGCAAGGAACCTGCACAGGTTATTTCGAGCCAACTAAAACCACATCCTGATAATGCGTCCCACTGCAGTTATTATTTCAGTCATATTACTTTCAGTATTGGAAAATGTAATGTTTCCTTCCTGTTGAGATTTATGCATGAGAACCAATACTGTCCACCGGTTTCTATCATCCTGCGGTTTGTTAAGGTGGATGCTGGGCAGTTGATGTGTGTGCGTGTGTTTGGAGTGTGACTGTGGTGAGGCCGAGAGGACAGGAGTGGTGAGAAAATGCCTCGGAGGGTCCGCGTCACATTAGCAGTCAGCTGGGCAGACTCAGTGCATGTGAGTGACAGGCAGTGTGCCTGAGTGTGTGTTTGTGTCTCTCTGTGTGAATTGAAGATGACCCTCCAACCTTGCCTCATATTGGATTGGGGACATTAGCAGTCAGAGGGGCACACCTCCTGAATACTGGACTCACACACTGCCTCAGGGGGAGGATAAGGGGGTAAAAGGGTCACACCTCACACTCTCTCCACCCTGGGAGAGGTCTTTGTGTGTGCGAGTGTGCGTGTGTTTAACTAATGAATGAAATATCTGCACTGCAAAGGGCTGATCAAGATCAAATCGGCTACAATTAATGTAAATCACAGGTTGTGTTGTGTCTTAATGAGTGGGTGGGCTGGCAGAGTCCTAATGCAACTATCTTAAATTATATCAAGAAGGCAAAAAGCTATTCAAACACTTTCACTGTATGATGGAACTGTACCTAAGAGACACAGAGGTTAATTGCAAGTTATTTAATTTGTAACAATGACCTGTGACCCCGGCTATTATGCTCGTATTTCTGAGCCCCCGCTGTGCCGTGCAGAAAGATAAAAGCGTAATGCTGCCATCAGCTGACAAACTGCACGCTGAGAACCAGCCAAAAAAAAAACACTTCATGTACCTCTCCTGCAGCACAGAAGGTGAAAACACTCATACATGATGCTAATTAGAATCAACAGATTTACACTATTAGGTGAGGAAACCTGCAGTTATTGCTGGAATCTATTATATCTCCCCATTTCCCAGTCTTGGGTTAGCAACATCTCAGACATGAAGACACCATCAACATCTAAAATAGAAAAATCACATAACTGCAGGCACTGCAAGTGTAATTCACAAGTGTAATGAGTGACACCTAAACTAATGCTAACTTGATGAAACTATTTTATTTTACTCTCTGTGCACACTGGGGGATGACTAAACAATATAAACACCATACAGTATAATGCAGTCAACATTCACAACAAAAGCTACACTCTTAAAAATCTCCCTAATTGAATCAACACTCTCACAATGCAAGCTCGTACGGCCCAGTCTGCATGTAAACAGATACTTGTGTAAACAGATATTTTCCTTTATGTTCTGGCCTCTCGTCTACAAACATAAGATGTCTTCTAAGGTGCAGCTTTCCAAAAACTCTGGTTACTGTTTATCAGTGTGGAAGTGTAAAACGGAGAGTTTGGGAAACAATGACGTCATCTCCTCAATCCGTACATGCCCATTGTTGCTTTGTGTCATGAGTATACACTAGAAACAATAATAGCGGACTACCTGTTTGCTACATTTTGCTACATTTTGCTAGCACTGCTTGGTCTATTGACTACTTTACACTTAAACTTGCTGCACCATTTCACAGACGAACAGAAGCATCTGCTCTGCCCAATGTGTTTGCTCCACCTCAGTGTCCGCGGTTTTAAGTCCGCCAGCAACGACGTTTTTGATCTGGCTTGGTCAAACCAGCGGAGGGTGGGACACTTTCCAGAGTGGGATTGCTATCAATGAGGATTGGAAGGAAAACGTTTGCATGTCCAGAGCGTCAATCGTATGTTTGAGTGAGCTCTGTCATCCTTATATTGAACAGGAATCAACAGCGGTGTTTGTGTAGGTGTTTTTAAAAGGGTAAAAAAAAGTTAGTCTGAACACTTTACTACCTTTATGACGAGACAAAGCTGCTGAAGACAGCTAACGCCTGCAAGCGCTTGTTGTTGATTTTTGGAAAATGTCTGTGTATGTGTAAACAGGGCCTCAACAGATGCTGAACATTACAAGCTTCACAACAGGCAGCAGACACTGCAGGGCTATTGTAATGGAATCTACGAGAAAGGTGCTTTCTGCTTATTTTGTACAACCCCAGCAGTGCACATATGAATATATCTTCTCATGGTGACTAGCTCAAAACTTTAAAAATCGTAGGAAAAAAATAGCTGCAGAGGTGTTTATGATGACCTCTACACTCACAGGCGCTCTTGAAGCTATATAATGGAGGGAAAAGACACAAAACTACAATTTAGGGCACTCGAGTCTGTAAAAATGAAGACGTTTTTACTAAATATGGGCACAATAACTTCTAAAAATACATCACACCCTCCTCAAGGTTCTCCTGAGGAAGGCAAGCTGGCCGATAAGTGTTGATGTATTTTTATAATGTATTAAATCCATATTTATTACAGCCTTTTTATTTTTACCATCCTGAAATAGAGTCTGGAATTGATTTTGTCTGCCACATCCTATCCATGGATCTAGACATGCTGTATTTTTCCCTTCCAAATGTTCCCTCAGAAGTCTTCTCACGAACTGTAGGTTAGAGTACATTAATTGCACATTTTCAGCTGACTGTAAAATCATGACAATGTAATCAATATTCTTGAAATTGTTGTGTGATAATAAGAACCATCCCAACACCCACAATGGCTTATTAGCTGCATTCCATAAAATATATCCCAGGCTGTTTGTGATTGGTTCTTATTTGGTGTTATTTTTCTATCTTGGTGCATTAACAGTCGTGTGAGTCACTACTTCGATGCAGAAAATGGTGCAGACTGGCCCACAGGGAGCGCTATAATAAGCCTGTAAAGTCTACAGCTCAGTTCCGCCACACTGTTTAGTCACAGAGTCACAGAGACGTGACACTCGGTACAGACATGTGTCTGCATGCAAAAGACCTTTGCCTTTTAAAAAGCACAGTATAATGGCCTCCATCCATTTCTGGGTGGCATCTGGGATCATGGGAAAAAAAAATCTCTTGAAACAGTGTAACACACCAACGATCGACAAGATAAAACTCACAGGTGAGTTACATTACAGGGTAATTACTTCACCTTATTTGATTTAAAAAATATACTTATTAGCATGTTAGTTTTAAACAGTAGTGGAAGAGATATTTATTAATATACTTAAAGAAGTATTTCACTGCTGGAAAGATGGTCTTTTCATAAAACTAAGCTGTCAGTGCAGCAGAAAGACGCAAATAGTTTTGAATTTGGTGTGAAAAGATCACAGAAAACAAAGAAAAAGGGCTGTGGTGTTTGCTTTTGCTCAAAAGGTAGAAAATCTACAACTACCAGAATGCACGGCACTGCGTCACAACAATAAACGCTCCTGGTGGTGGGTGACGTTATGCGAGCTGGTCTGTTTTGACACAGGAAACAATATGGCGGCCGGCTGGTAACAAACAATCTTGAATTACAGTAAAACAGTAAGCTAAAATATGTTTTTGAAAACATCTGATGTGAGAAATGGGCAATGCAGTAACAGTATCTTGGTTAATATGCACATACATACAATAACTTAGCACTAAATATGCTCACTTTAATCCACTGCTCATTATTATTATTATTATTATTATTATTATTATTATTATTGTTTATTGCTGTTTCTTGTATTTTTTTTTTTTTTTGCATGCCTAGGTTTTTAAGTTTTTAAATTTTGAAATCTTAAATCTGACTCTTTCCCCTTGACTACTGTAACACTAGAATTTCTCAATTGTGGGATCAATAAAGGTGTATCTTATCTTATCTTATCTTATATATTTGAGCAGTACTGCCTAGTTTTATCGTTTGATCTCAGTATTTACAGCCACTGTTCAATGTACTGTACAATACAGGTAACAGTATAACCCTCACTTCCTGTTCACAAAATTCTGCATTAGTCCTACACAGTACACTAAAATATGCTTCTGGAGACGTTTTAAGTGAGAAATAGGCAATACAGTGACAGAATCTTGGTTTTTATTTCATCAGCGCTGCCTAGTTTTACAGTTTGATCTGAGTTTGAACGTCTATACTCTTTTTGTCTGTGGTGGTGGGCATACGGAAATGCATGCAGTACAATCCGTAGTTTGAGCAACAACCCTAAAGCCAGCCAAAATCTGTCAGATGATGTGATTTGAGTAGGGAGAGGTAAGGTGGGTGGAAGTTTACCACAGTTTTTTTTACATACTACCCACATTATTATGATACAAAACTGGTTGCAAATCTGCAAACTATCCCTTTAAGAATGGCCCATGTTTCTTTAATTTCATAATTGGATCAATATTACTGCTGCAATAACATTTAATAGCTTTTTTTCTTTTGCTTTATATACAGTACCTTTGAATAGTTTTATCTATAAAAATGTACAATGTGTTTTTTATGTAACATCCCTGAAAAGTAACTCAAGCTATGGATGGAACTGTAGAAGAGTAGAAGTATGAAGAAGCAAAAAACTTTTAATTTTTAAACCAAGTGCTTCAACATTGTCTCCAAGTACAGAACATAATCAAATGTGATTAGTTACTTTCCACCACTGGCTTTAAATCAACTGAATTCAAAACATGAATCAGTCATGTATCCTGTTATAGATCATTAATGACAACTGAGGAAACTCCATCCACTGATACAGACTGTAAGATGCAGTTGAAAGCTCCACAAAAGCTAGTAAGTGGACACTGAGTTGAAATTTTCTGTCAAAATATTTGTGATGTCTGTGGCTGGCACTTGTAAGCTTTCCTCCACAGGGCGGAGAAACATTGCTGCAAGCTGATTTTAAAATGTGTCCAGATAAATACAAAATACACATAAATAAAAGATGAGCTGCTGAAAATCTGAGGCAGTTGTTGGACTGAGCGGTCGAGTCCTCTCCCTTCAGAACTGGAATTAATTAGCAGCTGGAATAAAGGTCACACAGAGAGAAAAAATACAAAAACCTACAAAACTGGTCCAAACTAGACCCACTGACCTTTTCAGGCCCTTTCATTGATTCTCTAATTGAAGCAGACTCAAAAATACCCCCCTGAAAGTTTTGGATTATGCTCAGTGCCACATCATATCCACAGTGTGAGTGCAAAGAAAAGCTACTTACGTGTAAACATAGTCAGGAACCATGGAATAGCATAAAGCTGCGTGGTAGAGAAAAAAAAAGACAAGATATGAGCACATTTATGAGATAATGTAGCATTCATTTGTATGCAATATTCAGAATGTCGAAACAAATTGCTAAGAGCTCAAATGAAATAAATGAACTGCTTTCTCACTAGAGAGATTTCCTTTAAGAAATGCAGCACACATGGCTGCACATCTCTACGGCTTCTGAGAAACAGAAACGGCAATAAAGAGGAAACTGCTGAGTTTGGGTATTAGTCAATGGGGGGAAAGCTAACAATGAATCTCATTATACAAATCTTGTCATCCATCCTTCTTTTCTCCCCTACTTCACTCTCTCCATTCCACACTTTCTTCCCAGGAGGAAATGCATAAAATTGAAATTAAAGACCGCGCACGCACACATGCACGCCACCATTAACCACCTGTTATAGCACCTGCCAATTGCTGGCCGCCGTTGCTCAGGCTCTGTTATATTCAGACGTGAGAGGTCTGGAGCAGAGCGTGCAGGAAGACTGGAGCTTATCTCGGACAGTTAATTGATAGCTAATTGCGTAGGAGCTGGTGACAGTAGACCCCCCTCTCTGCCCAGGAGTGATGACCAAGAGAGAGAGAGCCGCTGCACCGAGTCTCAGCCTCAATTTCGACGGTTTCTGTAGCAGGACTGCGAATCCGGCCAGATTGGTTAAGTGCAGGTGTAAATGGCAGACCCGGGAGAGCAGATGTAGCCAAATTGAGAATGGCCTGAATCAAACCGCTGGCCACATGCAATCTGACTCTTCGGCTTCAGGCATTACAGAAGCACAATCCTTGAACACCACCACATTTCCAAAGATTACTTGTGGTTTCTGCATGCTTGCACAAGACAAACTGTATTTAGTTCGCCACGTTTCGGTATGCATATATGGGAAATCAAATCCGTTTCATACTGCAGTGACATTTGGTGTTTTAGGGCCGATGGATTTATTGCCTCAGTAAAACAACAGTTCGCTGTCCTCTGAAGTTCACTGAGGAAAAAGGGGATTTATGGTGTGTAAAAACTAATTGCTGGGATTGACATCAAGCATGAAAGCTGTATCAACAAAGCTTGTTCCAATATCATCCTGGCCTAACAACGAAAACAGCCGCACAGCACAAAGTCGCCTTTGAAAGACCAGTCAATGCTGGTGGTGCTGTACATGCAGTACGTGTCGAGTCAGCATCATAACAGCATGCTTCCCTTTGAAGAGCCAAGTCTGAAAAACGGATGAGCGAGATATTAAAAGAATCACAATGGGACATCTGTTCAAGGTGAGGCTTTGGTAAAAAACAAAACAAAACACCAACAACTACAGCTAACATTCGTGCAACAAGCCAAAGTACCTTTCCTAATTTTCTTTTTCTCCACACACTGTAAAGGAGCAGTGTGTAGGATTTAGTGGCATCTAGCAGTGAGGATTGTCGATTGCAACCAGCTGAAACTTCTCCGTTGTGCCAAGCCTGAACTCCCAGTTAGGATTCCTTCACTGTTCATTGCCCAGGAGGTTTTTAACGGGTGCCGAATCATCCCCGAATCCTCCTCCACCCCAGCATCTAGTTAGGTGTTCTCCCCTTTTTTCTCTGACTTCTTAAGAACCAAACACTCAGGTGAGCTGAATCACCTGCAGAGATCTCTTCCCCTCCAAAACAAACAAACCCAGTGATTTAAACTGGTAACTACCCCCCCCCCCACCCCACCCCAAAAAAAAGCAGTTGTATGTTAAAAAAAAATCAATGTTTTTCCAATGCCGCTTGTCTCAGAGAGGCGGCTGACTATAGTGGCTGACACCAAAAGGGGAATGGCCCTACTGTATATAGAGCCAGTGTTTGGTTTGTCCGTTCTGGGCTACTGTGGAAACATGGCAATGCAACATGGCGGACACTGTGGACAATGACCTGCTCCCTATGTAGATATAAATAGCTCATTCTAAGGTAACAAAACACAATTCTTATTTCCAGGTGATTATACACTAAAGAAAACATACTTGTTATATCACATTGCATTTCTGCCAACACACCTCCCTAAATCCTACAGACAGACAGTCAACAAGCACAGTTTTTGTGCTTCACTCGCATCACTTTAGAAAAGGAGCTGCAGCATCAGAAACTGCAAGGAGGAGGAGGAGGCTTTAATCCCTGACTCCTCCATGATAAAGACCCCACTTTTCATCGGGTAATGTCCCAGGGGGCGGTCCACAGGTGACACACATTCATCAGTGCGCTAACTGAACCCCCAGAGAGACGGTGGAGACTTTAACCTTGTCACTGTCTGAGCAGGGCTGTAAAGAGGGAAAGCGAAGGGCAGCAAGAGGTGGCACAGAGTAAGAGAAATAAGGTAAGCCTGGCAGAGAGGACTATCATTAAGTGTGCCTGGCAGACATTAGCCGCTGTATAAATCATCACCAGTGGACTATAGGGAGATACTGACCCTCGCCACAAATTCTGGAAAGGAGGATGTGGAACAAAAAATGTCACTGACAATGACAAGATATACACGGTGATCTACGGACGGTCATTTCCTTCGGCCCTGATGCGGACAAGAAAACCGGAATAATTTCTCGCTATCTTTGACTTTCCATTAAAGGTAAACTTAGGAGACAGTGTTGCTGTCCTAGTGCGTCCTCCACTAGTGTCGTCAGTGTGTCAGGGCACTTGCACTCCTGGTGACTTACGTCTGGGATGAAGCCAATCTCATTTAGATGGTTGCTTAGCTCTGGGTCATGGAAGGCAATCATTTGGGAGAAGACGGTCAAGTACTCTGGAACACAGGCAAAAGGGCAAGAGGTCTGTACATAATCTATTGTGGAGCTTGTGTGCTAAAAAGCTGAGAGGCTGAAAGGAAGTGCACTCAATCGAACAAGACTTTACTGCAGTGATACTCAACTTGCAGCCCGTGGGCCAAATCTGGCCCTTCATAGGCTGCCTGCTGGCCTGCCAACCATTTTCTGATTCACAATTTTTAAAAATGACTCATACAGGGAATTATTTTGTGCTTCAAATGCAGATAAGGTGCCAGCGTGCGTAACAGGCATCAAAATAGAGCTTGTTTATGAAAAGAAAAGTGCCAGGGGAGGATCCAGGTCCTCAAATCTGAAGAAACGCCCCTGTGTACACCTGACATGTGTGGGGCTGTTGCATGGGATTTGCCTTGTTTGTTCATTTAATCTGATAAGTATTATTAATGTTTGTTTATAAAGGGCAAAGCAAGTTGAGTGTCCCTGTTTTACAGTCAGTAGTAAGAACACAGGAGGTATCACACAAGCCATAAACATGCTCAAAATTACCTTATAATTGACTGGATTTAAGAAATCTGCCATCAAGCAATGAGATCTTACAGTTCAGAAACTTCTTTTGTAAACTATTTGTTGCTTAAAACAAACAGACAGTGGGGAAGAGTGGAAATGTGACAGTTTTTGTCTTCAATGTTTTTCAATGAGAGACAGAAAGCCCAAATGTTTCAGGTGGACTGCTGATCCACGGCGCAACCTTGGAAACTAACTTGAGCACATGTCAAATGGAAATATTGTAATGCTGCGCCACCGCCATTCTTCACACTGTAAATCAACAGAGGAGCTCCGACCAGACAGATAAACATTAGCCAGCTCTCCAGGGCATCAAGCGGTGGAAAGGACGGATAATAGCCACATTCCCCACAGAGTTCAAGAGGTGTGTGGTGTAGCTGTTTATCAGTCACATAGGAATTGCTTGTGACATTTCTCTGCAGGCTTTTGCAGTTTCATTTGTTTCCCTATCTCTAAATGATGTGGCTCAGCTGCAAACTCCATTAAGACAAACTGAAATTAGTTTTCACAGCTTAGGAACAACATGGAGCCAAAATTTAATCAACATTGAGCTGACGGCCTGACGCTCGGTGCCAGCCGATGATAATTTGTTTTTGAACTTAGCTGAACGCTCTGGCCATGTTTAATACTTATTACTTAACCTGCAGTGGCAGCTGACTGCATTAGCTTAAAAAAAAAAACAACACTGGATGGATGAAGTGGAAACAAGGAAGATAGAAAAATGAAGCAGAGTGTGTAATTTATATTAGAATCAGGACAAAAAATAAGCTTTGAGATCACAATGCTGCATTTAACTCATTCTAGTATATCTCACCTTGAATGACATGAGAGTTGTCCTTCAGAAAAAAGTTGTACAGGTACTTGGGGATGAAGGCAGACATGCAGGCATAAGCCAGGGCTGTGAAGAGGAAGAGATAAGAATGAAAGGAAGCCAAAAACTTAAAAAAGGCAGAAATAAAAACACTCATCAGTGACAGCAGTATGCTATTAGAATATGAAGTCTTACCTTCATTATTGAAATTCAAGTACAGGAACGGGGCACAAAGTGAATCCAAACCTGGGATGATTAAAGGAAAATCAAAAGCGGGTATAATACAAATTTGCTTTAGAGTCACACAGTTGTAACTGATGGCAAGGAGGGCAGTTTACAGGGTGTGACGTGAGCACCATCTAGTGTCCAGTCATGTGTAGTACAATAAGGAATAGTGCGGAAGAAAGAGGGGAAAAAACAGAAAAGCAAAAGAAAAGGCTGAAAAAACATAAAAGAAACACCCAGTGAGACAGGAAAAGAAATTGACAGAGAAGTGTCTAACCCTGCCAGTAGACCAGGTCGGGGTGGGAGACCACCCAGGCTTTCAGCACACGCCTGAACTTGATGTGGCCCTGAGGAGACGACAGCAGCTCATCGTACTGGTGGCAGCGTGGGATGTCAACCTCAATCTGTAAGCATGCACAAAAACACAACCAACAAAAAATATATATTAAATCAATTTCAAAACTTTAAAGTAACTCAATATTTTACTTCTGTCTAGTTTTAAACAAACAAGTCACCTGTCTGTCAGTTGGTATGGGAGTATCCTTGTCTATGCTCTCATACTTGGCTTGAATGTCTCCCTGTTCACATAAATAATAAAGATAAGTATAATGTTAAATCTGCACCTTCTCAACACAAAACTACAGTTTCTGTTGTACCTCAATGCCCAGCAGTGCTGCCCACGCCAGGCCTCGAACAAGAGGAGGAATATCCACTCTGGCCTCTTTCCATACGAGGTTCTTCTTGTAAGGATAGGCCTGAAGACAAAACATTAAACACAATATAGTACCCAGATTCAATTTAACAATAACCTGTTTAAATAATAATTGTTACAAATACCCAACATCATATTGCAGTTGAAACAATCACCAGGCTCTGACATATTTAGGCCCTCGGTCTAATTGGGAGGACATGCTCATGTGTGTAGCATCCCATGTTCATTCTGATTCACAAAAGAACTGAGTGGCTGTTGTGTCTGCTAAACCTACACAAACAAGACAAAAAGAAACCATGTAATTCTCAACGCATGTGGGCTGCCAGGCAAACAGCCTCTCAGTGCTCCTGTGCTATTTGTGCATATTTAAAGTTGGTAATGTTCATACATTCTGTGCAAAATAGCCCCTTTCTATGTGATGAACCTCACTTTTAAAACAGTCCACTTCACAAAGATCAGTGGCAACAGCTACAGCTATTAGCTTCCTCAGAGAGTTGGTATTAAGCGAAGTACATTTAAAAGAGGTGTCGTGATGAAAATTTTTAGTTTTTCTTTTTTCTCTGCCATTGTTCTTCATAGTGTCGTCTTGGTGCAAAGCAACATTTATTTTTTACCACATGGACAGTTTTAATCAGGCCAAAAAAAGGGCAAATTGCACTCAGCTGCAAAACTCTATGGGTGTGTGGATGAGCTGTGATATCATTAGCGCAATATATTTGTGAATCAGACCAGGACTGATAGCAGTTGCAAGTGATATGCAGTTGAGCCTTCACTAATTTCCGCCTCTCAAACACAGACTTTCCAATTGTAGCGCAGCATTGGCCAGCTACGACAAGGGTCTAAAAACTACACAGCTGTGCTCCATAGACTCTCACACAATTGTTTCAGATTTCTGCATTTTCACACTGGTTTTGTGGATTTTAAGCTAAATGTTGTGCCCGATGCACGTGTAAAAATGATACTCGTTACTGGGAGAGGTTTCTTTCCAGTTTCAAATCCAAAATCAAACCCTGAAAGTGTAGGGTTAGCTAGCTAGCTAGCTTCTAAAGGTATAGCCTACTGAATATATATATATATATATATATACAAATGTTGCTTTTGCTTTTTAATAATTATTACACTAAATATAGACCTACCTACCTTGCTTTATAGAAAACAGTAAAGAGAAACAGGGAATTTTTTTGCTGATATTCAACCAGCTGTGTGTCATCTTCATGTGTGCAGATGAACGGTTTTTGGCTTCCCGTGAAGTTTCCTGCCCGTCCGCTGGTGGCATGGGGGAAAGCCAAACACTGTTCATCTGCACACTGTGGGATGACACATAGCTGGTTGAAAATCGGCAAAGTTTCCCCTTATATTCCCTGTCCTCTGTCTCGATCGTCAGGTGATGAGGTGTTTCACTTACACTGTGATCTGCAGGTTTCAGCCTCTAACTATCTTCACCTTTTTAACCTGTTTTTGCTGCTGAGGGAGTTTGACTTCCTGTCCTTATCCTTCAAATGCATACTGTAGATGCCTGAAATCGCTTTTTTGTTTCTCCAAAACTTCGATATTCCCTCAGGGTGTGCGATTATTGACACTGTAGGTTCCATGCTAGCTCCAAAAGCTTGACAGACCATCACAAAGGGGCGGGGCTTAGCAAAGGGTCAATTCATGGCGCTGCCAGCCACCACAATCCACTCTTTGTGAATTCACCCCTGAGTGCATGTGCAATTTAAGGGACTAGTGTGTAGGATTTAGCGACATCTAGCGGCAAAGTTGCAGATTGCAACCAACTGAATACCCTTTAATTTAACGTAAAAACACGAATGGCTCTCTCTCGAGCCAGTGTTTGGTTTGTCTGTTCTGGGCTTCTGTAGAAACATTGTGGTACAACATTGTAAGCTAACAAAAACACAACAATTCTTGGTTTAAGGTGATTAGACACTAAAACCATAGTTGTGAATATTATATTACATTTCTGCTAATGGATTCCCTTAAATCCTACACACTGCTCCTTATAAGTGTGTGCATGTGTGTATATATGAATTTGTAAGGAGCCCAGACCTTGAGCAGCCTGTCAAAGAGGATGATGCGGATGAGTTGGTATTCGGTGTCTCTCTCGCGGATGATGAGTGGGAGCGTGACGGTGGCCGACAGCTCATTGCTGCTGTTGGACTGGGGCAAACTTGACTGTCTGAAGGAGGGAGAAGTAAAGGGAATATGACATTACCCGAGCCAAAATAAATGATGGGTTGATGTGAAAAATAGTGACAGGGGAAGAGAGGGCGAACGCGGCAAGTTCAGGATGGAGATTGCTTACTCGTCTTCCAGTAGAGGGTAATAGGCTTCTCCTGCGACATCCTTCAGCCTCTGAAAAAGGACGAGAGGAGCTTCAAAACACACGACAAAGATTCACAATTCATTTAAACTCTGTTCATTTTGAAACCACTTACAACATTAATTAAACACCCACTGTTACCCAAGTGTGTTTGTCACCAACACAGTTCAACAGCATTCAAAAGCATGGGGCACATTAGACTAAATAAAATAATAAAGTGATGCATTGTTTCTGGAACAGCTGCCAGCTGGTGCAATAAACGAGCACTTATCAGTACAAACAATATAAAGGTTAATGAGTGCAATGTTGTTGAAATGTTTTCTTCCCTTTGTTTATTATTATTATCATTATACCCTTTATTTAAACAGGGAAGACCATTGAAAGCAAGCTCTTTTTTACAAGGACACCCTGATTGCAGCGCATATTAAACAATAGAAGCACACGAAAGTAACAAGTAAGTATGTGTCACAAATGATACAAGAAACAGGACAAGGACGACATCAATGCAGAGAGAACACATGCATTCACACTGCTGTAAGTCAGTCAAAGGGGATTTAAATTGATTAAAAGGGATTAGTTGTCTAATTTTACAAGCTTCTGCAGATTGTTCCACTTGTGTGGTGCATATTATTCACCAGCCAGTTTCCCGGTCTCAGTATTAATATGATGATTTTTAAGGACCAAATAGTGTCTCGGTTAAAATACATGTGAGATACTCAGGTGGTTTGCCAAGGTGTGCTTTGTAAATAAATAGTATGCAGTGCCGTTCTCATCTTACTGCCAATGACTGCCACCCTACTTTCTCATATAATAAACAACTCTGTGTTTAAAGCCATTCCCAGTTATTAATCTAGGGGTGGAACGACAACAACAAATGGTGGTAAACAACCTCAGTAAGGGGCATTGTGAGAATTTAGATTTGATAACTAGTTTTAAAACTGGAAACACATTTGTACAAAGCACCCTCAAACCCCAACCCATTGCACAACACATTCATTTACACAATACCGTACAAGTCTGCTGACAGGTTTGTTGTCTTACATTTCTGAGTTGGCACAGAGACAGCGTCACTGTTGTGTCGTCAAGCAAGAAACTCCGATCTCTTCCCTGGCCAAATGACTCCCCGTCTTCCAGGACAAAACTAAAGAAAAACAGAGAGAGAAGGAGGTGGACATTTATTGAGTGTGAATATCACCTAAAGATAGCAAATGCCTTCATCTGTGCATGTGTGTGTGTGTGTGTGTGTGTAATGTACTTTGGCAGTGTGCAGATTGGAGGTTTGGACAGTATGATCTCCTTGTTGGTCAGCTCCTTCTCCAGGTCTCCCCCCGCCAGGCACCACAGATGGTACACCTCATCTATGGCCCGCTCCGACAGGTAGTCGTCATCATCGTCTGGAACACACACACACATAAATCAGTGAACCCCTCCCAGTAGGCCCAGTTGGCACTGCAGCACACAGCCAAATGATTACTATATTAGCAATTTTAATAGCATCTTCTGACATTGAGACGTGTTTACTCATATGGCATTGGAATCTCGTTTGGACAAAGGCTTCGTCTGGCCGACAACAGTTAAAACAAACACAGTAAATCTAAGAAAGTCTCTTCCAAAATTAAAGAGCCCACAGGAAACAGTCCATCTTGTGCTGTCAACATGATGTGCAATGTGGAGCTCTTGTCTTTGTGGAGTTACTGGGCACTGGGTTTTTGGAATTAACCACAGGAGTGAATGTGAGACAGAGGAGCAATAATGTTTTTAAACTGAAAAATGTATTCCTATCCACAAAGAAGTCCCCAGTGTGTCTTAAATGGTGTAATTTTGTATTTAGCCCTGTTTATTTTCTGGTGGGCTTTACATGGTGTGGTTCACAGAATTTAGGATGGAATAAAGTATTGTATATTAAAGGCTCTCTAAGTCTTCCTAAGCTTTAAGAGTTTTTGTCACATACAGCAAACATCTCCTCACGATCCGCTAGCTACATGTATGCTGTGAGAAAGTCCGGTCTCTGTAGGCAGCCCAGGCTCCGCAAATGGCAACAAAAACACTTCACTTCTGTTTACGTTCAACAATGTAATCAAACACAACAGAGCTAGCTCGCCTTTTAGCCTCATTGTAGCACAACAGAGCTAGCTCGCCTTTTAGCCTCATTGTAGCCTGTAGCTCTAACTGCCTCTCTGGGCACCCTGTACACGTGTGCGCGCTTGTGCGAGACCGTGAGACATGGGCACCGCGTTCATGTGTGTGTGCTTGCTTTCGCTGGTCTCGCGCTGGCTGGTTGGTGCAGCCTGGACCAAAATGTTTTTGTTGCCATTTGCGGGGCCTGGGCTGCCTACAGAGACCGGACTTTCTCACAGCATATTCAGAGGACATGTAGCTAGCGGATCGTGAGGAGATGTTTGCTGTATGTGACAAAAACTTTTCAAGCTTAGGAAGACTTAGAGAGCCTTTAAATTTTTAACCTTGCTAACATGTCCGTATGGTGTTTTTGTTTATGGTGTCCGTGTACCAATGACACGGAAGCACGGATTCTGACATCCATGGGATTGTTGCGTCACAAACTTAGGGAACCAATCACGTCAACTTGCGGGGTGGGGCTTTCCATGATGCTACAGTGAAATAAGGAGAAGCCAGGTGTAGCTATGTATTGTATTATGCAACTTCATATTGATATTTAATTCGAATTAGTAAAAAAAAAAAGACATGAACATACAAACAAGCAGACAGAGAGAAAGAAGTATTTACAAGTACTGAAAAGCACAATGAAAAGCAAAAGTCAGCGTTTAGTTTTTTTGGTTTACACATTTGAAAAGGAGCGAGAGGAAGTATAAATGTCTTAAATCCCATCCTTTCCCCATATGTCATTGAGTGAAATGAAACAGACAGCTTCCTCTTATAGATAAATCTATACCTTAACCTTAAATTGTTCTAAATATACCATTGTTATTACCTTTTAACTTTGTCACACAAAAATAACTCATGTCTACGTATATAATAGTAAGTACCAAATATCTATCTTACAAAAACCTATCTTCGATAGAAATTACCAATTATCCGTGACTCACAAGTACCAGTATCACTTTAAATTCAGCTTGTCAGAGCTGGCGATCAAGGCTTATGTAAGATTAGCTACATGCTAATATTAGCTGTTGGATAGCATAGTCAAGACGAAGGCTGATGTTAATAAGGCTAAGCAGAGGTTTGTGTATCTAATAAGCAGAGTCGAAGGTCCAGCCACAAGCGAGCAACTGAGGGGTGAGGCTAACTTCCATATTCATAGTTTCACACATACTACATGAGGCAACGATGTTGAGTTACATCCAACTCATTTTAAGTCATGACGGGATGCTGGAAAAACCCTCTAAATATATAATTTTAATTAACAGAGATGAGGTTGCAGTTGTCTAATCAATGCATGTATAGGAAATTTAAACTGAGTGCAACTTCTTGATACAAGATGTGGGAGCAAATGTACAAGAATACAAATTATACAAATCGACTACATGGACAAGATGAAAAGATTTAAGGCTAATTGAGATATCAAATGTAAAACGTATTAAATATCAAAGAAAATTCTCACAGCACACCAATTAGATCTTTTGACTTTTTTGACACTAAATGCTTCGACCTGTCTGCTGCTGTTATTAATATTGACGCTGGCATGCTTAATTAAACCTCCTTCAGAATAATCAATTCAGCTTTGAGAAACTGTACTTTTAAAGGTTTCAGTCAAGTGGAAGAAGGGTTGATACGTGACTGTTGTGTATTGTTTGTGCAAAAGTGTGAGTGTAGCTGGGGCAGACCTTTGCAAAGGTCACTGATGTCTTCTGGGAGCTCTAGATGTGCACAGCGCAGAGAAGAAGAGAACAGACTAACGGGCTTCTGGAAGGGCGTATAGAGGCAGGAGATGCCACTGAACACAGAGTCTCCCAGCAGCTCGACAGGGGTCGGCCTGGAGGACGCACACAGAGACAAAATGGTCATGACAGTAAAGTCGTAAATTTGTAAAACCTGACAATATGTGGTATTAAACATTTAGTTATATAAGGTCATAGAGGCTTTTTAACACAGTGTTAGGCAACTGCTTGCATCAGTTTATTTTGGTGCCATTTCACTTGTTGGTTTTAGCATGCTGGAATCGTCTCTGACGTTCATGCAAAAAATGTTTCATAACCAGCATGACCAAAGTGTTTTGGAAACGAAACAGCCAGTGTCCTCCAACAAAGAGATAAATCCATCAGAGACTGTATTTACCTTTTGGATGGAAGAAATGTCAAGCATTTCCTTAATAACTCCAGAACATTCTCAGGCAGCTCCTGTGAAAAAACAACTTTATCAGCTACGGTACACAAGATACATACAAAAATCTCACAAAAACTCAAGATTAGGAAGTCTGATTGAATACCTTCTAACACATATAACAGTTTTAAGTGTCTAAGTCTAACTTAATGGACAATTTAAAACAATTTTTGGGGACTGGTGAGTGACAAAGACAATACTTACATACAAATGACCTTTCAGCTTTTACAGAACACTTAGATACACCTACAAAATCTATTCATTAACATTTTTGAGTACTGACTGTAGCATTGAGAATAGAAACTGTCAATTATTAGGTCAAGTTAAGTTGGCATCAAATGCTCTGTCAGATTCTCAAGGTTGTCACTTATTTTTTGATCTGATATTTCTTGAGCCAGTTTGGTAATATCACTGAGTGAAAACAAAAGATTTCCCAAACTAAGATACTTTTAAGTTTTTTTTGTATCATTACCTGAACATTTTTATTGTACTAAAATCTTTCTTAATGATACAAAGCCCTTGTGCTTCATTAGAGTTAATATGCAAGTTTTTAAATGTGATTTATGATGCCGTTAACGTGACCTAATTTTCCAGTAATACCTCTTTCCTTAAAAAAAAAAAACAACATTAAAAAAGTCTTAATAAAAAAAAGTATGTCATTGACTAAGATCGAAGCAGCCAACGATTTTTACTTTACCTTAATGGTATCCAGGCAGCCGTGCTCCTCGGCAAGGACGGTGACAATGTCGTCCATGCAACCTGAGAATGACAAACAATATCCCAGTGTCAGCCTAATTGAGCTTAAGAGCATATTGCTCGGTACTTAGAATAATTACGTCCTTCTCACTTACCCAAGGTTAGAATGAACTTCAATCTCTCACTTATATCAATATTCTGCAGCAGTCGTCTTCCCTGGAATCGATTCGCAGCATTAGAATTTATGGTGAAAATGACCCGTGAGTTCAGGAAAAAACCCAAAACAGCATCAAAAAAAATCTATGAATGTCTTGTTCTTGTATGAAGTGGTTCATGAAGGGTTCTTACCACGCATAATTCAAAGAGCAAAACCCCAAGAGACCAGACGTCAGTCTTGGGTCCTGATGGCAGAGGAGCTTCATCATGGGAAGAGTCACTGGGATGGAAGGAGCCCTGAGCGATCACCTCCGGAGCGAGGTACGACGGGTACCTGAGGTCGTGTTCACAGTGGAGATAAACACATTACTTTGTCAGCCTCTGAATACCATATATACCCAGATTTCCCTAATAATTAATAACTATGATAAATAACTCCCATCATAGTTTTTCCAAGGTGGTGTGGTTAGCACTGTCGCCTAACTTCAAGAGGGCTCCTAGTTCGAGCCCAGGGTGGGGAAGCCCTCCTGTGAAGAGTTTGCATGTTCTCTCCGTGTTCTCTCAGCGTGGGTTTTCTCCAGGTACTCCAGCTTCTTCCCACAGTCCAAAGACATGCAGGTTAATTGGTGACTCTAAATTGTCTGTAGGTGTGAATGTGAGTGTGAATGGTTGTCTGTCTCTATGTGTCAGCCCTGTGATAGTCTGGCGACCTGTCCAGGGTGTACCCTGCCTCTCACCCACTGTCAGCTGGGATAGGCTCCAGCCCCCCCCGCGACCCCAAACAGTATGAGCAGTTATGGAAAATGAATGAACAAATATTTTTTCCATTTATAAGAGAGTTTTGCTGAACTATTAAAGGGGCTCTATGCAAATTTCAGAGTGTATGAGTTGAGGAGGTGGCTGAGCCGGCGGCTAGCAGCTAATGGTGCAATCTCCATAAACAGCGCTCAACAACGGCAACTATGCTGACAGAGCTAATGGTGCTAACCGGGGGCGAACCCAAGGGTGAGCACTATGAGTCCGTGATAACGACGTCCTGACATCAGCGGTAATTTCCATATGAGTACAATGCAAAGCAGAAGTGATGCGCTAGCCAGTATGATACACACATGCACACACAGCCAGACTGTCTGAACACAACAAGCAGAGAAGCACAGATTACAACACACAGGTAGCACAACTTTACTCCACGATAACGTTCTACAGTAATGCTCTGAGTGCTGCATGCAGATCCCTTTAAAGGTACACCATGCAGGGCAATCAGTTACTGTTTGTACACACACTCGCCGGCAAAAGTGAGTGGAAAAGCCAACCCCAGATTCACTCTCGTTTGGAGTTTGTCCTCGCTATATTTGGATTTTTTCAGTACTGTTTCTCTTGGATGCCTGCTGTTTACAGTCTGGCACCTGGTTGCTACCTTCTTATAAAGCACCTACCTAACCTGAGCACTGTGGGGGTCACACTCATAAACGTCCTGAACACAGAAAATAAGAAGATACCGGCAGAGGGCAGAGTCTCTGCAGAAAAATACACTGCCGCACTCTTCTAGTGGGTCATAAGCGATGACAGAGAGGGATTACTTCTGTATGCGTCTTGTTTTCTAGGAAAGTCCTGCATTGTATATCTTTAAGTTTTACTATGTCCCTTCCATATAACAAAGTAATTCGTAATATAATCAAACGACAAAATGACTCAATGTACTCTATTAAATTGCTCAAACTTCTGTCAGTGAAGTGATGTGTATTCAGTTGTCCCTAGGGACAATCTGCATAGCTGTTTGACAGATACATTTATTACTTTTCCCTCCAGATGTTTCACTGAAAGTCATGGGTATGTGCCATCATTCCTCTTTTCAATCTGCAAAAGGATATTACACAGAGATACTTGGTAGAACACAAAGGCCTTTGGATTAGGATAAAAGTCCGACGATCTGTTACAGTTCCCAAACCAGGAAGCTACTTTGATGCCCCAAAAGCTGGTTTCTATGAAAAAGCATGGGTCATTATGCATCAATGTTATGGTCACTTGCCTTTTTATGATTTGACTAACAGCAAACAGATACAAGGGAACCTTTGACCCTAAACAGACAGCTCACAGAGCTCGAGTCCCACCGCTTGAAGAGTTCCAGAGAAGCACTAATGGGCCTCTCACTGTGATGAATGAGGAGAAAAAGACGTACCCAATGGGAAAATCTACATCGGCCCCATGATCAGTCATGTGATAAAGGCCAAACTTTGCCAGCTTGACGTTCCCCTACAAAGAAAAGAAATCTATCTTAGAATGATAGCTTTACATTTAAGCAAGTCTTTTAAGTAGACAAACTTTCAGCGAGTAAAATAGAGACATACGTAAAACAGCTTAATTTTACCTTGCAGTCCATGAGCACATTGTGTGCGCTGAGGGCTCTGTGCACCATACCGTGTTTGTTCATAAACTCCAGACCTTCAAGGACCTCATAGGCGATCTGCAGCACCTTCTCTGGGCTGGGACAAAACACGACAGTGTGTCAAGTGGTGACTGGGTCAGTGAAAAGACATTATGCAAACCTATTGTCAGCCAGTAGATGGCAAGGTTAATGCATACTATTTTCCATCATATACAATATAATTTAGCACCAGTAAAAGGTTTTACAATAACTGCTCACCAGTGAAAGTGAATGTAAAAAACAAATTTGGTTCGTGACACATATTGTAAATATTTCTAAATAGTTACTGAGGATTTTTAATGACGATCTCACCTGACTGTTTTCCCCTGTTTTTGGAAATCACTTAAACCGCTTTCATAGTGTTCAGCGACAACAATCAGCCGCTCTGTAGAGCAAGAAGAAGAGACCAAAATAAAGATATGCAACTGAGATAACAAACTTTTATTGATGTTTATTTAGAAGTATTAGTAGCATGTATTAGTGCTACACCTGTGTAATAAAAAGCGAGGTGAACACGTACATCTGGTTCTAATCTAAAAAAAAAAACAGATTAAGAGAAAAAGCTGCATGCTCTTCTAATGCATTTATTAATCAGGATTTTTTAATTAAAATGTGTTTCAGTTTTTTTTACATCTCTGAGATAAACAGTGCTGCAGTCGAAAACAAAAGGTGTTCTGACAGTGTGTCAGAGAGGAATGGATTAGACTATGTAGGGGCATTTCCGCCACGGTAAATTTCCCAGGGGACCAAGAACCTTTTGAGGAATTCAGGAACCTAAACCTTCATCTTTGGGGCGTTTTGCTTTTATTCCATAGGACAGCTGCAGCATAAAGGGGGAGAGAGAAAGGTGGAAAACATGCAGCAAAGGACCGTGGGTTGGAATTGAGCTTGCAGCCCCTGCGGCACAGACATGGCCTTTCTACATGGAGCTCCTGCTCTATCAGATGAGCTAGTAGTCACTGCCTAAACCTTCATTTCGACTAAAGTGGGGCTACATTTAGTCCCTGCATGGTAGTTCCAGGAGGCAAAAACGTGCTACTCCTGGGGCAGTATTTACTAAATGTTCAGGAACTTTGCAGGGCTGACCCTCGCTTACTTAAATGGCAACTTTAAAAGCTGTATTTTGTGGCGTTATTGTGTTGAACAAAAATGCAATGCGGTCAACACACGATGTTATTGTGTTCACCACTTGTAAATACAAAGCTTTACATAAGACTTGCACATAAATTGATGTAAATATGCTTCACACAGAACAACGGGATGAAACAAGACTACTGTCACCAGCTTAGAAAGTTAATAAATAACCAGGTTCAGTCCTGACTGCCATAATAATAAAGTGCCAGGTGTGTTTTAAGCTCAGTAAGAGTACACATCAAGGACAGACTGTCACTAACTGAGAGTGAAATCAGGCGAAATGTGATCAAACGGGAGGAGAGCATATACAATAACAGACCCTGTTCTATGGGCAAGACAGGAAGTCGTACCATGTTTCCCTCTGGAGATGTCCACATACTGGCAGAGTCTGGGGTGAGTGACGGTTTTGAGGATCTGGAAACGTCCCAGGATTTTGATAGAGTTGGGGGTGAGAGGGAGGCCGTTGCTCCCACAGACATCATGAGGGAGAGCTGAAGCGAAAAAGGTGAAGGCCCCCAGCTGGGCGTCTTTGAGGGGCCTCATCTTGGCACTGGCTTTAAGCACTGATGATGGGAAGGAGCCTTCAATAAAGAACATGGGACACTGTATGAGTATGACTGAGAGGAGGATTCTGATCATCAGCATGGTATGGAATATTAACAGCTCATTAATAGCACTCAGTTCAACAAACATGAATTAATTTTAACTCCTTAGCCACTGACAAACCTTGTAAATGTTTATGTTAACGTTAGCTCAGGAAAACACCATTCATTGGGGAAGTGACAGCTCAACACTGTCATTGTAAGTACAATACATTTACACCATGTAGTTGCGCATTAACTTCAGAAACAAAAGACACAATGCACACTGATATACTGCAGTTAAACCTAATGTGTATGTAGCTTTCGTTAAGTTATGAAAATAACTGCCTTATTTACCTGGGTAGGAAAACAATAATGTAATGTGCATTACATCCGAAAAAATGTGTCTACTCACGCTTAATGAACAGGCTGTATGGCCATGCCGACAAAAGGTATTTGAAATTATTGACAATATATGTTTTAAATGAATTCGTTTCCTGCCTCTGCAATGTGATGGGAACAGCTGAGTGAACGTGACCACCTACGTCATTTTTGTCCGACAAAGTAGTGCGCGGAGGGTACTTTATAAAATCAAAACAACGGTTATAAAACTAAAGTTAACCGACGTTATTTCAAAATCTCAACATAGTTGTATTTTAATTATTTTTAGGGTTTATTTTGAAGAGTTACTTATTTATTATAGTAATTATACACAGGCAATATCCGCTGCCTCCTTACATTTTACGCCACTATTAGATCTATAGAACATATGGCTAGCTAAATCTGAAGGCCTACTTACAATCCGGATGGTGCGGAGATCTAACCGCGGGGGCCTGAGTCAGCCTCTCTGCGGCTAGCTGCTAGCTGCCTGTCTGTCAGTTAGCTGATGTAACGTTAGCAGGACTAGCAGCTGTGAAGCCCCCTCCTGTCCCTGAAACGTGCCTGGGAGTCTATGTAAGTTTAAAGAACCTCTGTGATTTCATTTTACTGCTTTAGCTAAGTCGTCAATAACGTCTAATCAGCCGCCCGCCTAGTAGCTAACCAGTGCTAGCTACATGAGAGCTAATGTTAGCTTAAGATCAAGTTGATTTTCCTTGTGTCAGTTGAAGCTACCAGCTCTGTGTCAGCTCAACCGGCTAATAGCTTACTGATTTATCTGTTAACTAATGTTCCGTCTACAAATCACAGTAAATTATAATTTTCTGATTAAGTTAATTTAAAAATTGTGTAATAAGGAGATTGTTATACGATTACTGTTTTTTTTAATGAGTTAATGCTTTAGTTTTTCTTTTAATATCTAGCTACAGGTAACTTATTAACTGGGTTGCAGGAAATCGTTTTCATTATCGATTAATCTGCAGAGTATGTCACAATATTTGCAAATAATACTTGTGTATTTTGTGTTACAAGCACTCCAACTCCAAAAAAAAAACTAATTTGGTGCTGTAAGACAGAACAAATGAAGTAAATCCTCACATTTGAGGAGTAAATAATATTAAATATGATATTAAAGTCAGTACAGAAATATTTAATAATATTGTAAGCTGCCTAGTTGGAATGTGTATAAGTACCTCAAACATATTGATATTAAAATAATAATAATTTGTGAATTTGCTGTCAGTGATCAAATTCAATCATTTCAGCACTCTTATAAAGTTAATATATTTGTGCAGGGACTGCTCCTCTAAACAATTAATAAATATGGAAATAGAAAATATCACTAGACATTATTGTGATATTTTATACTCTAATAATTTAATCAGTGTTTTTTCAAAGAGCTGATACATTAATAGATAATGAAGACAAATCATAGTGTCAGCTGATTTCCACACAGATATAGATCATAATTGGTATTTTTAGTTTATATTCTTGTCAGTAATGAAACTCAGGTCATTTATCGACCAATTTAATAAAATAATAATATTGACGTGGCTTGTAAATAGTTGCCAGCATGTTAGATTAGTGATATATTTACCTCTACATTGTTAAACACTGCAGAGTGTCTCAATTATTTATGTGGTTGTTTTTGTTTTTCACCAAGTTATGTGGAAATTTAATTTTGCATGTGCATTCTAAAAAAACAGTCCAGGGGTAAGTATGAGATAGAAGAGCACATACCGTATGTCTCCTGAAAAGCAGTGACTAAGCATGGTGCTGAACACACAACACATAGTTTCTTTTAAGTTAAATGTGTAGGTCCCTGTAATGCCTTCAGGTGGTGCTGCCATACTGCTCTGCCTTTTCATCTATAATGGTCTGGCTGGCAGACAGGTAGGGAAGTATCGCACTACAGCATATTTTTACTGTGGGAATGAAGCATGAAAAGAGGAAACACTTGTATCCTGGTGGGTCTGCTCTCACACCACCACCATACCCGAGAAAGTTGGTGGTAAATTGTGACCGTTTTGATTCAAACCACCTGCGTAGTCTCTGTATAGCAATGCAGTATTATCTTTGATAGTTAAATTTGAAAATGAATGTAGACAAAAGGTTAGCGCGGGCTGTTAAAAACTTTATGACTAAACAAACCAGGCATGCCTATTTCTAGGAGATTGACAAGGCAGATGCCTTTTCCAGTGGAGCACCAGCTGTCCACAGTTAACCCGCTAAATTTTTACAGTTGCAAATCAGGAGATGAATCAAAGATACTTTGATTTCCATAAAGCGAAGAAAGGTAAATTAGGCATCCTGACGGCTGCTGAAAGCACACGTCACTTTAACATTTAACACATTAAGTTATTTCCATTTGAAATCCCAAGCTGAAATGACCCCTTATTGTCTTTATGCTGCAGACCATACCTCAGCCCCAGGACCCGTTTTCAGGGGTTATCCAAATGAGATCAGCCTTTTTGTGGCTCTTGTCATTACTCCACCACTGGTCCTGTTTAAATCAATTTAGTTTCTCAAAAAACAATGCTTTGATCCTTGATTTTATCAACTCCAGCTCTTTTGTGTTTCTAATTTCCTCATCCCCCAACATTTTGTTTTCATCTCGGGCCAGCTGTTGTTTTCCAGCGCCTCCCTGTAATATGTGTAAGAAGTTTTCTTCTCCATGCCTCAGCCTTGTAAAAATCCTTCTTTTCCTCTTTCTTCAAGAACTAATTTGCCAAGCTCAACATGATAAAGGAGCATTGCCCCAAAACCAAACTGGTGTCCAGTTGTGTTTTGGTTGAGTGGCTCAAGTGTGACTGATCCCTTTAGAACGTAATCTCCAAAACTGAATGCGTATGATGTTGATGTTAGGGTGGTTTAAAGGATAAACTATCTGAATGTCACTTCTTACTCATCACTTCTTACCATGTGTTAATGTGAAAGACAGATAGGAAAGTTTCCAAGAATTTCACTTGTCCAAGTTGACCGTGTCAAGGCAGCTGTGAGGTTTTCATACAGTGAAATGCTGCAGCAAACATTAAAATTTAATGAGTTTGGAATCAAGATTTGCTGATTTATTGTCTCATTTTTATGAAAAGCATCACACGTTCTTCTGATTATCTCTCAGCGCGCCTTGTGGACGGGGTCAGGTTTTGTCACTTTGGGCAACCAGCCAAAGTATATAAGTCATGAAAATCCCATTAGCACATGGTTTACTTACTGGGGCTGCACATGGACAACATGTCAGATTTGTTACAGATAGTACTGTATCACATCTACAGATTTTAGATTTTGCCTCAGGAATATACAGTGTTTTCTAATGAAGCTGTTAAAACACTGCCGCTAGATTATATTATGACATGTTTCTACAAAATAGGAAATCCCTGTACAATGTAGTGCAGTGCTACAAAACAGCCCTGCTACACATACAACCTTTGTGGAGATTGAAATGTTTGGTTTTTGTTGAGACTGTCAGAGAGGACTTGACTTAACTCTGTGGTCATTCTGAAGGCTGTAGTTTGTGGTGGCATTGTACTGGAATGCAAACCTTGTAACTCCAAACATGTCTCTTTGTAGATGTTCAGCACAGAACTTTAGAGTACCATCTCCTTTTACTTTGCTAGTGCCACTTGAGTAAACTTAACATAACGTAGAATAGGATATAACTTTGTAAGTATTAACTGTGCTTGTGACTTTGATGCATGAACCTTTGACTTTATGTAAAACAAAAGGAAAGATAATCCATCCATAAAACAAGAAATATCTTGCAGAATTGGCCCTTGCAAATTTATTTCATGATATTGGAGTGTAATCGGTTCAGTATATTGTACACTTCTAATACAGAGTGTTTTCTGGTGTCTGCTAGGTATTTAGCTCGCTCCTTGTTCAAGATGTCGGGGCACAATCCTTTGTTGAGGCTGGAGCAGCGAGCAGCCGAAGCTGACCAGCTCATCGAGTACCTGAAACAACAAGTCCAGCTGCTGAAGGAGAAAGCCAGTAAGAGACAAATACACACACACACACACCCAGACACTAAAACGTTTGTGTACAGAACATTCTGTCAGCTGAAACGGGCCAGTTCATTATGTCACAGTCTTACAAAATGTGTATTAAGGTTTATAGTACACTGTAGTACAGATTTGTTTAGTTAGGCCACATTTCTATGCAAGAAGCCCTTGTGCTGTGTTTAGGTGTAGTACATAATGTATTTCTGTATTGGCTGTAGGTGTGACATATTTTTTGGCTGAAGAGCTGCTTACATACATGATTCACAGTCTCATATTTTTAGGAGTGAAATCCCTGTTGGACTACTAGCAGTTTTATGAAACCCGAGGCCTCAGTTATGTGAAAGTGTACTTGGATTTACAAGAATTGTCATTCTGAAAATAATTTCCCATGATGTCTTTAAGCTTGACTCATAATAAAGGGTGCCAAATCAGCCAAATGTATCCTATACACTTAAAGAGTAAAATTCATATTGCCATTGACTTTAATTAATTAATTTAAAAATACAAAAATGTTGCATACATGTGGTTATTGTTATTGAATGAGTTGTCCCAAATACCATTTTAGGGGATTCGAAGCTTTAGTGATAATTAGCAGTGGGGGATGTCATAGTAATCAATTATTTTCACATAGGCTAATCAGACACCCACACCTGAACTAACTTAAGTAGGACTTTCCGCTGTGTGTGTGAGAAAGAGAAGGTGGAAGGTGGACTATTGCAAGCAGTGTTTCTGGAATTTATTTAAAACTGGGAATGCAGAAATCCGTCTGCAGTTCATCTCAGCTGTTCCTTTCCCTCTTCAGACTGCCAATTTAATGCTTGAAGTAAGGCCTGCCCCCAATTAAGAATTTTCCTAGTCCATCAATTGTCGTCATTTACTCGTCACCCATGTGTTTACGATATTAATTTAATTAATAAATAATATATTTTGGGCGGGGCAACACAATGGTTTGAGTTGAAGGTGTGAGAAAGAATAGTATCAGTAACATTGTTAACACTGTGCTACATTACAGAGAAATACAAAACCGTACTAATGAACCTTCATTAATATAGGCCTATATTTTATCTACAAGTGCACGTCACACACTGAGCGAGCCGCCTGTTAATGACGCTGTGGGCTAATGGGCATGTAGCTACTTCCATGTTTCAGATGATACGTCATGTTTGTAGTCGACCAATGAAGATGAGTTTACATATCACCTTGGGTTCGTCCTTCACCTTCTCAAAATGATCCCACACTTTGGATTTCCTGCCCGACATGTTATTAACTAGCCTGTGGAATAACTGCAGGTACCAGCCCTGGAAATTAACGTGACTCCTGTTTGACTGCAGAGCGTGACCACTTCCTGGGTCTGTCCTTTCAAATTTAATTCCCACATGGTCCAGTCATAAAGGTTTTAATTTATTTTGACAAGACGCAGCTCCGAAAAGAGTTTCCCGTTTTTTTATTTGGTTGCTGTTTTTTCTGTGACTAAGCGACCAATGAAATGTTGCCGACTAATGACCTTTCTGGTTGACTAACATTTGGTCGACTATTAGGGGGCAGCCTGCTTTGAAGCAGGGGTCAACGACTGTGCTGAGAACACTGGCCTCATTTGTGTCTGACACTTGCCACCTTCTTTTAATTTTCTCCACCATTTTAGTAGTAAAAAAACAATAATTGAAGCACTCCAAAATTTGATAGAGTTGTGTCTTATTTTAACTTGATTAAGCAGAAGTTTCTGTTGCAGTTGTGTAAATGGCCTAAATTAATCTCCAGTATCTTCTATAATAACATATTTCAACTGTATCACCTGCACAATGTAAGACATATGAATAATTACAAGAGGGTAAAAAGATAGAGTGTTTTACTGTAATTCAAGACTCCTTGGGACTGTTTTTAAATCCAAAAACTAGAGTTCATGGCTTCTTTAACTCCAGAAGAGGCACACTATGGATTTTAATATTCATCATATATTATTCGATATTGTATTTGTACTAGTTCGGCGGTTCTTAAAATGTCCTGTGGGATAGTGAAATTTCATTCCATTGCTGAGAGCTAACAAGAATTTGCCTCTCAGTTGTCCAGGCCAGCGTCAGAGAAGAGAAGAAGCTGATGGTGGAGAATGCCAAACTGAAGAATGACATTGAGGAACTAAAAAAACAGCTGCTGGAAAAAGAGAAGAAGAGAGGAGGTATGTTGAGTTTGGTTCCCAGCAAAGACTTCAATCGCGTATCAAATGTTTGTTGGTCTTTAAAAAGACCTTGATGTTATCTTTTGTATCGAGTTATAGAAGTGGTTGTTCGTGCCTCGCATAGGAACATTTGATGTCAGTTGTTGCTCATTATAGCACTGTTTGGTTTGTACTATCAGTGATAACATCTTGTGCATTCTCGCCTCAGCCCATTATAACCAAATCTTTTTTTTTTTTTTTTTTTTTTTTTTGGAGGGGGTTTTATTATAAGCAGCCATGGCGCTTCAAGAATCTCCATCAGAGTGATGGGGACAACATGTCTGTCAGCTATTGTGTGTCTGACATACGTTGACATTCAAGGGCAAACAGCTCTGATCATTAACACACATTTAATGTTTTCCAGAAAGACGCTCCAGGAATAAAAGGGGACTGGAAGAAATAAGCAACTTAACCTTATTCAGAAAGACTCAATATGTTGGTGTTGGAACGTAGAAGGAATGCCTTCCAATACACCCGAGACTGTTTTTCCACATATTGTATCTAATTGTGATGTTTATTTTTGGGGGTTTCTTTTCAATGGCTTTAAGGTGGCATAAAATAGCTTAATCAAAACATGGATGAATATGAGCCATTTTGAAAGGAATTTCAGTCGGCTTTGTTATTGAGATGGGAAGAACAAACTATTGAATACCAATATAATAGTGCCTTGAGAAAAACAACATTTCTGCAGCCAAGGAATTAAAAACTGCGGCGACTGAAGCTCGATGTCATATTTGCTTCAGTGCTATTTCAAAGTTGAAAATGAGTTGAAGACAAGTTCACTTTGGTTGTCATATTGTCACCTCATCAAGTTTTTATAGCAAATAGTTGTCTATTTACACATTCAGCATACAGGGAGCAACATAGGCCCTCATTGGGTATTGTCTTTCTGTCCACATAACAAACTGTCAAGTATTGGTTTCCACCAGTTCCTGGTTAAAATATCTGTGTCTTTAGCTGCCAAATGCTCCATTGTGTTTACCAGCCTGTCGCTATATCAGGGTCGGACAACTGGACTGCTACTGGTGGGTGATAATTCTCCATGGCTTCAACCCAGTCCCCAGAAACAAATATTGGCATCTTTTGCTTCTGCAAACCACTGACACATTACATTTGCATGTTATTATGTGGCAAATATGTTTAAACTGGTTAACACGTGGTTAGGTTAAGGCATAAAAACCACTTGGTTATGGTTAGGAAAAGATAATGTTTTCGGGGGACAATCCCCGCTGGAAAAGCAGAGATATCTCGGTAAAAATAACTGCTTTTCGTGCCACTATTCCAACAGGTAGAACAGCACAGGTCGCTAAAAAACACCCACATTTGGGGGCTTAAAAGCCGCTGGGAAAATAGGCATGGGCCCCTAAAGAAGCATCCATGTCTGGGGGGGTGCAAAGCTGCAGGAAACCCAGTGACAGGTGGCTGAAAAACAGACATTTTGGAGTTAAAAAGCCATTGCAAACATAGCCATGGTTCTCTAAAAATTACGCATGTTTGAGGGCTTAAAAAGTGGTTGGACGAACAGCAATGCCTCGCTAAATCACAACTGATTTTATTGTTTGTTGGTCTAGAACAGTGGTCTGCAGTTAGACAGAGGGCTTGTAAAAAAGACGCATTAAAAACGGATCTGTAAAAAATTGCTGGAAACACAGCAATGACTCGCTAAATCATGACCTGTTTTGTTGTTAGTTGGTCTTAAACAGTCTGCAGTTTGGCAGGCATCTCACCTAGGTGCTATCCACAACCTCCTTCACCTGACGATGAAGTCAGCGCATATACTACATCACCTAAGAAACGCTGATGATACGTATGAAACCTCCAAATGTAACATATTCGTGGTTTGTAGAAAGGTACATTGCCAACATTTTCTTTTGGTGACTTGGCTATTGGGTTTGTAACTGCTAGAAATCCCTTTCACAATACACACATAAGCCATTCAATTCATTTTAAATTTAACAGTATTAATTAGTGCAGCTTTGATTTAAAATTCTAGCCGACATGTTCCTGGAGATACATGCATGCAATGTGCATAAAATAATGCACAAGGCATCTGAAATCATTTCATTTGAGGTAACAGTGCAACTATATAACTCACTGTGAGTACAACACAGTATGTGATATTGTTGTGTGTAAAAACTTGGTTCTCAAGGTCAGAAACCTTAAGAGCAAATTTAAGGGGAAAGTCAAGCGTTTAAGCTTAATTCCAAGGTAAACCGGAAAGGTCCCGATCTCAGGTCCTAACATAGAATTAAGGTAATTAGAAGCATTATGGCGACGGTGGTGTGCCTGCAGACCGATGTTTGTCAGACACAGGCACTCGATTTTGTTGGAATTCAAACATCAGGCGCCTTAAATGAGGGGTTATTTTTTTCTGGAGAGTTATTGTAGGACATTGTTCCCTGCTTTATGGCTCCATTTCCCTGTTTCCATCAACTGGGACACTGTGTCATTTTCCCATCCAAACTGTTTGCATCAGGAGAGCAGTCCTCCCACTGGGTGTGTAAATAAAGCTGCCCCTGTATCATTTCATCGTACTGTGTTGATGCAACCAGCTTTCTGCATGAAAAGGGGCAACTGCAAAGTAGTGTACCTTGTGGATTTGTAGTGTAAATGATCTCTTTCACATCGGTGCTGCTATGTTCATGTCGTGTCCTACTTTCACCTGACATTTTGAAAACTGCGTGAGATACTTCAAGTTCCTCCTCAGGCATTGATTCAACCCCTAAAAACTCATTTCTGTTTATCACAATAACATATTTAGTTTTTTATTTCCATGGAAAACATCCCTTTATGCCTTAAAATGGGTTAGATGTAACTCTACAACTTTGCTTTTTAGTGTTTGCTGATTTATTAATATGCAAATTAGCTCTGCCCTCAGAGGCTTGTCTGCAGCCTGAGCATACCTGCTCACCTTCAACTGTGCTCATCAAACACACAAACCTTTGCTTGTAAACAGTTACAGATCACACTAACCTTCAGTTTGACTACATTATAAAACAGCTAGTAATGTGTTGCTAATGTTAGATGAGCCTTGTTCCAGATCTCCAGCTCTGACAAGTTGAAGTGAAGGTGACATTCAACTTACAAATTATGAATCGTAGCTACTAGGTATGGACATGAGTATTCAATATAGACATCAGTATTCGCTGCTAAACCTCTCACATGAGAAGACGACTTGTATATATATATTTTACTATTTCAAATATCTAAAATTGTATTTCACTGTAGAGCCATGTGCAGTGTATTGCTTTGCTCAGCGCCTCCTTGCCCTGCTGTCGCTCTCTCTCTCTGTTTATCATGAGGCTACTGCTGCAGGAGTGTGAGTTTGTTGGGACAGCAGCAGCTGTCAGCTGTTAAACAGCTTGGTGTGGGAAGTTAGCTGCTCCAGAAACGGTCCTTCAGTGTCGAACATATGTAATGGCAGTGGCAGAAAGTTGGCTGATTTTTCTTCTGTTAAGTTTGAATTTATAATTTAATAGGCCAAATTTCTATTCTTACTTTTTTTTTTTGTGAGAACTCAATGTTTTTTTTTACCATTTTAATTACCCTACTAAGACAAAATACAAACACAGATAGTACATCAATATAATATACTTAGGGGATCATTGTATCACCACTCCTAATTGAGAGGGCCTTCTACCTAAAGGGTTCAGAATCCTATTCATCGTACTGCCTTATCGAGTGCTCTGGAGCAACGGTTCTCAAATCGTATGCTGCAGCACGGTGTGCCGTGATGTCAATCCAGGTGTTGCTGTGGGATTTTGTGATAACCACACATTATGGCAATATTCAAGTTGGCCTATACAGAAAGTTATGAATTAATTTTTAATTGACTATCAGTTTTTCTGTGCACCCATTCCCTAATTAAGAGGCAAACTCTAGCTAAAAAATGTAATTTCATTGAATTTAATTTAAAAAATCTTCACGGGGAACCTATTTGCTGCTGTTAGCGCATGTGAATTAGAAGTGTGTGACACATCAAAAGCCCTGATTAGCAGCCAGTGTGAGGGATGATAACATTCAATAGGAGAAATCTGTTAGAGGGACAATGGATCGCTTTATTGTGCGGAGCAACTGAAAGACGAACAAAAAGTTTGAAAACCACTGCTCTATAAAAATGTAATGCAAGTATTCCAGCATAGAAGTTACTTTAATGCCCATTCCAAGTGGCTACACTTGGCTTCTGTTCGTTTTCCTATAGTGTTGTGGAAAGCACCACCTCGCAAGTTGAGGGGATTTGTTCCGTAGGCTGGCGACGTGTGAAACCCTGACTGTCTGAATCTATGTTTTGGAGACCATCATTGGTGTACTGCTGTTCCAAGGCCGAAATGCTCAGGAATGGCGTTGAATACTTATTTTACTCATATGTCTTGTAGCATATAAAAAAAACACCACATAAACATTTAAACAAGGTTAAAGATGTTTTTTTCAGTGGAGGGCATCTTAAAGTGTTATAGATAGCAGCTATGATCCACTCTCCTGACGTTTTGCGTGTGTTCTCTCCTGTAGTGCTGGACGTGGCCATGGCATCAGGTGACAACGGCATCGAGTGTGTTTTGAAGCCCACAGCTCCCAAACCCTCTGGACCAGCACCCTCTGCCTCCCCTGCTGCTGCTGTCCAAAGCCCTCCTCCCACGGATGAGGGTAAAAAGAAGAAGCCAGAGAAAAAAGGTAACAGCTGTAGAGAAAAGTATGGCATCTCGCAAGGTTTTTATTATGAATCCTTTGAAGTTTTCCCATCCAATAAAAGAAAATGAAACCTCTTCAGATATTTGATATAGCAACATTTGTGTCATGTATTTCATTTTCAGTTTGTCAGCAGGAAGGACCTTATTAAAGCTATAAAAGTGACCTGTCACAACTGCAATATATATTCGGCCTTCATCAACATTATTATTATTTTTTTGAAACTTAAGGTCTTGCTTAAGATCCTGTCTTTCCATCAACAGTTGGACAGATGTGGCACTCTGGTCTCCAGAAGTCAATTGATCTTCTCTAAGCATGTTTTTCCACTTAGATTTCTAATATCAGGTGATAATGGATGTAAGGCAGCAATATCGGCCTTTTAATGGATCCAAGATTTCCGGGCCTCGGTAGGAAGACGTTTAGCGCAGCTTTATTTGTGTTTTGAGAGTTTTATGAGTTATATGCTACACTTGTGACGAGGCGTTCTTGTCTAATGTCACCAATAATTGCATCCAATTTGAGAATGATTTAATGTTTTATGGATGTGCGTCATTCTTGGACCCCATCATAAAACTAAAGTATCCCTATGTGTCAAATATAACGGCACTAAACTTTCACATTTATAATAGGCTTATAATACAAAACAAGAAATCTTTGCCACAGACTTTCAATTAATTTTCAGTAAATCACTTAAATACTTAGTTCTGTTTCAACAATAAGCTGTCTGGAATAATAAGAAAAACTGTCAAGCATAAACAGGAAATAATTAGCAGTGGATGTGTTTACGAGGTTGTGATTCAGAAAGAGAAAGAAACAAGCTTTAAAGGGGACCTATTATGTTTTCCTTTTTTTCTGCCATTTATGTATTTAATGTTACTATGTCAGATGTTCATATTAAACGTGGCCAAATTTTCAAATAATGACGTAAACTTATGTAAAAGTAATCCCTGTGAAGAAAAACCTCAGGCTTCACATGGTTCTGAATATGTTTCCAACATTTTTATTACTTTGGAGACCAGCTGATGACAACTTGTGGCAGATTTCTTAATATACTACATGTAGCTACATGCTAATGTTGGGGAAACATGTAATCTCAAGCCCCTTTTACACTGCCTGTTCAGGGCGGGAATATTGCTCCTCGTTATGCCACCTCGCTGTTCTGTATATAACATACGATCATGGAATGGGGGGACAGACTTGTCTTGCCTTTAATCCGCCACGGGAGGTAATAACAGCACTGAATCAGTGACTGTATAAACTGGACACCTGGGCAGGACGAGATCATGGGCTGCATGGGTGTGACACTTTGACAAATGTCATGCGTGCAACCCAACGCAGAAGATTTAAAAAGTGTCTGGCAGCAGTTAGCGGCTAACTCAAAAAAAGAGGAACGGTAGCTGTAAATGTCCGCAAATTGGGAAAACCATGAGATCTGGGAGCTCTTTACCCTCTGAGCAGAGGACAAGATCTACCGCCACAAAACAGAGATGTCAAATGATCGTTTTTGCCATGTTAGGTCATTGTTATTGTTTAGAAAGTGCTGCTGATGCATGTGATTCATGTCACACTAGAGGTCGACACTGTTGAGTTACATGTGACGCTCTTCACGTCTCTTTTCACTGTTGAATGCCGTATAGCAGTGTATTATCACACACTTGAGCGGAATCTTGCCGCCATCGTTTGGTTCTATGTAAAAATGCAAAGGAGGCATAAAGAAGGGACTTTGTAGCGGCCCTATAGTGCGACCTCTGTATTAAAATGGCTCTGGTTGCCTATGTTGTTCATTTCTGTCCGACTTCCGATCATATTCCTTCTGGAACATGTACGATTGTGAACATTTTTGGTGTAGAGAAAGTGCAATAATGATGCTGGGACGTTGAGATACAGAAGACCCAGAAACGCTGACCCATCAGAGCAGACTGGGCTTTTTCGGAAGGGGGGCTTAAAAAGACAGGCCCTAAAACAGAGGGTGAATACAGGTGTGCTAGTTCAGACAGTATGATTAAAATAAAGAGCTTTTTGGACATTAAAGCATGTGAATATGTTCTAGTAGAAACCCAAAACACAAGTATGAACTGAAAATGACTTTATAAGGTCCCTTTAAGACACTGACATTCATTCTTGTGTCTGGTATTTCTTACACACATATGTTAGGGAGCCGTCCTCCTCTTTATAAGGTGTTGCACATGTTAAATGCTTTGTTACTTCAGGCATTTGTGTAACTGCGTTCTCACCTCATCCAAACAGTCATCACTTGTTAGTCTACAAACCTGTGTGTGACCTTAGTGTAGTGCTGGTTATGTTACGTTGCTGTGCTGTCATGAGAACAGAGCATTGATTACACCGGGGAGAAATGTTGAATATCAAAGGCAGAGGTATTCATATTCACCACAACGGGTGTGGGCTTACATGAATGATTAAAGACTGTGTGATCATTTAAACAGTGCAACCCACTGGAATGAATTTGTAAGCAAAGCAGGCCAGTGAAAGGTACTTTGTCTCCCAGGAGGAAGCATCTGCTATTCTGCTATGTCATTGGATCATGCAGGACTCAGCCAAAAGTGGGTACTGGTATTGTCATTTTGATGAGGTATGTACCCCACATTTCTGGGAAGAGGTGAAAAAGTAATTGTCTTTTTCTTTAATTTTTTATTCACTTACGGATCACTTGAAACGCATGCCCCTGCATGCAACCCCCGAGGCCTGTCATTGGTGGGCTTTGTTTTCAGTTATGGGAGGAAATTAAATCAGATTCCAGACAGATGCCCAGTATTGTTTCAACTATGATTTGTTTTTTATAATTTCCCTTGGAACGTTACCAGTTGGCTGAAATACACTCAGTGCTTTTAAACAAACATTTCTGAAAAATATCATGCACATTTAGAAATAATAGCATGAAAACTCTCACAGATGCCGCTCTTCTACAAACCTTCCCGTAACACGTGATGGATAGCTACTGTCTGACTTTCTGTGGTGAGAGTGCCAAACTTTCAACACCCAACCACGTGGTTATACCATACGTGCATTGAAATAGCTCTAAATAATTGCAAAGAAATACTAAATTGAAGTGTGTAGTAACATTGTTTGCCTTTTTTTTTTTTTTTTTGCCAGAGAAAGCCGAGAAGAAGCAGGCAGCCCCCAGCCAAGAAGATGCCAAGGTGGACGTGTCTCGTCTGGACATGCGTGTTGGATGTATAATCTCAGCCGAGAAGCACCCAGATGCCGACAGTCTGTATGTGGAGCAGGTTGATGTGGGAGAGGCTTCTCCAAGGACAGTGGTCAGTGGGCTGGTCAAGCACATACCTTTGGACCAGGTACAGTACAATTCATATACACTCAGTTGCTCGGTTATTATATACAACTAGCTGACACAAAAAAAGCCCTATTAAATTAGCAATTCAGTGCAATTTGCAGAGTGGGATGAAGACATTTCTAGCATACCGCGTGATTCAATTAAAATTAGAAAATACTTGTTTAAAACGTGTGAAAAGACTGTAAATTCCACTGTGTAAATCATGGTTGGTTGACATGCTGCAGCCATCCTTAACATAACTCCTCACCCACTATAAAAAAGCGACATCAGAGGCAAACCATCAGTGTCGTTTGGTTCACCCCATGTGTGTCAGCTGGGGATCAAACCGCTGATCTTCTGATTAGTGGATGACCCGCTCTGTCTTCTGAGACACAGCAGCCCATGCAGCTACTGCTAGCAGGAGTCCTTCGCTTTACAGTGGCTCATTCTTCATCCCAGCGCCCTCAGCAGACACACCCCCAGCGTCTCAGACCCGAGCATACTGCTTATTTTTCATAGCTTTGAAACCTTTTTTATATACTTAGCAATTTATTTCAGTCATTCAAAGTTGGCTGGTAAACAACACATTTTTCTGTGGTCTGACAAATTATTAGAACATATTTATTTTGTCTTTACCCGACCTTAAACAAAAGTTGAGTCTGAGAGCTTTGTCATATGATGAATTGGCCACCTCAAAAGAATCCAGATTATACGTAGAGATTTACACACATTTACTGATTTAGCTTGTGTATTTGGTGAGAGTAAAAAAGGTCTTTGAATGCCAGCTAACAACAGCGTCTGCTCATGAGTGAGGAAAATGTAGACTGTACTACAAATTAGATTTTCATATTAGCCTAATGCATCCCTGCAGAGACTCTGAGAGTTATTTTCAGCAGACACACAAGCAGTACTGTGTGTCTATATTATTAGGTCATTAAAGTCATAATGAGGATTTATTAGTCCATTTATATTGAGTTTTTAGGTAAAGTCTGCTGATAGCTCTGCTCAGAAACTCAACATTTCATCTCGATGATTCAGGATCTTTGTTGAATATTTGGTGTTTATTTTGCGTTCACATTTATGGTTTGGAGCAAACTAATTTGTGCACTGTTTATTTTTATGGTCGTCAGTATTTATTCTCTTAATATTCTAGACCAGGGAGCCTTTGTGCATTACACCTCTGCATTATACTGTATGAAGAGAGTGCATGTCATTTAAATGGAACCATATGCTTGCTGAAATCATGTGCAACAAAGCCTGTCCAACTTTGCTTAAAAAAAAAAAAGTTATTATACTTTGGGAACCATACTTTGAAGTGGAACGTTTTTTACGGCACACAGACAAACATAGACATTAGCTTCTTAAACCTGTTGACACTGTTGCAGAAATGGCATTTTGTGGCACAGTCTTGCGTCGTCTCAAACTGAACTGCAGTTAGAAATGCCAAACCACTGCTGCCTTTTGTGCGTCTCCATCGGTCCATTACTCACAGTCAAATATTACTTAACTTTTTGTCAATTGTCTCATTTGTATGAGCTGTCATCTATTTTCTTTCACGCAAGCAGGAGTGATGAAACATCTGAGGAAATGCATTGTGGGTTTTATGGCAGCACTCCTGAGTGTCTGTTATTGTAGGATAAATAATAGGTTGTTATACAAGTTCAATATGAGTTTGAGACACTGTAATCAGAAAATGATCTTGTGTCCACAGTGCATATAAAATATTGCTCAAGTCAAACACTTACTTAGTAAATACTGTTACAGAACATCAGCATACTATCTCAGACTTAAGATGAAAAATGGACCAAAACCCTGTCAAAGCAACGTGCGTAATTTTAAATTTATGTAGCAATTTCTTAAAGAATGCCCCGCGAAAAAAAGGTATAATGATTTTCAGAAATCTGTTATACATCATCTCATAGAATGCTGGATTTTCTCTCTTTCTCAGCTTTTGGCAGAAACTGCCTCTGGTCGTCTTTTAAATTTTGGTAAGCCGCAGGAGTCTCCAGGCTCAAGTTTAAAGTTTTTGTTTGCTCCCTTTGGTTAAAGAAATGAAGCAAACAAACCATAAACCTCGGACAAAGTCATTTTAAATTAAGGAATTGGAATTGGAATTATTGTTTGTGTTGGATTATGAAATTCTCCGTCAGACCACATCAGTTGGAGGTGTATTTTCTTAACTTAAGTATATTGGGTATAATTACTTTTTATGCCTCCGCGCTGGCGACAGCCATTGCCGGAGGGATTGTGTTTGGATTGTTTGTCTGTCCCATTCTTGTGAACGTGATATCTCAAGAACGGCTTGAGAGAATATCCTCAAAGTTGGCACAAACCTCCACTTAGAATTAAGGATGAACTAGTTAGAATTTGGTGATCAAAGGTAGGACTGAAACAAATTATTTTCATTACTGATTAATGTGCCACTTACTTTCATGATTAATTGTTTAGTCTTTAAGCTGTCAGAAAAGGTGAAAAACGCTCATCACAATCTCTTAGAGCCCAAAGTGACGTCTTCGTATTGCTTCTTTTGTCCAACCAGCAGTCCAAAACTCAAAGGCTCTTGATTTTCTTTCATAAATGACAAGGAAAAGCAGCAAATTCTCACATTTAAGAAGCTGTAACCAGCAAATGTTTGACATTTTAGCTTAGAAAATGACTGAAATGATTAATCGAAAGTAGTTTTCTTTCTTTTGATCAACTCACTATTGCAACTCTCATCAAAGGTCAAAGCCACTGTTGCCTCAAGAATTCATCAGCAAATTCTGACAAACTTTCAAACATGTCTAATAGAAATAGATTATGAAGTGATGACATTTTATATCCATAAGGTCAAAGGCCAACTTCACATTTTAGAATCTGAAGCATCTTTGCAGCAACATCTACATTTGAAGAATTGTCTACCGTCATTGCTACATATGAGTCTGAACATGGATGTAAGCCGTAACTTGACTCATTGTTGGAGGGGTACAACCACAAAGCTATGATCCTTGTTCTTCTCTATTGTCGAGAGCAAATGGGCTGTAAAAAATGTATTTAATCTTCTGTCCCCTGCGCAGATGCAAAACCGCATGGCAGTCCTGCTGTGTAACCTGAAGCCTGCCAAGATGAGAGGAGTGGTGTCCCAGGCTATGGTCATGTGTGCCAGCTCACCAGACAAGGTCGAAATCCTCGACCCTCCGAGTGGAGCAGTGCCAGGAGACAGACTTACTTTCCAGGGCTTCCCAGGTATAATCACTCGATCACTGTACCCTCAAAAACAGATTGATTGATTGATTGAGGTTTAAATATTACAGTCACATCCAACCAGACAGACACTGGGGATGCTTCCCCAGAATGATTGCCATTACATTAAGCCCACTGAAAGAATTTCCCAGCATAGTGTCCACAAAATGCCTCCGACTTTAGGAAATGAAGGGTGCCGTTCAGCCTTCTCGCTGCCAGAAACAACAGCAATCATGATGCGTTCTCAGACCCCACTGAAAGCTCTCATTAGAGGACTCCTCGGTTGTGTTTGGTGGTGGTTAAATGGCCTGTGACTGCTGATTTGACAGACTAATCAACGCTCATTGCTAGGAATGCAACGTACTCTTTAGTTGGGAAGATAAGTGTCCTGACTGTCTTGCTTAGTTCAACCAATGTGAATGAGTTTGGAAAATACACGTGAACCCTATTCCCTATTAATTTACACATTAACTAGACCGTATAAGAGTCAGAGTCCCTCCTGTGAAGTAGTCCAAACACAAGCTTTAATGAATGTGGCCTGAAATCAAAGACCGCTACCAACAGGCCAGTGTGGTTGTGATTTGCGTCTCTGGTTCTAAAACCTGTGTATTGGCGGTGAGAAGAGGATTGGTCTTGTTATTCTCATAAACTTTTGAAGACAATAACCAAAATGGGAGTTCCCTATGAAAAAAAAATTAAAAGGAGGATATGATGAAGGTGGATGTGTGGTCCAAGTACCCACAGCCCAGCTGCATCAGGCGAGGCTTTCGTCCCTGCAGTACACATGTCCCAGCAACTCTGAAAGCAGTTTGATTCATGAGGGATCTCTTTGGCCAGATCATCTTTATGGATACTTCATTAAAAAGAGTCCGATTCAAACCATCCTCTGAGAATGCGGTTCACCAGAGAAAAGAAGGCGTGGAGGATAGCGCAAAGACGGGATTGGTTGATGTTTGTTTGTCGTAGTGTTGACTTCTTGTTTGTTTAAAGCAAAACAGTAAAAACAAATGCTGTTTTGTAAATATAAAAGAAAATAAGAGGTGAAAGTCCCCCCCCCCCCCCATTTTCCCTCCTTTTTCCCACCAAAGCACCACATAGTACAGATTCAATTACAGCCAATCCTCTGCTGGTGTGAGTACATGGTTGTAATTGCCCACATTTCCCCTACTAATGGGGCCCAGTACTTCTGCTTGAACTTAAGAATGTGCTCAAGTTGCTCATCAAAACCTCTTTCACGCTTCTGATCAAAACTGATTGTTGCCACTCTTGAGTCGTAAAAGCAGCAGAAATGGCAGCGTTGGGAAATGAAACACATTTATGTCCTCGTACCCTGAGATGGTTGCTGTAGGGAGGACAAAGTTGACACCAGACAGAAGCCAGCAAGCACCGGCCATGATTCCTCACAAATGCTGGGCAACATCAAAAAAAACAAAGGCATCGTGAAATGAGAACCTCACTTAATTGTTTTCCCTGGATGCACATTTTAATTCTGAGAACCTCGGTTTAGATGTTTTGAATTACGGCTAAGAACAAATGGCAGTTTTAAAAAATCTGACGCTGTTAACAGAACATGATAGAAAGTCAAACTATTCACAATTCATGTGGGAGAAATAAAATTAGGATTGGCCTGATGAATCATGGTCATTTGCTCACAATTTGTATTGGCTTCAGCTCCTAACACAGATCATATCAGCGTATGCTATGAAAGACCCATGAAGGAAAGTTAAATCTATCAAAGTGCCTTAGCATGGATATATCAAAACAGCGTTTCAGGAGGTTATGCAAGGACATGACATATCATAAAAAAATCATAAAACAACAACCCTGGATCCATAAATCCTGCATGTGTGATTGATGAGCAGAGAACAGAGGAGATTCTAATGCATCAAACTGACTTGCTGATTGCAGGTGAACCAGACAAAGAGCTGAACCCTAAAAAGAAGGTATGGGAGCAGATCCAGCCAGACCTACGCACGGACGCCCAGTGTGTTGCAACCTACAAGGGAGCCGCCTTTGAAGTTGCCGGCAAGGGAGTGTGCAAAGCTCAAACCATGAGCAACAGTGGAATCAAATAAAATAACAGAGCTGCTTGAAATAGCTGTGTTTACTTGGCAATCATCTGCAGTGACGCCGGTGATGGTGTTGAGACACAGAAGGGTGATGGATGGAGGTAAATGCTTTGAAGATGTTTAATAAAGGGATCTGAAAATTATGCTTTTAAAGAGCGTCCTAAGAGTCTGTCCTATGACAATCTGTTCTTCTTTTTATCTCTAGAATATGAACAGTCATGGTCCATGAATTGAAGTTAATTCAATTGTGTTTCTGTTTTAATTCACCAACCCCTTTAGCTTTAACGTGCTTTGATTTTGAGGGTATAATTTTAAAGGACATACTGTACCGGACTTGAGCAAGCGTCACCGGTTTCCACTTCATCTAGTCCTGGGTATTTTAATGAGCAGGAGATGAAACGGGAATGTTATACTACAAAGCCCAACAGAAACAGATCGGGTTCTCAAGTTCTTTGCGGGAGCTATTTAGATGCTACTCGGTCCCAGCTCTCAAAGCCCACTGTCAGTGTCTCAATCTTGGCTCTGTGATGCCAGTGCCATGTGCTTTGTTTTATTGTCCCCTTGAAAGAAAAAGTCTACCCACTTCCGGAAGTATCAGACTACACAGAAGAAACAGACAGAGAGCTGTGCACCAGAGCCTCTAATGTTACATCAACAGTAATTAAGGCCATCCACTTCGACAAAAACATCTGTCATGGGTCAAAGCCGACCGTCGTGGAGAGCTTGTGCTTACTGTTTGAGTCCTATTCTTATGATTATTTAGTGTATTTAATCTTTCTTAATTCTCTGGGAAGATTAAGGAAATGTGAATTATACGAGTGACAGAAGTTTTTTATCTTCAATATTTAGCTTCAAATGCAGAACTGAGTAAGCCCATGTTGCAAATTTTCCTTTGGTATCTGCCCCTTACCCCTGTACACATACAATGACAGACTTTTTTAAACTTTTCTCAGTGTTCTGCAGGAAAAAAAGACGACACAAAAATGTAGATTTTGCAAGTTTACAGTGTAAAAGGTGAAATACAGATTGCAGCTATTACAATCCAGTCGTGGCGTAGCACTTGTTTTTAGCAGGTGGTGTTATTCTCCTTACCTTTAGATTGTGCATGTCAACATATCTATATCGGCAGCTCTAACCTGACTACTGGTGTTACTTCTGTTGCCAATAGATGACACTATATATTTTTAAACTGCTTCTATTATCCCACTGCAATAAGAATATGTTGTGGCAGAGCCTGGTTTTGGGATGTCACAACAACGATACTGTGCCATTATTCTTCTGATGCAGACCGAGGACATAAACACACTTCTGTTGCAGCACACACATATTCTCCAACTAGTGCTTAAAAGAAATACTTAACCCCAAAATGACCATTTGTAAATCAATCAGTCATGTCTGTGTTAGCTTGAATTCTTTAAGAAAACTTTGTTTTTCTCACATGCCTCCGCGGAAAACGGCAAGCATAATAAAATTAAACTTTATTTATATAGTACCTTTCATACAAGAAATGTAGCACTAAGTGCTTTACAAAAAGGGCAGTATAAGCACAGAGTGCTTCACATGAAAATAGATGTAATGGACATGTAACAGACAATTCAATATAAAAGGACATTTAAAACTATAAAACATGGATTAACTGATTCATAAAATCATGGAGTTGAAAAACTATAAATCATAAAATCAATTAAGATTTTAAGAGTTGCAGCAGTGTTAAGTGTAAATAAAAAGTAAATGTGTAAAAAGACTTTCAGACCTGTATCAGGAAGTCAGAGCTAATTAAACAGCAAAAGTGAGCAGATATGTTTTTAGCTTTCTTTTAAATATATTTAGCGAGCTAGCTTCCCTGATACCTGTAGGTAGTGTGTTCCATATCTTTGGGGCGTAGCTGACAAAGGCTGCAAACATATTGATTTATTTATTGATTGGGGACAACTTTTAACAACAGCAAGACTATATCAAAATATGCTCAGTACTTCCCAAACACATGCATTTTTACTCAAAAAATACGGGTTGTCATGGTGAAGACGGCAGGTGGCAAAGATAGCAGAAGAATTAAGCGTCTAGATAAGCTCAGGGGTACTGTTCAGCCTCATGAGAAGGCCTTGTTTATTGTTTTGTGTAAAGGACTGCAATAAAAGCCATTGTTGGTGAACGGCACTCAAAGGCCTTGCCATCCTTCCTTCTGCTGAGTGAAAGCTGCTAGAAGCTAGTTACCAGCTAATAATGAGCCAAGCTGAATTAATGCAAATAAGCCAGCATGTTCCCAACTATGGTTCAGAGCTGGTAAGCTCTCTCTGAAAGAGGTAATGGTAGATAAGCTTCCCTTTTAGTTCAGTTTTAGAGAATTACATTTTAGCAAAATTGCATGTGTTTGGGAAGTACTGAGGATTCAAGTGGATGAATGTGACTTGGATTATACTGCACAAGTTGAGTGAAAGTTGGTCACTGGATGTTTTTATATAGTTTTATTGTTGTTGAACGTGGTCCGCAGGAACTCAAGGTAACACAGCATGAACAACTGATTTACAAATGGTCATTTTGTGGGTGAAGTATTCCTTTAAACAGTGTCTTCAGTGGTTTAACACTTTTAGGACCCCTGCACACTTTAAGTATAAATAGCTATTTAGAGATTCCCAGTAGGAGAACCTCTCATTTTGGTTTAGATGACATACAGACGGCTCTAGTAAGTGACCTCCGCTCAAGCGTATTCTCACCTAAACCACATAGTTCTTCCTGGGTTTTCTGTGACCACAAGGAGTGTTGCAACCTGAGAGAAAACTCACTCCAGGATATTTTGACTCAGACGTCTGGAGACCACACGATTCCTAATTGAATTTTCAGCTGCAACCGGGGAACACTATGTGAGACAGTCACCTATTTGTCCTAACGGAATATATGCTCATATGTCTGTCCATATCGGAGTTTTCCTAATTAGTATTTCTCTATTAATATCTATCATAAGAAGTTTGGACTTTAGAGTTGGCGTGGGCCCCTCAGGTCTTCAGTAAGAAATGTGAGGCAGATATTGGAAACATAAATACAAATTTCATACATTACCGATGCTGTTTGAGAAGCCTTGCATCAAAATGTCAGTCATTTTTGATCAGCAGTGGCAGAAAGTAAGTACATTTACTCAAGTTTACTTAAGTATTTCCATATTTTGCCACTGAATACTTCTACTCCACTGCATTTCAGAGAGAAACATTGTAGTTTTTCCACCACTACATTTATTTCATAACTTGTGTAACCCAGCAAATCCATCCATTGATCAATCCATTTTCATCTGCTTATCCGGGGCTGGGTTGCGGGGCAGCAGGCCAAGCAAAGCACCCCAGATGTCCCTCTCCCCAGCAACACTTTCCAGCTCCTCCTGGGGGACCCCAAGGCGCTCCCAGGCCAGATAACATATGCGAACCCTCCAGCATGTTCTGGGTCTACCCCAGGGCCTTCTACCAGTGGGACGTGCCCAGAACACCTCCAACGGGAGGAACCCAGGAGGCATCCTGATCAGATGCCCAAACCACCTCAACTGACTCCTTTCGACATGAAGGAGCAGCGGCTCTACTCCGAGCTCCCTCCAGATGTCCAAGCCCGGCCACCCCACGGAAGGATTTCAGCTGCTTGTATCCGCACTCTCATTCTTTCGGTCACTACCCAGAGCTCATGACCATAGGTGAGGGTTGGGACGTAGATGGACCAGTAAATCTTAAGCTGTGCCTTCCGGCTCAGCTCCCTCTTCACCACAATGGTCACCCGCATCACTGCAGAAGCCGCACCAAACCTCAGTCCATCTCGCGCTCTATTCTACCCTCACTCGTGAACAAGACCCCAAGATACTTGAACTCCCTCACTTGAGGCAATAACTCTCTCCGAACCCTGAAGAGGCAATCCACTGGTGTCCGGCAGAGAACCATGGCCTCAGATTTGGAGGTGCTGACTCTCATCTCGACCGCTTCACACTCTGCTGCAAACTGCCCCAGTGCATGCTGGAGATCATGGCGTGATGAAGCCAACAGAACCACATCATCTGCGAAAAGCAGGGATGCAAGTCTGACCCCTTCCTCTCCGTGGCTGCGCCTTGAGATCCTGTCCATGAATATCACAAACAGGATTGGTGACAGTGGACAACACTGGTGGAGGCCAACACCAGTAGAGAACGTGTTTGACTTTTTGCAAAATCTGGGGACACAGCTCTCATTTTGGTCATACAGGGATCACAAATAATTATTATTAATACACAATATGATAAATGATGTGTCGTTACAGATAAAGCTACCCAGCAGTTTATAAATAATTCAAATGAGCTACTCCTTTACCATCTGCAACATTAAACCAATGAACAACAGTAATCCAATAATATGACATATACATTATTCTAAAATGGGCCATTCCACTTAGTGAAAACTTTAGTTTTGGTACTTTGAAGTAATGGTTTGACCGCACGACTTCAGCTTGTCACAAAATATTTTCAAAGTGTAGTATTACTACTTTTAATAAGTAAAATATCTGAGCATGTCTTTCACCTCTGGTTGTCAATGCCAAAAGCTCAAACAAAGAAGACCTGTAGGTGTTGGTGCTTTATTACTTCCACCTCACTCTGTACCCTCCAGGTTGTGTCCTCAGCATGACCCGAGCAAAGAAAAATAATCACTCTAGCAGGCCTTTATGGAGGTGGACATGTACAAATGTAACACCTTTAGACATGACTGAATGTGAACAAAAGGAAAAAGACTTTTGGAAAAACCCAAACAACCCTTGATGTGATGGAGCTAATACTCACCCATCTGAAAACAGGATTTGGTGTGTTGGTAACTATGACTAACAGGCAAATTTAATATTATTTTTCTCTAAACGTTTGGGTTCGACGTTCCACAAGGAACGACCCAACAGCCAGAACATCATGAAACAGCAGAGGCCATGAGGAATATATTTCTCATTTCTGAAGCCAAGTAGTCACTTTGCGGCAAGGCGTGAAATTCTAACTATGACAGGTCTTTATGAAGGAATGCAAACCTCCGGGATAAAAGTCATGATTCATATTGGACAGCACAATTTGCATTTCGATATTGCGAGATCTGATTTTGGTGTGAATCAAGACATCGTGTGTTTCTTGATTACTTCAAGACCCCTTGGATGTGTGTGGAGACCTGTCAGATTGATAAATGTGTTATTGTTTTTTTACATTTTCCCAAACCTTGTTTTCAAAAATGATGTATTAGCTGTGTTTGTTGTGTAGCAGTAAGAATCCCCCCAAGCAAGTTGACTTGAACTGTTGGATCAATAGGATCTTCAGGATACGCAACACTGTAATGAAGACACAGTTAGTTTAGTTATACTTTAGTGTAGTACAGTAGCTGTTTACTGTGGCCAGATCCTTTCTACACAGCTTTTGGCTCTTTAAATGCATCATGTGGCATTTAGGACAAGTAATGTCCCAAGAAATATGTCTTCACAGATACATTTTAAAGTCAAATTACATGAAACTTGATGTGATATTGTATAATTTATCACTATAAAGCGAGCAAAGAGATTCATTGCTTTCAAAATCTTTATTCCATTTTGATTTTTGCATGTGCAACTTGTGAAGTGCCCACCCTAGTCATCATTTGTTTATTATCATCACTACTTAGTGATATTTAGTGGCTGTAACAGAGAGCCAAGTCAAGCTTTTGAGCTCTTACCATGTACATTGGCAGGACTTTCAATTTTGTCTACATCTACAATTAATAATGATGTCATCATGTACTGTTATTTCCAAATCCTCATAAATATCTTCCAAGCCAAGGTTATGGCTTTAATAATTCTTCTGTCCTCTCTTACTTCATTTTGCATGTTGTAGTGCGTTATTTGACATTTGGGGGGTCACTTTGGGACTGAGGAACTCCTCAACAGTGCTGACAGCAGCCCAGCCACAGAAGAAAATGTTGGCGTTGTTTGTTTTTGCAAACTACAAAATGTTACATTTGCACGCTTCATTCGTATCATATCAAGACGAATTATATGAGCTGACTTTGTCATTGGGAGGTCGAGGGGATGGTGGATGATGTGTCACCCAGGCGAGCTGCTGCGGACCATGGTTCGAGACCATTATGGCTGTATGTGTTCTGTGCTGCTGTCCCTTTTCCCTCCCTTGTAGATCTGCCCAGGTGTGCTGCATCAGTCAACGAGGTGTGGTGCACCTGGCATGGAGGAGGTGCTTAAGAGCTCCTGGGCCAGCAGCAGAGGAGAGAGGCCTCTGGTGTGGAGACTGCTGGTCCTGCTGCCTCTCAGCATGGGATTTTTGTTGTCTTGTTTGCTTGTTTTATTTGTTAATAAATCCCATGGATTGAGTGTTTTAAAGGTGTCTTGTATGATTATTTTGGTTCTGTGGTGGAGTTTTGTTTGTCCCATAGTGCTGCCCAAGGGTGGGGCATGACAGAGAGCAACAAACAACAGAAAGGGATGTGATTAAGTAAGTCATCACTGTGTTTCCCTCTGCTTTTAAGGCTCCAAACATGGGTCTTTTGTTGCAACCTCTCTGTTTTTTCAGTGGCTTTTAAGGTAGCAAACGTGGGTGTTTTGCAGCGACCAATCTGTGTTTTTACAGCAGGGATGTTGTCACGAAAAGTGACTGTTTCTTACCGGGACATTGCTGCTTTTCCAGTGCTCCTAAAACTGTGTATTTTAAGCCAAAACATGATCTTCTCCTAACCATAACCAAATGTTTTTTTGTGCCTAAACCTAACCACTTGTTAACTAGAGCGCCGTTGAAACAAATCCGTGGTTTGCCGAAACGTACACTGCCAACATTTTTCCTGGCAATTGGGTTGCTGACAGACAGCCCTGACATTATGGCTTTACAAGTTGTCACAGCTAACATGCTAGCAATTGTCCATTTACACATCAAGTAAACATGGTGCAACATTCATTCGGAGGTTGTTTCTGGTCACCTAATAAATCTCAGTCCAATATTCGATCTCCTCCAGACTCTGATTTAACCCCAACAGCCAAAAGTATCTTGGTATTAAATTTGCTAGAGGTGAACAGTAACTTGGCAGGTAGTAAAACCAAAACAATGAGCTAAAAGAGGTTGAAAAGCTGCAGAGGTGGGTGATAATTTTCTGTGGGTTCATCACTGAGAGCAACCTCGTTAACATTACACAGGCAGTTCATATTTGCTTGTATAAAAAAATACTGATTAGTAGCAGTTGAAGTGATTAAACTCTCTTGTTTGTAATATTAATAATACAGCAGATGGAGTGCAAATGAAAGATGGAGCCTTCTGTGCTGCTTACCCTGCTGGTGATCTCTCTGTGTTGACTGTGATTATCCTGTTCAGATTTGTATTTGTAAAGTGTTTATTCCAAAAGGCGGTGTTTATAAATTAAAATATTTGCAAATAAATGTTTCTATTATAGTGCCACATAATATCCTCAAAATCCCCATGCACTCCATCATGGCGTTGGTGGTTATTACATAATGGAAAATTTGTTAAGTGTGACCAATCAGAATTTGGATCAGATCACCAATAAACAAACAGCCCACAAATTAAAATAATCAACAGCTTTGTTTCAGTAATAGCAGTAGGTGGGCAGGAACATGTTTTGGGTGGAAAATACTGTCGAGAGTGCTGAGGGGAAGACAAACCTCTGTGGACATATGTTGGCTGGAGTTGAAAGAGCAGCTCTTGCATGCTCCTCTGTGTGTGGTTTCATGCTTCGCCAGTGTTCACAATGAACAAAATTATCCAAGCTTTCCTTTCAACTGGAGGAAATCTATTATCCATATTATGGGCCCTTTTTATTATTTATTTTAAAGCGCCGCTCACATACAAGCCAACATTTCTGTATCTCTTCTGAGTTAAGTGAGTGTTTTGGTAGAAATCTGAAGAGCCAATGTAATTTCAGCTGGTGGCACTGGTGAATGAACTCCTGCATGCTGTCTTCACTTGTTGCTTAATTGCTGTGACTTTTCTATCGCAGGACCTCAATTCCTCAGGCAACAATAAGACAGCCACAGGAATTACAGAATGTATAAATACCTGGGGAGCAGCTCGGACAAATATAATACTTAATTCCAAAGGAAACAGCTGTAGGCTATCCTGAGCCTGTGTCGTGTTGCCTGACAGATCCAACTTGAATCAGGAAATCCATTTATGTAAACACAGCAAACCAATGAAAAGCAAGAGGGAAATTTTGTGGTAAAACAGATTACTGCAAATAAAATAATACAAGTGTCATATAATCTGGAAAAAAAATAAAAATAAAAATCATATGCAGTGCCGGACAAAGCACATTTGGCTCCCTGGGCAATCTCAGCCCCCCATTAAATAATTGTTGTATTTATTACAATCAGGATCAATGAGAGCTCATGAGAAGTTGAAAGTTCAAGATTTGAAGAGATTTAAAAGTTCATTCTTGCTTTCAATCGTATCACCCTGCGCTGATGGAGTTGCCCAGCTGTCATAAAAATTATGTAATGATAGATGGAATTTGTAACAAGATAATCTAAATCTTAAAGTCCGATTTACACAACCTTATTTCAGTCTTTAATAATAGAATGAAGCTGTTATCAAGTTCCGTACTTCTGTAGGTCATGTGGTGGCACTTAGTTGGCCAAATAAAAACCATGAGGTGTGGTTGAAAGCTCAGAAAGCCAGTAAGTGCACCTTTAAAATTGGATTGTTTTGTAAAGCGCCCCCCAGTGGTCAACAATAAACTTCCATGATCAAATTAAGATGTTAGAGCATTAATATGATATACTGAAAACTGTATTTGTAAATAATTGATATTTTGTCGGGTGGCACGGTGGTGTGGTGGTTAGTACTGGGAGCCCATCTGTGCGGAGTTGCATGTTCTCCCCGTGTCAGCGTGGGTTTTCTCCAGGTACTCCAGCTTCCTCCCACAGTCCAAAGACACGCAGGTTAATTGGTGACTCTAAATTGTCCGTAGGTGTGAATGTGAGTGTGAATGGTTGTCTGTCTCTATGTGTCAGCCCTGTGATAGTCTGGCGACCTGTCCAGGGTGTACCCTGCCTCTCACCCAATGTCAGCTGGGATAGGCTCCAGCCCCCGCACAACCCTCAAGAGGATAAGCAGTTAGAAAATGGATGGATGGATATTCTGTGCTGCTAAATTTGCTATGGATAAGTAGCTCCATGTAAAATACTTAACAAAGACCAATGACAATTCCAGCTTGCTCCCACCTCTGATGGCCATTTTAAAGAAATAGATGGAGCCACAACAAAGCAGAATGACACCAACATTGGATAGTACAAGTGACATTCAACATTTCTATCTCCTGTCTTCATTAAAATAGTATTGAATAGACATTTGGCGTGTCACAACAATATCAATTTAAATGCAAAATAGTATTTAAAATATATCAAAAGTATTTTTTTGGTCCTTCTCAGCCGTTTCATTTTGTCTTGGTGTTTCCGTGGTTACTCTCATTACTTGTCTTGTGAGCATTTCCATCAGTCTTTTGAATATTTGCAAAATCTTCCCTTTAGCTTTGGTAAAGAACTTTAATATGTAATCTTAAATGTACTTGTAGAAATATCATACAGGCTACATGTTTATTCCACTGCAACATGCTGTGGGCTCTTTACACAGCAGACAGTTTGACTTATCACAGTAGGCAAAAGCACAGGTGTTACTAAAACATTAACACTGGCTCTGTTCTGTTCAAGTGTTCCTGTAAGATATGACACCGAGCCAGCATTCATAATACCAGGACCTAAGGCTGTAGCCATGAAGTCAACACTGGGGCAGACAAAATCGGCATCTGTTATTTATCATTAGCAAGTAAATATGAATAAATAAAAGCTGCTACTGTCTACATAAATTACACATTTCATACAACTTAAATTTACTCAGACTTCACATAGGCTATCAAATATAAATATAACATACTAAAGGCATTAACGTTATCTGAATACGCCCGTGAGCTGTATTCTATTGGAGTACTGAATGGCAACACCACATGCAGAACTGCAGTACACTTTAATACTGGAACTGACAGTAATAAAAATGTCAGTTTGTTAAGTTTATTTCTGATTATGGTTACATTTGCTTATGATTATTACAGACAGCTGTGCGTGATTGCCTGTCACTGAATAGCATCTTTAAAAGAATACTTTATCAATATATTATAATTATGGCCTTGCCAGGACTGAAACTGGAGCAGCTAAATGGAATTCAGCCATCATTAATTGTCTCATTTACACCTTTTCCTAATGCGACATGTCAAAATGTGCAGACGACCCGAATAACTCAAAAACAAAGAAGACATTTTAAACCAAATACAACCAAAGGGTCTTTGTCTCCAGAGATAATTGTCGCACTGTACAAGACCAGAAACCACTGAACAGGAAAATTCATTGTACCCTTAAGACACCTTGAGAGTTGCCGTGCTGACCACAGGAGGGCAGAACCCCACCACTAAATTACCATCCCCAGCACACAAAGAATAGGCTTTGTGCGTCTCACTGAAGAGTTAAACGTGCTTGATTGAGCTGACCTTTAGTATGGTGAATTGTCTTTTTCCCCTCTGTTGACATTTAAGCCAATTTGAAGTGGCAGAAGGAAAGTCCTACTCATGTGGAATCATTCACTGCTGCAGCAATGTGTAAGAGGATGCAGAGGAGGAGGAAGTATTATATGACTGTATAATTATCCTTCTTAGGAAAATGCTTTGTTTGTGCTTATCTGATCCATTTGTGATACTGATCCATACCGGGCTGGTACATCAAGCCATCCATTTCTTATCAATGTGCAAAGTGTTGAAAGACTATATTGGAAACAGAAATTTGAGTTTAGAAAAAATCTATCAGAACAGAGTAAATAAGGATGTGGTTAGCCTCCCTAATTACTGGACCTGTTGCCAAAGAATGAAAAAAGAAAAGGCTGCTGAGACATGTGTTTTGAGTTGCACCCTTCGCTCTTATAACCTCATTTGTCTTAGGAGATGGCTGAGAAACAGTCTAACTCGAAACATTTTGTCAGCACAGATCATGGATCAGCGTGGTAACCCAATCAAAGCTAAAAATAAAACACCTCACACAAATGTGACCCCAGACTAATGTCTGGTGTGGCAACACTAAAACTCTGTCCGTGCAGGGTCTAGCGCCTTGATGAGCTCATTCATCTTTCAGCAGTCAGCAGGCCTGCGGAGACACTTCTGCATGCCAAAGAAGATAAGACAATTGACAGAGAGCGTCTCCAGTGAGACTCCAGCGTCCTCTCAGACAGCTCTGGCTTGTCTTAATTTTCCTTGACACTTAATGAGTCAGTCTGAGTGTGTCTTTAGGCCCCTTGGAGGGGGAGGAGGAGGGAAGTTCCCAGGGGGGAACTTTTGAGGTGAGGACCATAATTAGAATCAAACAAGGACACCACTGTCCCCTGCATCCACAGGTGAAACCCAAGATAACAAGGAAGGGAGATGTGAATGGGAGCTTTTTGGACAAATTAAGGCTTGAAGTTGAGACCCTTTACCTGTTTTGGTTTATGGCTTCTTGCCTATTAAAGGGCCTATTTATAACATCATGACTGATTTGTATGCCACCAGTTGGGACGATGCGTTCTTGGGTATGATGTTCGGATGACGGTTAGAAGTGTAGGGTAAGGGTAATTTTATACCTAGTGAATTGGTGAGCACAATTATTTGATTTACAGAGTGAGAGTTGGACTGAGAGCTCTTGTTTCACTGTGGTTGTTGTCTTATAATGCATTATTATTCGGGGAATGATATCGGTTTACCTTTCTAAGCTCTGTCAGGGATTTTGTTTGAGGACAAAGTCCAACTTACATGAAAGCAGACGGAGTGTACACGCAGTCAATTACCATATGCGGACAAGTGATATTGTGATATTAGTGAAAAGCACCATGTAATCCAGCTTTGTCTTGAATAACATGCGGTGCACTCAGCGGAGCAGCTGTTTTAGGTATAAACAACGAAGACAGGCATTATTGGTGCCCACAGTCCTTTACTGTAGTTGCCACATTGGATATAATGTTCCTGTTTTAATGCTTGTTGATTTGGTTTATTTGCCCGTAGCGTTTCGGGGGGAAAACCCCTCGTTCATGGACAGGAGGGGAAGTGCTGATGCAGGGTTTTGACATCCTGGCACTGAATCACTAAATAACCACACATGCACATAATCAAACTGTAAACTCGACTGAGACCACGCTAACCTTTTAGATCCTTGAAATATGCTGACATCTTTGACAAACAGGATTCTTTTACACTAAGAAGAGCACACGGGTTTCGTATCATACTCTGAAACCTATAGATACGGTATTTTATTGTTAATATTATCACACCCTTAATGTGTTCAGATTTGGAGCAGGTGATTCCACAATCAAGTATTGCTGCTTTTCAGCTACGTATAGCTCAGCAGCTGTGACTAATGCAAACTAACTCTGCCAGAGTATTTGGGGGACACTCACACAAGCTCTGCATCACTCCAGTAACACAACATCAGACAATGGAAATACTGACTGTTATGACTTCAGTGTCTCCTAATAGTCAGACCAAAGGGCTGAACTCCAGACCCCCAAAACACACACCTGAACCATGCTTGCTGACTCACCACTCTGTGTGTGTGTGTGTGTGTGTGTGTCCTGCTTATAAACGCCACTCAGCAGCCAAGAGGGGCATGGTGGGCTCTGATGACACCCCTAAGTGGAAAAACACGTGAGCTATGACTGTGCCTGACTTGATCTCTTGCTCAGTGGTGAAGCAACACTCACTTTTAAGGAATAATCTCATCACTTGCTGCCCTGCAGTCCTTTTATCAGTAATAGAGATGGTTACATCTGTTGGATATTGAGTGTCTTGAGTGTCTTAAGTTAGCTTGTGGGGGATTGTAATGTCAACCATCTGCTGTTCGTCCACCACTTTCAGACTCAATGGCTGTTTAAGGGATTGACGTGAAATTTTGTAAACACATCAAGTATGTATAGCTGCTAAGCCCTCAGGAACAGTGCCAGCCTCTGAAGCCAATTATACGCAGTGGCCAAAAGTCGAATTACACCATCAAGGTCCAACACGTGATGCAGTGGGGCCCAAAAGAGCTTTTTCCTATAGGTTTACATGGTGAAAAAGCTTCACAACCCCCATGAATTGACTAGCTTCACTCCCAGGATTTGATCCATTTGGTCCGATAATATGTCAAAAGTCCAGACGATCTGCACAATTAAATCATTTTATCTCTATTCAAGTTAGCAAAGCACTAAACTGGAAGTTAGTCATTCCGGCAGCAAAAGTTTTGACTCGCCCACATTATCTACTTGTCAATCCCTGATCAGCCTCCTTCGCCCCTTGGCAAAAGCCTGAAGAAATTACTATGTTAGCATTTAGCAAGTAGCTATGCAGTGCTCTGTCGAAAGAGAGGTAGTTAAGGTTAGGGTTAGGGTTACATCTTGTTACTTGTGTTTGTAGGGGCTCTTAGTTTAGGCTCCAAATGGTATGTGGCTGCAGCTATAGGCTACATGTCTCACAACACATTCATGTTCACCCAATGATGAGTCCAAAGCCCCCAGGAACAGCGCCAGGCTTTGAAGCAAATTTGACATAGTGGCCAAAAGTGGAACTACAACTTTTAGGTCAGTCACGTGTTGCGACTGGGCCCAAAAAGACTTTTCCCTATAGACACTCACTCTGAAAAAGACATCGAAATGAATCGTTAATAACATTTGGAAAGTCTAGAAGAGTGACACAATTTCATTTCATCCCCATTCAAGTTAACTGAGGGCTAAACTGGAAGTAAGCCGTTCAGCCACGCTCAGCTGTGCTCGGCCACCGTAAGTCTAGTTCACTTGCTCCATGGGCCCCACAATGCGGAAGATCCAGGAAATTTAATATCCCATGAATGCACCACTGAGCAGCTTTCATAGGAATGAACAGGGCCTCCAATGCTGTATCCAGGTCTCTTTATACATCCATGATTAATCCTAATGACTGTGGTGATACTTTGGCCTTTTCTCTAACACCACCATAAGGTCAACGTTTTTACATATCAAGTGAAAAATCTCCATATTTTGTGCTGACATTCATGGTTACAGATGATGAAACCCAATGAATTTAGCATTCTCCTTAATTTTCCTGTAGCGCTACCATGAGGTTGACATTATCAGTCTCTCTGCATCTATTGGATGGATTGTCATGCAGTCATGTCCCTCTCCAAGATGAACTGCAAAATCTTTATCTGTCCAATACTTTGATTTATGACCTGCAAAACTTATGACATTTCCATCAGCTTTACCAAAACCTGCTCCTTGTGTTCACTGCTGCACAATTTAGCAAATGATAATACACTAAGTTGGTGAACATGGTTCACATTATACCTGGCAAATATCAGCATGTTAGCATTGTCCGTGTGCATGTTAGCGTGCTGATGTTAGCATTTAACTCAAAGCACAGCTGTGCTAAAGTACAGCCTTACAGAGCCCCGAGCATAGCTGTCGACTCTTAGTCTTGTTTCTCCACAATGAAGCCCACAAGTGATGTGCCAAACTACCACAGCTTCTCAGCCAACCTCACAGTCTAAAGTGCAACCATGCAATTTAGGGTTTACCATGATAAATCTCCAGCGTAGTGACCCTCAGTTTAAAACCGTCAGTCAGGTCTGCCTTATCATCCAGCAGTTGATTGAGAGATACACTCAGTGTCACGTAGGAGTATAAAGCTGCCCCCGTCACTGATCTTATCTCGCAGGAGGCCTCAGATTATGTTACAGGAGTAAACAAAAAAGTCACAGGGATAAACGGAGCTTCATACAGGCATCTCATTCCTCCACGTGATGATAAAGACATGCAAATAATTTTCCCCGATAACCAGAACAACTCCATCCATCAGATGTAGATTAAACATGCTTATAAAACCCAATGTGAACCATTTTAAGTGGAGAGAATCGCTGCTTATTTGCCCGGAAAGAGAATAGAAAACAGTTTTCATGGTTGTTATCCTTCAGAACTCTTAAAAGGCTCTTTAAAGACAAGCATTTGTACCAGTTTGAGAGAAATGATTTGCATATGATGTAAGGCCTGTGCATGTGTGAACAAATGTTTAGGATTATGTCACCGTGGCAAAGCCAAGCACTTAAAAACTGAGCTGTCCAATGTGCTGAATCCCAAGAGAAAGATGATACGGGGGCAAAACGTGCAAAATGCCATCATACAGTACGACTTTTATACATATACAGAGAAGAAATCAGAGGTTGCTTTCATGTACAACTCCCATAGACTAATAAACTTTAATGTATTTTAATCTCAAGTATTTATGTATTTATTCATTTATCTGTTTGTATGATCACACGTTCACTTCATTTTCTTTACTCTATCACTCCTGAAAGAGATGGTCATGGTAGGAGTATCCATATACATTTTTGTGTGTGTGAATGAGTGTACTATGTGTGTATAGGCCAGTTGTTGGTTGTGTGAGAAGAATAGATTGCATGGGAATCCTGTTTTTTTCTCATAGTGGAACACTGAAAGGATGTCCACTAAAGAATCACATCAGCCTGTCCCGTGGAGACGCTTAGATAAACACACAGCTAAAATAGAAGGGGAGTCAGGTTGCACCATGAGGTATTGGTAAGAGAAAGGAGAAGCAAAAAGCATTGTGAAAGCATTGTGGTCGCTCTATTTTCTATCCCAGGTAATTTTTTTTCCCTCTTTGCAGACCGGACACCCATAATTTCTCAAACAAACACAAAAAAACATCCCTCAAAGCCTCAAAACAAAAGCCTGGAGACCTGATATAATAATTGGAGTTGGGTGAGTATAGTGGGTTTGTCTCAGGAGTCAGTCATGGCCTGAGGAGACAGCTGGACCGAAGAGGCTTTCGGATGGGGCCTTTGGCCAAGTGTATCAGTTGATGGTCAATGGGGTCGTGACATGAAAAAGAAACTATGAAAAGTTAGGGGTCACTTACAACAACTGTCATCACTCAGCATTACCCATTTCACCTAAGGACTTAGCGGATGGTGAGACTGCCACTGACTGATGGTTGAATCACTGTTTGAATCACTGAGCAGCTCCGCTGTGCAGCATTTTACATCTGGCCTGTGTTTTTGTTGCGGACTGCCAAGTAACTGCCACACAGACTTTGATTTACCCAAGAATTATCTATTGTTTTTCTGAGTTGTTAAACAAGACAAAAGCGGGGAGCAAGAAGCAAAGTGGTTTTGATTGGGCTCCACCTTATATATTAATATAAAACCCTTTTGAGAACATCCAGGCCCAAAGTGAAATTCCCCCTCTGAATCACCAAATCATATTTGGAAAGCAGAGTCGAACTACCAATAACTTCAGTCAAAAGGGTTTGGTTGGGCTGACATGTACACGGCCTTTTGAACCTCAAAACAATTCAGGCTGTCGTAAACCATTAATTTCTTTTATATCATCTACCAGAGACGTTTGGAAAGTGAGTGATATCATTTGGGAAGCAAAAATAGAGAGCCCAAATATAATCAAAGTTACTATTAAAGGGATAGTCTGGATCTTTTGATGTGGGGTTTACAAGGTACTTATCCACATTCAATGTATGGCATTAAGTAGATGTCAGTCAGCATGCCACCAGTTTGGAGAAGCAGGCTGGTGTTCGACTCTGAAGCTAAGCAAAGTACTGTTCAGCAAAGAGACCACATGGGACTGAGCTCGAAATGTGTCGATGCCGGTGTGTATTTCCAAAGCACTGTCAATCACAAAGGGGTTCAGCCTTTTAGACAATTCCTCCAATCATCATGCATACACCGAGCGTCCTCTCCCGCCTACCGCTTCTTTAGGTCCCGGGAAGCTGAGCCTCCCAGGAAGTGACGATTTTGTCGCATTTATCCAATGACCGTCTCGCTTTGCTACATGAAAAAAACCTGCTCAGTGCTGTCTCATAGGAATGCTTGGAGGTTGGGGCGCTGGTGGCTTAGTGGTAGATGTAATAAACTGAATATGTATAAGCGCCCCATACAGCCCCACATCAAAAGATCCAAACTGTCCCTTTAATACAAATACCTGAACAAAAGTGTGTGATTACAGGGCTTTTTCTGCAGATGTTTTGGTTCCAAATTGAGTAATATGCGACAGTGAAACAATGAATGTGCTGAAGGCCAACGCTTTGAGAGACATGACTCTTACGTTCATCCTTTAATGATGAGCATTGTGGAGAAACAATATGTGAAATATGGTATTGAATCAGGCTTTTTGGGACAGTACAATGCTTGCCTCAATGGCACATTTTTCACTGACAACCAGCTTTGATTTCTGACGTCTCTCACAGCAAGGATATACAGTATGTGATACTCAAATTGCATTAATAAGTTCATTATTAGTGGGAAGTTTTAAAAACAATACCAAACAAAGAAAAAAGCTAAACCAAACAGTGACTGGTTACTGATGAGTTCTGACGATGACAATGAAGAGGCCCCAAATATGCAGACCTTCTGACAGTCAACACTGTGATTTGTCAGGGTTGATTTTCTCCCCAGGCAACAAAGGCTGCAACAAAAGCCAGGACATTTGTTGTACACTGGAGCACTGTTAACTGAACCAAACATGAATTCATTTAACACGAAGGCTGACTTTTAATCCCCATCGGGCCTTTATCAGGACGCTGTGAAACAGATATCTGAACACATGTACTGTATAATCTTGCAACATCTGACTCAACAGTAATCAAGTCTGTCAGGTATACTGTGCCAGAGGAAAGGAAAGCAATCACTCTGCATGGTTATGCATGGGTAGAGTTACTAGAGGAAAACACCAAAGCTCATTAATAATATGCAGAGATCCGTGCGCATGAAAAACACCTCATTGCACCTTTTTTCCAAACAAAACATAGAAGGGCTCCATCATACAAACGGTTCAGGTCTCATTACTCATTCAAGTCCAGTGCGTGGCAAAGTGTTACATCTGTGAATCTCTTTAATGTCGCATATGAGGAGTATTCCTAATGACCCAGCTGATGCACAGCTCGGCGTATGCATCCATTTGTTCCAGAAAATCTTGCTTAAGTCGCCATGGATACTCAACATGTTGTACCATTAACATTTATAGATGCTGTGTAAAATGTCACCAGGGAGGAAAAAAGTTGTTAATTTGTTATGACAGTGTAGGATATAGTTTCTGATAAAAGATTGGTTTACCTGCCAAGGACTACAATTCTGCAGGAGAACACAGACCACTTGCTTGGCTGCGCTGGATCAACAGCTTGTGTTATTTCTGGTTCTGTACCACAGGGTGTCAATAATACCTCTAAATGGACCTTTATTTATTGTGAAACTGAAAAGGTGGATTTTAAGAAGAGAGCAAATGACCCATACGAGCTCAAGAGTCATAATCAGCCCACTTAACGTCTCTCAGTATTTCCAACAGTGAAAACAGAGGCAAGAGTATTCTTGAATGAGGAAAACTGTGCTGAAGTAGAGGAGTGCTTCAGTTCAGCAACTCGATTAAAGGCTCTGTACGTAACTCTCAGGAAATCCTCTCTTTGAGGCCGTTAAATGAACTGCATTCAGCATTCTCCTTATCCACAATCGAGCAGCTGCGTTGGCCACAACAGTGACTAACACAAGACTGATCGTGATTTACCAGCTATCACGTTGATAGAACACTGGAAAATAAATTAAAATCATATTTAGAATAACATTACTACCTGCAATGTGCATATATTTCATTAGGACCATTGGCTCCATAGTACTAGCTAGCTTGCCATTTGCAAATTTCTTTGTCAGCTGACCAAACCAAAGGCATATCCATGCAACATAGCTTCACCTGGCTAACCTTAGTCTAGGTTATGGGCAGCTTGTCGGCCACCCAGTTAGCTGTAATTTATCGACACTGTATGGATCTGGCATTGGTAGCTTCAATGCTGATGTTCGTTGAAAGGACTAGATGTTGCAATCCCTCTTGTAGCACCACTTCTAATTCGTGGGAAGTTCTTGAAAGTGGCTGCTATGAGGCTTTACCGCCGGTACACATCGTCAGTTGTGAAGTAATTTGCAAACCAGCCCTGGGAGTCGGGATGAATTAGCTGATGTTTTCCAGTCAATACAATATTTTGCGATGGATGCAAGCTAGAGAGAGAGATTATATCCCCCTGGAGAAGCGTGCATGTTAGCTGTGAAGATAGACTCTCGATCAGCAGATTTAACAGCTTGAATACAGTCGGCACAAACCTGAAGGTCCATCTCTGGGCTGCAACTTTCAAAATGTATACAAGGTCATGTGTGGTCTCTGTGTCGTGGAGGGTTCTCAGGAAATTTGGCCTCGACATAGAAGTCAGTTCACAGGTTGTTATAGGCAAGTGAGAAAGTCACTAACGTGTGTAGGGCACCAGTGCTGGAGGGCGCACCAAAACAGCTGAATATGATCATCATCAATAATAATTATACATATTGCATTAACTTTCCCACTCAGGCCCTCTCAGACACAACACAGTTTGAGCTGCACTGCCGATGGTTTCAGTGAACACAATGCAGCTGCAGCGTGATCTTGTTGAGTGCTGCCCTCACACTTATAGGTTAATATTAGAGTTATTGATACAATCAGTGGTCCCTGCTGGGTGAAGTTTTTTTAAACTAAAGCTCATTAAAACATACCTGCATTCAACAAAGGGACAGGGACGTCTGGTAGTCTTTCTGTCAATAGCATCAATGCAGAACTCACTCATAAGCTGTCAGTTAGGATTTGTTGCTTGATGCCATAGTGGTTGTGTTATGTTTTGCTTATGGTACTCTGGTGTGTGCTGGTGTTGTGTGCAATACATAAATGGTTGATGTGTAATACTGCAATACTTGTGCAGCTCCTGAGTCCAAGAGGAATTTCCCTAGGGAGACAATAAAGTACATTGCATCACATCGTATCGCATCACATCGCATCGCATAACATCGCATCGTATCGCATCGCATTGCATTGCATCGCATCATATCGTATCGCATCGCATCACATTGTATCGTATTGCATCGCATCACATCGTATCGTATCGTATCGTATCATATCATATCATATCGTATCGCATCACATCGTATCATATTGTATCGTATCGTATCGTATCGCATCACATCACATCGTATCGTATCGTATCCAGTGACCTTGGAGTGAGGTAATGCAGACGTGTGCCTCTGTTGAACCTTCTGCAACTGCTGAAAAATACCTGGTTCTTCTGTAATGGAGAATATACTGTGTAAGTTTTGTGATTTTCTTCTGTTTTGTGTGACCAATGTGACAGTTGTCGGTCAAGATTCTTAGTCATCCAGGTCATGGTAATCGTAAGTGCTAATAGCGTAGGCAACTGGACTTGCTTGCATTTCTTGCTGTTGTGTTTTTCTTATTATTTATTCAAATTATTTCAACAACAGTGCTACTGATATTGTATCACATCACATCATTCTTCCGTTTATTTTACTGAAAAAACATATTTGTGTATATCTGCTTGCTCTGTTGTTACTTCTGTAGTGTAATATATACTGTTCTTGAATAGTTCTAATTTCTTATTTGTAACATTGATAATGAAAATACATTTCTTTGGCTTACTTTATATAAGGGGAATGTGATCTTACTTTGGGAAAAAATCATACAAATGCTTTGGTGTTGGGGCGGTGCACCACAAAGCAACTGCACTTAATGCACCCAAATGGCCAGCAGCCACCCTGTATGTTACAATCCGTCCACCCATTGGCACTTTAAAGTGATTAATACACATGAAAAGTTACATACATAACCTTTAAGAGTACCAACACTGATCATGCACTGCAGTTGAATGAAGCAATATGTCACATTATAAATGAAGCCTAAATACTTCAAACAGACTTCTTTTATGCAACTGTTTAAGACATATCAGGCGACTAACTATGTATTGTGCTGAGTTCAAACACAGAGGGACCCCTACAGGGAGCAGCATTTCAGATAAATGTGAATCACTCCCTCTGACAAGTGCCGTGACCTCTGATGATACATGACGGCACTTGCTGTGACTCCAGACAGATAGAGAACAAAAGAAGAAATATACAGCACATGAAAAGCACCATGAGTAATGAAGTATACATAATGGACCGAATCATAAATACAGCATGGTGCAGATATATCTATAGTACATGTCCTGCCATTAATCTCGGCTCCATATTACCTTTGATGGTGAAATTTTCCCCCTTTTTTACTGTAGGTTATTGGCTGTTGAAACCACTGTGGTGATGATAAATAAAAACCAAATGTTATGTAATGTAACATGAAAACAGTAATCTGAACATTTTAGGTAAAGTTTTCCACTAGTGAAGTAGCCCACACAGGACCTCACTCCCTATCAGTTATGGTAAATGAATCTGGGTGGTAGCAGTTAATCAAGAAGCGAGTGGGACGTCACCTCAAGTGTCTGTGAGAAAAACCTCCCAGCGTGCTGCTGATAAATGATGGGTTGGCAGCCGTTTCTGTGGTTGTGTGTGTGTCTGTATTTTTGTGCATGTGTTTGTGTGTGTGTGTGAGAGGAGGGAGTCATGGTGGGACGCTTCACGGTGTGCACATGGGCATCGCTGTAAAAGGAAATTAGAGGCCAATGTAAAGCTGTGGGCGCAGCCTATATGTGTGTGTGTGTGTGTGTGTGTGTGCGTGCGCGCGCAGGTTAGAGTGTATATGTGTGTGTTGTCTATTCAAGTGGAGGAATGGGTGGGAGGGGGAGCTGTCTTTTTAAATGGCCAGAGAGAGGAAGGATGTCTCCAGCCTCGACTCTGGCGTCCCTTTGTTGTTCGTGAAAACAAAACAAAAAGAGAGGAGAACAAGGGGAGAAAAAAAAAAGAAAAAAAAAAGAGCATGAGGGAGCGGACGGGACGTGAGGAGGGAGGGAGGGAGAGAGGGAGAGGGGAAGGCAGAAAGTTAGAGCCAGTCACTGCCAACAATGCAGTCTGCTCTGTGACAGAGACATGATGTCACGTTAGTGGAGTCCCTGGTGTGGGGGTGGGAGGAAGAGCGGTCTGGGTGGGGCCATACCTCTGTCCTCCCTCTCCTCATGTGTGTCTCTCTGTTTTTTTTTAGTGAATGAATCTTGGGAAGCATAATGGGCCAGGCTCGCAGCTCCACTTCCGCACACCCGTCATTTGAAACAGTGAGATTTCCAGGTCGTTCATTCATGCCCTGGTCCCTACTGAGCACAGCGCTCAGAGAGAGTGAGGGAAGCCTGGTAAAGGATCGCCCTCAAGGGAGTGTGTGTGTGTGTGTGTGTGTGTGTGTGTGTGTGTGTGTGTGTGTGTGTGTGTGTGTGTGTGCACTGGGGAGGAGGCGGGAAGATTGCAGGTGGTGGGGAAAAGGAGAGGAGTGTGATTAGTGAAAGAACACTATCATATAAATGGCTCCAATCTGCATTAAATTCACTTAACATGTGTCAGGTTCTTGATCTTGTCGGCCCTCCGTACTTTTCCCATGAACCCACAACATTAGTTAATATCACACATGTGGTCACCTTCTGCAGGCGAAAAGCAGGTTTCAAAGCATAACAGTAGAGAGCTGTTGGTTATCTTCCCCAGTACACTTAAAAACTTAGTGACTTTTAAAACTATGGAATTCAATTATCGGGTTCTTAGCGCAGACTTAGTGCAGCTTTTGTTCACTCCAAAATTGACAACTCAGTAATATGGATTCAGTGAGTCATTAATGAAAATGATTAAATCACTACACCTATCATCTGTGGCCACCATCACATCCTAAGTTTTACTCTATACAGGAGGTAGAGACAAGGATTTCCACATTGTAAAGTATCATGTTCTTACTACTGTAATGTTGTTGTAACTTAAAAAAGACAAGTGAAATTAACTTGTTCTGTCTAAGTACTTCAACTTTAGTAAACCAAGTTAGTCTGACTTAACATTTGTGTTTACTCAATACAATTTAGGTAACTGATTACCTTAGATAAGTAAAGTACACACAATTAAGAATGATTAGTTAGCAGGGTTATTTTTTATTTTGATAACTTCCAAATCCACTTTTGAAATAATCTTAAAAAAAAAAATCTAGAAATATTCAGACTAAATCTTTCTAAAATTTTCCATGGCACAGTTTTATCACAAATACCAATATTCAATCAAGTTTCAGCCGGCTTACAAGCCAAATGAAACATTCCAACAAACTATGCATATTAAGATGTTTTTATTATGAGAGTGTAATTTTATCTCCTGTGGAACTGCAGGACAGAGTTCAGAGCAAATTTCCATTTAGGGACATAAAAGTGTATCTCAGCTCTTTTATTATTCATATGCTCTCAACACATTCTCACCCCGACCTCCTCACATGTTGCCGCTTGGTCGTTGACTTTCCTCATCTCCAACTGACGTATAAGGTAGCGTTGGTGCATCTGTTGGTGACGTTTTTTTGGGATGTCGTAACATCAGCCTGTTATATGTATTGTGTCTCAAAATACACGTCTGTTTTCACAGGAAATGTACAGATTGCATACAGTCTCTTTCAAAATAAATGTACTACATCGGTGAAACAAAGCGATCTGACGATTTTCCTTCAACAACAAACGCACATGCTTATGTTTAGTTTAGTTTAGTTTAGTTTATTTGAAAGGGTCAATGCACATTAATAAACATTGTGTACAAAAAAAACACACATGTAAATGCACTCGAATTAGCTTAAAAAGCTAGTTTTCATCGATTGTCCCTTTGCCAGTTTGTACAAGGCAACCTTAGCGCACACATGCATGATTTGGTTTCGGCAACAAAAGCATGTGGTGCAATTAGGAGAAAAAATAGCAGGATTTGGCTTTACAGTCATACAGGAAGTGAACACTGTCCTCCTGGGTCACAGTTGATGATTGTTGGACCAATCCACCACCCCTTCCCACCAGTCCTAATCAGACTTTTCCCCTGATGCTGTCAGGTGGTATTACACACTGACAGCGCCCAGCTGTGTATAATGCCAACGTGAAAGGATGGCTTTTTTCGACGGTGTCTGATGCAGAAGTCACCGCCCAAGTGCCGATATTCAACAACTTCGGAATGAGACCGGGTTGGCTTTGAACTGTAATAGACAAAACAACAATAAGTGAGCTATATATTTGTATTTTGCAGTTGCCTTAAATGCTGGAGCCTATCCCAGCTGACAATACCAATTGTATATTAAACATGCAAGCAAAACAGAAGTTGCAGATATCCTACCTCCACCACACGCAAGATACTCTTTGCCATGATCAAGTTAAGTCAGACCAATTTGGTTTGCTCAGGTTGCTAACACTGAAAAAGTTCATTTCATTTTCACTTGTCAATTTTAAGTTGCTACAACTACACAAAATTGTTTAAATACAACTAAATTATAAGTAAACTTAACATTTAGATATAAAGTAAACAATAATAAGGATAAATTGTTTATCACTTATCCTTTTCAAGACAATTGATTCCTACATTTTTTTTTAAGATCAACTTGTCATATTTTACAGTGCACTTTTTCCCACATCCTTCACCATATTTGTGTAACCTTCTGCTTCCTCACTGTCTCAACAAAAATTGTAACATTCACGAGGTAATAATTAATGGATTGAATTATATTGTTGTGTGGTCTTGTCCTTTTGGCGCTCCCTGTTCATGCTCTGCCATTTCCTTTCTTCTCTCTAAACACCCACAGCTTGCTGTTATTTCACAAGAAACTTCTAAGCTTGATTAGTGACGCTGCACAAATTTAAATTGGATCCAAACGCATTCAGTGCGTGTGCAGAAACACCTGAGCGGCCCCTCAAGTAACAGGAAGAGGAATTAGCTGGCAGGAGTTCAGCTCTATTAATACGCTCATTTGGCTGTAGTACATGAACAGGCACAAGTGTGGATTTGAATCTCCCTGTGGTGCATGAATTCGTGCCTTTTTAATAAATTTGGTCCAGCCAGGAAGAGAGAGAGAGCGAGAGCGGAGGAACTTGTTGCAATCCAAACCACCCATTAAGCAACCTTCAGTAAATGCAGCACAGCCTTGGACAAGCTCTCCGGGAGGAATCGACTCAGAAACAATTTCAGTAACATTCAGCAACGTTCTCATCTGCCCTGTCCAATTTGTGCAACAGAAATGACCTCAGGGGAGCTTCCATTACTGCTCTACAGCAGGGACTGAAAAATATTGTCGACAGTCTGCTCAATTAGGGGTACACAGCATGAAGAAGACGTTTAGCAAAGGCCAGGGCATCTCATGGTGTAAATAAATAGCAAGAATGAGCTTGCATGACTCTGGGACTCTGCATGTGTTTGTCTCATTGTCTTGATTGCTTACAGAGTCGGTTGGCTCCCGCTTGCTGCAGAGCGGTAGAGCTACATCATAGCTGGTAGGGCTGCTTGGAATATTCCACTATCTGCACCACGGAGCTGTGGGAGGGAACCAAAGATTGATTGCTATAGGTTTTGAATAATAGAAAGATAGATGGACGGAGAACCAAGAGATCAAGGACAGAAAGACAGGCAAATAGAGAAAGGATCCGTGGATCCACCATGGGAAGCTTCCAGTAATTGTTGGAGTTTATTATCTAGCCAGAGGAAATTGTACCCTTTGCCACCCACAAGCACTCAATGGTAACTATCAAGTTAAACTGCCAAAGTGAGACGTTGTGACAAAGCCTCCTTTTAGAGATGAGGGATGACAGTGAGATGGGGACGGGGTGGGGGTTAAAGCTTGTCCCCCGGGAGTAGGAGGGGCAGTGTCACCGTTTGGAGCTGTTGAAAGGAGCACAATGACGCCCGGTATCAAGTTTGCCTGTTTGACAAATGGATCTCCTGCTGTGATCGTGGCGAGTGCAAGAGCTCTATCTGTTAACAACAACAGAGGATGGAGATAAATATGGAGCATCTTATTAAATGTTTACAAAGAAGCGTGTAGACAAGTATCCTTCAGCATATGAAAAATTTCTATTGGAATTTAAGTAACACTGCCACTCAAGTTGTTTGAAAATTTTTGAATGAAACCCATGGCGCAAAATCCAACAGTTGTCCCTCATTAAACTTTGAAATATAATGTGCAAAGTCGCCCTATTAGGGACGGAAGAGTTAATAAACCAAGCACTTTTCTATGGAAATGGTGATTGAGCAACAAAACAACTCACCCCCCAACAATAATTATTAATTCTCATTATTCTTTTTGACTTCCAAGAGGCCATGGCAGAACAAACACAGGCCATGTTTGTTTTCAGTTAGTCACACTCAATGTCTTAAAAAAGTAGACGTCAAACAAAATGGAAATAAAAGCTGTTGTCACCCCCTGCAAATTAAAAACTCATATTAATGACCAAATAATTGCTACATTATGCAAATGCAGAGTAAGCATGGTTTTGATGAAAGAGATGTTTGCAATCTCATGGCTATTGTGATGTGCGAAATTCAGACGGACGGCAGGAAGTGACTTCTGCCCCGCGTAAATTGGAAATAGAGGAACATGACTACATGAAAGGACTGGATGAACCTCCAGGCAGCTGGTATCTCCCGAAAATTGAAACTTATACTGGATGTGATCCATCCAAAACAAAGAAAAGTGATTTTTTCCCCCACAACTTGACCAATTTACCTGGTGTGGATGCAATCATCATTACAAATGACTTCATCCTTCAGACCTTCTAACTTTACTAACATTACACAGTAACTGTACTTTCAAACCAGAAGCTTCCAAAGAGGCAAAGTCTCTCGCAGACACCCAAGAAGCACGACTGTCAAAAATATTTCTGGCAGGTTTGGTTGCTCTTGTCGCTCATCACGTGAATCATTGATAGTTCGATCGTGCTTGTCAATTTAAAGGAGCCGCAAGGTGGACTACTGGCTTGAAAGCAGCATAGTTGCTGCTTGCTGTTGTCCAGTCTGTATTTTAATGTCGTTTTGCGAAATCTGTGTTGATAAAATGCTTCGCTTTGCAGTATGTCATCCCATTCAAACCAAGCAAGGAAGACTTGCATGCTACGTCGCAACATTAGCAATTCTCTCCTCTATTACCAACATTACACACTTTAAAACTCACCAGACAAACCAACTACCTCCGTGACGCGGTCCCAAGCTTCATTCTTTTTATTTTGGTTTCTGTAACCGAACAGCGACACATTATAAAGGACTGAGCGGACACGAACGCAAGTAATAAACTTCTAGTTTTAACTCCCCTCCAGACCAGGTCGCCCAAGTTGCCCAAGTCGCCGGGCTCTCATTGAAAATGAATGACTTCCGCCGTTTTGGAAGCTCTGGTCGCTGTTGGTGTGAACGTACAGTAAGATGTTGAAAGCGTACAACAGTCTAGTGGACTACTATTTTGTGCGCCATTGGGTCCACAACTAAAATGACTGCCATCTTGTTTTTGGCCGGGTTTTTAAATGTGCTTGAGTATAACTCTTCTATATCCTCTCAGAGGTAGAGCAGGTCATCCACTAATCTGAAGATTGGGAGTTTTTCCACATCTGCCACTATTTCTCAGGGAGTGTTGTTTTGTTTATTCTCCCCTTTACATTCTACTATTTTCTGGGTTTAAAAGTGAAGTGTGTAAGATTTTGGGGGGATTTGGTGGTGTATAGCTGTGAATTGGAGATTGCATCTAGCTTAAACTTCTCCCCGCTAGAATTCCTTCAGTGTTCATTGTTCTGGAGGTTTTTACCATGAGCCGAACTGTCTGCAGTGTTTCTTTCTCTTCAAAACAAACAGAACCGGTGATTTAAACTGATAGAAACACTAAAGTGTATATCCAACACTATTTGGCATGTCAGTACGGGCAGCTTGTCCAACACCTGCTAATGTGTGCTTACCTTTGTCCTTGTACAACTCACGATCCAGACTTTCAGGAGGTTTTCAGTTGGAGCCGAATTATCCGCAGAGGTCTCTTCCTCTGCAAAACAAAAGGACCAAGTGATTTAAACTGGTAAATACACCGAATAAAGTAGATTCACATTACAAACACAGTTCCGATGCTGCTTGATGCAGATTGGCTTCTAACTACAGTGGCTGACGTGAAAATGCACATGGCCCTATCTGGAGCCAGTGTTTGGTTTGTCCATTCTGGGCTACTGTAGAAATATAGTGGTGCTATAAAGCTATATAGCTATAAATGGCTCATTCTCAGGTAATGAAAACACACCTAACCCAACAATTCTTATTTTCAGGTGATTATAAAACATACTTATTGTGTTATATTTCATTTCTGCCAATCTATCCCTCTACATTCTACACACTGGACCTTTAAAGTGACCCTTGTTTTTTCCTATTATTCAATTGGAACAGCCATAAACAGCGCAAATCACAGGCATATGTGCAGTGTTGGCAGTCTTTTCCTGCAGTTGCCTGCCCTTCATTTGGACAACACACTGATCTTTAACATCATATACAAAGAAGCTATAAAACTGGGCCAAATTTTATCAATAATTTAAAGTTTTTTAGCTGCTCCTATAACATGAAAAAGTTCCAAAAATAATCCTTCTAAACACTGAAAAAGAGTCATTTAAGTGCTTTAAAAAGCTGTTTAAAGATATTCAGTTTTAGTCCAGTTTCAGATAGACATCTTTTTACCTGCAATCCACCAAAACCCTACTCACTGGGATGGGACATTCACTCCAGCACTTGAGACCTCACATTGTGTTCGCCTCAGTTTTCACTCTGGTGGAAGTGATAAGAAACACACGCAGGCACTAAAGAGTGATTTAAGGAGGTCAACACCAACAGAACTGTTTCTGAGCATGACTTACAGGACAGCCCCCGCCACACACAGGCACACATTTTCATACCTAATACCTAACCCGTTTTGACATATCTGGGCCTAAAGTCAGCGTAAGCCTCACCTATGTGCAAAAAGGAATTAAAAAAAAAGAAAACAGCCTTTGAACTGAGACACTGCTATCCTCGACTTACTCTCGCCAATAAAACCACACACAAATCTTCGATCCAGGCCCTGTAAATCAGGGTGAGCGCTGATCAAAGCGGGGCTGTGAATCTTACATGGCATATCCTGCATTCCACGCTAAACACATTCACATGCTGCGCTCAAAAGCATAGCACTTGTTTGTTGACCCCATATCCATTTCAAGCACTGAACGTTCATTTCATTTGAAGCTGAGTTCATCTGACCATTCCCCTGAGTAGGATCTCCAAACAGCATGAAGCACAAACATGGAGATTGGTCACACTCTGTCAGGATTTGTAAGACTGTGTGTTCTTTGTGTTTTTTGTTTGAGCAGATTTTGTTTAAGCATCACTTACTGAGACAACAGTTTGGATTAAGCCGACCAGCTGCAGGAGCTTTGTCAGTTAAAATCAAACATTTGTGAAATTGGGGTCCTTTATCATTTTGTCCTTGATAAGACCACTGATACAGACTTACTGACATAATTTGGAGCATCATCAGCTCTGTCCATCAGGTACACAGAACCCACCTCATGGCCTTTAATAGCCTTCATAATTTGAGTTGATAACATGCCTACTACCACCAAACAACATTACAATAAATCAGATGACTTTAATAAACCTATGACTGGAAAGTAATTGTCCAATCATAGCTTAGCAACCGTAACTAGGCTTGGTAGACCTACCAAGCTTTGGATTCCTATTCATGTTGAAGCTGTGTGTAGAGCATAGATGTATAAAGCGCTGGAGGTGGGGCCCCGTTCATTCCTGTGCAAGTTGCTCAGTGGTGCATGACTTCCTGGTGTAAAATTAACCAGATCTTCCGAGACCAAGTGGCTAACTTCCAATGTAGCCCACGCTAACTTGGATAGGAATAAACGATTTAATATGCAGCACCTCTAGACTTTCAAAATGTTATCTGACTGAATGGATTTAATCCTGATAGTGAAACTAGTCATTTTGTGAGGGTTCTGATGCTTAAACAAGTGTATCCGCTCATTTACAAACGTTGCTTTCGCAATGTAAGTCTATGGGGAAAAGTCTATTTGGGCCCCATAGCGTCATGTGATGGACTCAGAAGTTGTAATTTCATGGTCAAATTGGCTTCAAAGCCTGACACACTTCCTGGGGATTTGGTGTAAAAAGCCAAAGTGAAACTAGAACTTCCAGATTCTGATCCATTAGAAAGGGAGCTTTGTTTAAAAAACCCATTGACATGTATAACCATGCTAGGAAGTAAAATCCAGCCTTGGAACAAAGACTTCCTTTTTGTAAAATGATCCAATATTATTCATTTTTTTTTAGTGGCCTTTAACGCGCAACATGTCCCATAAGCCCCAGACGTCCGCAGGCTAAACACCGCAGCTCAACAGAAGAAGCAACTCCATGAGCAAGTCGAAGGGTCCTGGTTAATTCAAACAATTGGCTGTATAAAAATGATGGACCTAGCCGCTGTGATGTCACTTATTGGTCTGTGGACATCCATTTTAAAACCTCGAGCCTGTTACTCAAAGCAGCCACAACCATCATTATGCATAACTTTAGGCCTTAATGGAAGTATACAAAAAGTTACTTATATAAAAATCCACTCTCATACATTTGTCATGAATGGAAAAAGTAGCTTTAGAGACCAAATCCATTTTTGTGCAGGACTGTAAACATGTTTATTTCTGCTGTAAAGTTGGGCATTTTAACATGGGGGTCTATGGGGATTGACTTTCTTTTGGAGCCAGCCTCAAGTGGCCATTTGAGGAACTGCAGTTTTTGGCACTTCCACGTTGGCTTCATTTTTCAGCCCCGGAGGTTGATAACCACCACCTTGCCATCAAAGTAACCCCAAGTATTTTAAGAGTTGTACTTTGGCATGAGTCAACTAACTTTTTCATTAGATAGAAACGTTATATTTTCACACACACACAAAAAAAAACGTACATTTTATACTGTAGGTTTGTGAGGTTTTCACTTAAGATGAAGCTGACCTTAAAATAAATCAGGTCTTCTGTTGTTAGCTTATAAAAGTCTGTTGTGCTTTATTGCGAAATGTAAGAGAAACCCAATTGGTCATGCATAAACATATGTTAGGCACAAACATTAGCCGTGATTACTTACTAACAACAGACATCAAGCTAAGGGAGAGCGTTAATTTTGTTGCACCTAAATCAAGCTGACCTGACGTGTTTTTTTCTGTTGTCTTATTTAACTTCCAGTGTTCATATCCTGCACTCGCCAGGGTGGCCTTTCTCTTGTAATTACTCACTCTTTCAATTGGCTTTACTCCCCATGCTGTTTCCTGAAAAGAAAATCAATGTGTATACCAACAAACAACTTGTTCCCTCCGGGGTTCTCATAAATTTTTACGCTCCGTAGTTTGGCAGAGGCGAAGCTCGAGGAAGCCAAAACAGATGTTCCGAGATTGAGAAAGTGAGGAAAGAGTCATGACCCCCAAAGAGAGCTGGAGACCAGTCTTGAGCAGGTGTAAATGGGTTTATTACAGTGATGGAAATGCTGTCATGATGTACAGTATCAACTCAAAAACTCTTGTGTGCTGAGGTGCTGCTGGATGTACAACACATTAACAATCCCCTGATTTTACACTGTTACAGGATAAACAAAAAGAAAGTGTGTCAGCTATAACATGGTCTTAACACATGAGGTTATTCACATATTTGGATGTATACATATACAGACATCACCCACCAGAGGTCATATATGTAGGCTGTTATGCAGATGTGAGGCCTTGAAAAACAGAAATCGTTTGAGCACATGTTGTCTGATTCATAACTTGTGCATGAAGTAATTGGATCTATTATTTGAATGTCCTGCCTAATGTCCAGATGAACCGGCCATCTGAAACTTCTCAGGAGAAGTATACGGACAAAACGTCTCTGGCCGTCCGCCACGCGCTTTTGTTCACTTGTTTTGGACCGTCTTCTAATGTTTTCCCTGCCCTGTTGTATAAAAGAGAGAGTTTACAAAAGCTAAACTTCATGAGTATAAAAACTGAAATCAATAACTATAAATACAGACAATATGGACAGAAAGGAAATGCTTGAGGTTTGGCAAGTCGACCAGCATTCCTCTGTCGCTGCATCTCAACCTGCCAATGATGGAAAACTCCTCTGTTTTTTCCCTTCCCTTGATGTTGACTGGTACTCAGCATGTCCTCCCAGACACACACAGGTGGCAGGAAAAATAATGTAAAAACCTCTTAACATGGCTCTAACTTTGAAGTTATTTATTGGAAATGACAAGCGCTGCAACAAAGCCGGGTCATGTGAAGTTGAATGCCACTCGTTAGCCACAAAAAAGCACAAATTAGCACTTTAATGTGAAAGTTTTCAAAACAACATGAGACAAATAACATAGCTTCAAAGATGTTAAACTGTGTGTGACCAAATTCCAAAATTATTTGGTAAGTCATGGGGAACAGACGGGAGGATTATGAGAACATATGTCAAACACACAGACAAATTGGATCAACAGAGCAGCAGGGAACACTGAAGGCTCTGCGACATCAGAGCATTAATACAGCAGCATAACACTATTTGCTATGTAAAGATATAGTGGAGTAATGGCATCCTGGGCAGAGAATGAAGTTGCGCTACCTCTGTGTGTGTTGTAACCTGAACTTCTCTGTGGTTTGTTGTGGTAAGCCAGTCCAGCCTCATATGCATGTTAGTGCATGTGTATTTCCCTCTGACTAGCTCAGTGGTTGGTCGCTGTCCAGAAGTAGGTCGAGTCCATTCTTAATGGACCACAAGTCACTTGCAAACAGGTCAAATTTATAAAAAAGCACACTTTATTTTTAATCTTGAAGTACTGTTTACTGCTGTAGAGTGAGTGGCTAACGGACAGCTACTAGACAGAGACAGCAAACTAGCTCGAGGACAAGGCCAAACACAATTATGACGCCCGATGTATTAAACTGTGTGGACCTTTAACCAGTGACTAAGGTGAAATCTGGACCTCAAGGCTGGACCAGTTGGGAACCACTAGGCTAGCTCATCGCAGCCGCTCTCCTCTTTGCTCATACAGCCCTTTGCTGATATCTGGAAAGGGTCATCGCAGAATCGTAGTGCCCAAGCTCCAGTTTCCCCCTGGTTACCACTGTTAGCTCTTTTACAATTGTTGCTGTTGTTTAGTGCTGTTAATGGCATTAGCAATGTTACCTGCTAGCTGCCGACTTAAGCCCAGTTCACATTACACGATTTTCACTGCGACTTTGACGTCGCAGAGGATCTTGAGAGCCACCTTGGGTCGGAGGTGAGTCGGCAGATAGTCTGCCATGACGAGTCCCCATGTGTGAACAAGCCTATGAGCAAGTCGCCCCCTCGTCTGCGGCTGGGACTGGATATCTAGCGTGCTAGAAAACTGGAGAAGTCTGACATGACTGACAAAGAGCATCAGCCAATGAGAGGCAGGATACGTCCCACGTCAGCACGCAGGAGGACAGAAGAAATGTGAGGAGGACAAGCCGCAGGGTTGCCAGGTCCGCTTATTAGCCGTGACTTTGGGCTTGTTTCTAAAGTGGAGTTGCTTATTTGGGCTTGCTCTCTAAACGTCACATTTCTCTCTATATATCCGTCTAATAAGTTATACGCATGATAGTCGCTTCTTTTGGGCTTGTTTCCATAACCCTGGTTGCTTGTTTCTCTCCTAAGATCTGGCAACACTGACCAGCAAGCAACAACAACAACGGCAGCATCCACAGGATCACGGGGAGCGCGTTGTGTTTGGACCCAGGCCCTGGAGGCAGATCTGATTCAACACTGGGAAAAACAACCATGCCTTTACGATGTGTCGTCTCCAAGTTAAAGATGCAAAATCAGGGTGAAAATCATGTAATGTGAACTAGCCTTTAGCCACCTCCCAGCCCAGTCACCAGAAAAAATGTTCACATTGAATGTTTCTGCAAACCACAGATTTTACATTTGTGCATCATTTTGTCATGGATATATTAAAGCTTTACATTTCTCAATAACACTCTGGTGAAGGTGTAGTTTAGGCACAAAAATCACTAGGATATGGTTAAGAAAAGATCATGTTTTGGCTTAAAATACTCGTTTAGTGGCATAAAAGCTGCTGGAAAAGCGGGGATGTGTCGCTAAAGACACCCAGGTTCAGTAAAACACACCCAGGTTCGGTGCCACAAACACTGTTGAAAAGGATCACCAAGAGACAACTGGTGTTGTTTGTTTGTTGGTGGTCCAATGCTTGGCATGCGTCTCTGGCAGGACCTTAGGTGTCACACCATCCTCTCCACCTTCTGATGACAAAGTCAGCTTATATATTAAATCACTTTAGAGACATTGATATGATACATATGAAACGTGCGAATGTAACATATACGTGGTTTGCAAATTGTACAATGTAAACATTTTCTTCTGGCAACTGGGCTTCACCTCCGTGTTGAGAACTGTTTCCAGACAACTCATACGCTCTGAATTTCGCATAGACCCCCTTTAACCCATAGGATGGACAAATATAAAGAGATGAAAATTCAGTTAACTATCATCTAAGCTGAACATGACTCACCTCTGTGGAGCTGTTACTGTAGCAGCGCCAGTTTATTTGCTTCAAATTCTGTTCTGCTTCTTTTTACTTCACTGTTAAGTCTGAGCATCAGAATGATGTTTGTGCAGAGTACACTGTTCTTGCATTTCTCTGCTTAGGGAGGAAATTTTCTCTGAGTTTAACATGTGTAAGTACTCTGTGACCATGATTTGTCACGTCACAGCCAGTTCGGGAGCCAATTGTGGTTCAACATGCATCTTACACAAATGTGATGAAACCTCCGGTTCACCAGCACTGAGGTGGACTTTTCATTAAAGCAGGAGACAGCTTGCATCTGGCAGCTAAACTTTTTAAAAAACAAAACATGTTTGCATATTCTGGACTTTTTTGGAAGAGGGAGTGCACTTATGAAAGTGTAAGTAGTTTATTGAACTTTTTTTTTTTAACATAAACCATATCAGACAGATTAAACATTCAAAGCCAGGTTTTTTTTATGTGTTAAACATGTCCAAGTCCTTTGTAATGAATGTTTACATCATTCTGTCTGCACCAGGAAATGCAATTATTCTAAATATGAGACAAAAAGCAATAAGATGAAAGTAGCAGCTGTGCTCCAGAAAATATGTTGCTGCTCCACCTCGAAAACGAAACACAAGCACGGTGCATATTTAGAGATACAATAAGGAAGTGACTGTAAGTGATTTTTTGGAGACAGCTTTAGATGAACTTAAAACAATACATTAAAAATGGCTATTTAAATATGCATGTTTTTGAAATTTTCTTGTCAGCAATTAGAAAGTAATACAGTGAGTGCAGCTCCAGTTTTATTGCTTTGTGTGGGTTTTGCCAAAGTAAATCGTATTTAATCCAAGTAGCACAAACCAACAGCCACACAGTGAACCTGGGACTTTGGGAGGCACCTGAGGGACGAAGGCCCCAAACATTAATTTGGCACAATTAAGCTTACTGTTTAGGCAATAATTGCTACGTATTTTTACAAAATCAGCATTTTATTCTGCAGGTTTTACTGTGGGTTTATTCTGGAGTAGCTGAGCTGATCTTATCGTGACTCTGAAAAATTGCAGGTCCTGGTTGAAACGCAATTGGTCAGCAACTAATGAGCATTGGTGGAATGTAACTAAGTACATTTTCTCAAGTACTGTATTTAAGTACAAATTTGCTATACTTGTACTTTCTTCCATTTATGTTTCTACCACACTACGGTGGTAAATATTGTACCCCTTACTCCAGATTTATCTGACAGATTTAGTTACTTTTCAGATTACAGTTTTTCATAGATCCTGTCCGACCCATCCCACCCAGGCCATGGCCTCCTCAATCTCCTGCCCTCAGGAAGGAGATACAGGTTTTGCAAGCACTTTTTACCCATGAGCGATTAGACTTTTAAACACTTAACACACCGGATGTCTTATGGCGGTCTACAGGTCTACTCATGATGTGTGGGTGTGTGAGTATATCTGTATATTTATTTATTCTTAGACCTCGTCTTTTTAAATGCACTGAGGATAGATTGCCTAACCAATTTCATTGTGACATCTGTTACATGACAATAAAGGAAATTCTGATTCTGATTCTGATTCATATCTCCAGTGAAAGGGTCCAAATTCGGTGCTTTGTAATTTAAGATTTGTGAAGCGAACAAAAACAAACATAAAAAAGAGGGATCAAGTGTTCCTTTGTGTGCTGAGAAAATGTTCCTACTTCTTAAGCAAAGTAAACTATTTAGAAACCCTCTTGGATCAGCTGGAAAATGCATCATGACAAAGCTGAAAACAGGGTTGGAGTTTTTTATGGGTTTTTTTTTTTGTTTGAGGATGCACTACAAACATACGATGATCTTATCGTGCGTGATGCATTACCATAGATTAAACTACCAAACAGTATACAGAGGAGTTAAAATCAGCACAACCTTGAACATCAACAGCAGTAAAATGCGTCATACTCCTTGATGCAGCAGTAATATTATTCCAGAAATATCAAATATAGCACTAAAACACTGACGGAACATTTTATGTCAGCATGATTACTTTTACCTTTGATAGTTTAAGTACATTTTTGCTGATAATACTTACACTCTTTGCTTGTGGTGGAGTATTTTAACAGTGTGGTGTTCTTCCAGCACTGCTAACGACATACCAACTGCTTCTCTGCTACTGTACTTAGTTAAGCAGTGATTGGACAGATAGAATTGCTCATATACTAAATGGCTGCATTTTGTATCCCAGCTCACTCACTGTGAAAAGTTTCCCAGCACCATCATCTGCTTTTGCTGCAGTAACTCATAGACCGAACAGTGTTCATGCTGCAGCATGTGATGGACGAGGATAAACGAACAGCCCCGCTGCTTTTAAGTAGTGAAATAAGATGTTGATTAACAAAGAGAGAAAGAAAGTCACAGTGGGGTTTGGGAGGGTTTGAAAAGATTTAAACAGGCTGTTGTGTGAGTGTTGTCAACGGAGAGAGCGCCCCGGTTTTCACAGGATCAGACATGATTTGCTTATCAATCATATTTATCCTGTCATGACATGACACAATGTCTCTATATGACACTTAGTATTTTGTCTCTCACGGTTATTGGGCTGCCATTACACACTCTGTGGTATTTCCATTAAGGACTAATGCAACTGTTTAATAACAGTGCAGCGGAGATACTGAGAGCTGACAAAGAGCAGTGGTCGACCAGGCAGGGGTCCAGGGATTGAGAGCTGGCAGAGAGATTTCATCTATTTGGATAACCTCTGATGTAAAAATGGTTCCTTTCTTGGACCATTTGCTGCCGCGAGGAGAGGTCATGGAAAATAATAACCGTGAACCACTGCTGCGATGATAAAACCAAAACTTTGCCAGTTGAAATGATTGCTTCAGTGCGAGCAGACTGCAGATTTACAGTAGATGGAGAAGATAAGCAGCGAGAGGCTCCAGGCTGAGACGTTATTCTATATCTGATATAGCTTTGGCTGATTCTGTAAATTTATAATAACCTTCAATAAAAGAAAACTCTTTGTATAATGACAATAGGTCATGACCCAAGATACTCAAGAATTGAGTTGCAATAAAATATTGTGTAATATTCTGAAATATAATTTCCATAACATTTGATTGAATCCATATACAAACATATTAGTCCTTTAAGTATACTTTAGGTATTTACATTTTATGCAACTTTACAGGCCACTGCATTTTAGAGGGAAATATTTTTTCTCTACTACATTTATTTGAAATACATAGTTACTTTTCAGATTAAGATTCTACAAAATAAAATTTAAAAATAATAAATAAAATAAAATAAGATAAAATAAAATAAAAATAAAATAAAATTGAATTAAATTCAAATAAAATAAAATCATTTTAAAATAAATTATATTGTTTAAGGCTGAGAAATAAATCAGTGGTTAATTATCATATTGGTTTTATGACTTCTCACAGTCATTCCCCCCCACTGACTTTTCAGATGGTTTTGTTTAAATAACGTTTAAGGCCCAGGAAGTGAAGTAGTCATTATTTTGTCATCAGCTTAGGAAACAAACAATAATAAAAAATAAAGAATAATAGAATACCGTATGTGCATATTTGCAAAGTTCTGTGTTTTTTTTGCTGTTGTTGTTGTACTGAGCCCCAGATGGCTTTTGCTTTTTTATTTTTTCTTACTCTAATGCTCTCCACATACACTTCACTCCACCATATCCGTTAATGTTCTAGCATGTGCTGACTGTAATGAACATTCACCGATAAACACATGAAGGTGAAATGCATAGAGGTGGTACCTGTACTACAGACTGACAGTTAGCATTAGATGTTTTCCCTCATGCTCGATTTTTTGAGTGTAAAAATTTGATGAAATCTATTTTTATTTGCCAAAATATGAGCCTATGTTGTCTATAGGAATATCCGCCCCTGCCAAGCTACTTTATTTTTTTTATATATATATATATACATATATATATATATATATGTATATATATATATATATATATATATATATATGTATATTTTAATGGTACTTTAAATTCTCTGTATTTCACCCACTACTGATGTGGTTTGTTAGAATGTGAGCAAATAAAGAGACATCTTTTCAGCTAGTCCTCATCATGCATTCAGATGCAGTATGACAGTGTATACAGTCTTTTGCCTTTCATAAGCCCTCCGCTACATCCTGCAGAACAATATTGCTGCTGTAATTTGCTCATAATCACAGGACTAAACTACATTCCTGAACTCTGGGTCCCATGCAGGCTGAAGAAAAAAAAACTGAGAATGACCAACAGACCCTGTGACAGAAGGGTAAAATGTCGCCAAGCATCCGACCACATATTTCCTGTGGTCAGCCCAACTTTCTTCATATGTTTAAGAATTTTGCCTCAGGGCTTTCTGTTAGCCGAGCTCTGCGCAGGAGGAGAATGTGTTTTTCTGCTAAATGAAGACATAGGCCTCCAGATAAAAGCACAAGGCAAATAAAAGCCATCTCAGTGCCATAAAATCATCGTAAAACTGCTGACCGTCACCATTTTCACCAGCTTACAGAAAGGGTAAGTTTGACCCGGAGACATCACACACAGATGCAGAAGTCCATGTGATAAAATTACAAAGCCTGCCTGCTTGAGAAGACTTTCCCTCTCTGCCACAGTGAATGATATGAGCCATACAAACCTAAATTACATTTATGATCTGCGCCGTGCCAACACGGGCACACAATCAAAGCCTTCCACTGAATCATTTAGCATATTTACTTAGCTGGCAACTTCATGGGCAGTCAGACCTGTCTGTGTGAACTCCTTCATTTGTATTTTCTGCTGACACACGCTGGAAAGAGCAGAGCCAGTGACAGTCACTCTCTCATTAGCAGGTTTTTGGTGGAGACTCCAGAGCCTGTGGGTGGCCTGGATCTGGAGAGAAGTGCTTTCTCTCTGTATCTACCTCCTCTTTCCATGGAGACCTGAAGTCTCCAGTCACCCTGAGTGTACCCTTTCCAGTGTCTGTGGAGATAAAAAGGCATCCAATATTTCAGCAAATAGAAACCCTATCCAAACAAAGGTAGGGTAGAGTCATTACTTTCAATCAAAAGCACATGTGAGGAGAAAAAGAAAAAAAACACGACTGGACACTTGCTGGATTGAAAACACATCCTTGTAAAGAGAGTTCGGTGCTGAATAATTATTGCAGGTCTCTGCCTTGTTACTGTCCAGGAATGTGAGAAAATGATTTATCGTGTCTCTCACCACTTTAAATTGAAAAATGGGTCATAAAACATCCACCAAAACTGAAGCGCTTATAGTAGAAAAGATCTGTTAGATGCTGAAGGTGAAGAGGGGAAGATAATGGTGTCAATGGGTATACCTTGAGGAATCCCACCTTAAAAAAAAAAGCAAATATTAAACATCTGCTGAACACGTTTACATAAAAGGTCACTCCCAGTTTTTCCACACAGTCTGTAAAATAAGCTAATGACTGAAGGAAAGAATGATTATAAAATAATTTACAGAGAGAAAACAAATCAAACCCAGCAAGACTGCAACAAGACTCTTGTACGAAAGACAGAAAATATCCTACCAGTGTGTTCTGGTTGTTTCATAGTCGCAGCAGATGTTTAAAGAATGAGTGGAGCTTATCTTGGAATGCTGGCTACACCGTAATACAAATATATACTGACAGCAGGTCCTGGAAAATTTACAGCGCAATGCTTGTAAATCACAAACAATATTGTAATAAATATATTTTTAGCCTTGTAGAAGTGTCTAGGGCCACGTAAAGTTACATCTGCTTCAAGCTGTCTTTACAGCAACCTGAAAAAAGCCTCAAAGTAGCAGCAGGCGCTATTGCTAAGACAGTTCTCAGCAGCTTTAATTTTATTTAACATTGTTGTGACCTAGAGGAAGAGGCATGAAGAAGTTAAGCTGGAATACGAAAGCACAAATCCCCTGGCCAATAAATGAAAGCTTATTTTGAACATACTGTAATGAGGCATACTGAGGAGAACAATAGCAGCCCCACAATGATGCTGCTGCATTTGATGTTTTTGCAAATTGTATGTCCCCTGTTAGAGATGATGGAAAAAATATGTTCCTCTCTTGGGAACAGTCAAAACAGTGAAGTCGTACAATAATGTTCTTAAAATTGTGAGTTTTGTCTACAAAGTGGCTCCTTGGAGAGCTTTCATCACACGTCGCCACAGCGTCTGAAGTGGTCGGGACAGTGATCGCATTCAAAGATGTCATTAAGGAATTTCTATTTAATCATATTCTACGTATAAGATTTAATTTAGAAAAAACAAAAACAAAACAGTAAGTGGTCTCCACGTAACCGAACACACCCTGCACATTTTGACGGTAAAAGGAGCATATCAAAGCATATTGTCTATAGATCACATCTGCAATGCATCAGCCTGTAATGGGTCTTAGGAAGTCTTATTTGTACTCATGAAAAAAAATCTCAAATGCTGACACAGTTGGTTGGTTGGTGGTTTTTCTGACCCTTGAACTGTTTCAGGATTTACCGCATCAGTGCGTCTCCAAAATACATTTTAAATTATGATTATTTCAGCTTGGATTACATGGTCAGTTGACATGGTAGTCTCAGTAATATTAGAGCTCTGTTACATCAGCACTGCAAGCTACTTGTATTGGGTTTTGGATATGGTTTTGATTTTAGAAAGATAACTTTGAATTATTTACTAAATAAATTCATTATCATTACGCCGAAGGTTTAGTCGCTGAGGTCACTCTGATATAATTCTGCTGCACTGATAGTGATTATTAAAGGTTCGTGGTTTTTTTTCTGTTGGCTTGCTTGGAGCGAAAAGGTCCTATATGAGAGCAACATTTTTTTAAACAAAGTTGCAAAAGCTTTGGTGATTCCACATGGGAGATTCCTGCATTTTTTTTAAATTTAGCAATGGCAATTTGGGGGCTGTTTGCTTACATCAACAGCCTCTGTCAGTTGGATGTGGTCAAACCAACCCAACACATTCCTGAAGGAAGCATATTAGCTGTTTTAAAAGTGCATTAAACTCTTAATAATATATTTTTTTCCCCCAAACTTTAAGACTGTTGTTGTTGTTGTTGTTTTTTCATGCATAGCAAGAAAAACTTGAGAGAGTAGAATGTACCTACACAGTTAAATCACCAATGGGAATGTCCAGTAGCAGGATGGGCAGAGAGGCAGCCATTTTTATGTGTACTGTTGCCACTGCACCCATTGTAGTTGGTTACTTCCCTATAAACTTCTGTATAAACACAGGCCTGCTGTTGGGGGGTCAAAGGGTACAGCTAACCCTGGCCAAAGGCCAATGGGGGGGCCATAAAAAGGTCTATGGTTGACCTTTAAATTGAATCGTGTACAATTTACTTACTTTATCACTGACAGTACAAGTTACATGTATTTACATGATGAATAATTTTGTAGTTTTAGAATTAAAAACACATTTCAAAATTATATCTTATGCTCCCACTCCCACAGGTATTGTGAAATGGTTAGGTCCATCTGACAGAGGGGTCATGGTGCGTTTGTTTTGTACTCGGAGGTCGGAAATTCCCAGTTCCCAGTTGGAAGTTTAAACTCGAACCCACCCTGAGATCGGATTTCCAACTTGGAAACTCAGAGCAACCGCATCAACCCCGACTTACGAATTCAAGATGGCTGCCGGTCACATAGTGAGTAAACACTCTGCTAAAGCAATTTTATCTTATTTGTTTTACATTAGGTCAGCCTCATATGCTGCATTAATCAACTGGAGTGCATGATGGTTTTGAAGCTGTCTATACTCCGAAAGTGCAAGGGCATCAAAGGCTTTCTTGCCGGCGTCCATGTTTTCTTCCAACTTGTCCACTTCTGACCTCCGAGTACAAAACGAACGCACCATCAGATCGTGATTTGATTTTATGATGTAATACCTTGCAGTAATTCCATCAGTCAGTGTTTGATTCTACTTTATTGTAATCATTTATTGGAGGGCATTTTTTGTGGAAATATGATTAATTGGATTATAATTGCAGGAAGCATAAAATGTTGCATAGCGATATGCATAGTGATTTGCCCCCTGCACCAATGGGTGTCAATGAGGCGCCCATTTTGGAAACGTCCCCCCTGCCCATATTTCCTAACAAAACAAACCAACCTGGACAAGCAGAGAACTCACAGATGTGAGGTTTTAAAATAATGACCAAACAAGCAGTGGCGTATCACATTTTCTAATAAAAAATCTGTTACATTTAAAATATTATTGTAACTGCTAATTCCCAGTTACTTTTGTGCCATTTATTGCGTTTGTTGAAAAAATATAAACTGAAAACTTAAGCTGCCTCCAAGGAGCGAGTGAGAGCTGCTGCTCAGTGGACAGCTGAGAGGCACAGACCGCGGGGATAAAAAGCAGATCAGCATGTTTTCCACATTTAACCAATGAGTTAAAGTTTTATTTCAGCCAGAGTTGGTGATTGTTGAAACCGTGAACTGACTAATTAAATAACTAACGAGACAGTTTTGGTGAGTTTTATTTTGTGTCTGTTGAGTTTGAATGAAGTGTGTTTTACGATGAGTTAACGAGGCAATTAAGCTAATGTTGGTGTTAGTTTAGTGAAAAAGAGAAACATGGGTTGGTGTTGTATTCTTCTGTTTAGTCAAATGACCACAGCAAACAGTTCAATGTCTGTTCCACTCTCATTCTGCTTCTTTGGCTATGGAGCACTGCCAGTGAGCGGGTCCTGCAAATACACATTCCTGCCAGTGAGTTCACATAATTCCATATGTGGCAGTGACACCGAAACACAAAGAAGAAGAAGAGGACTGCTAACATAGATGTACACAAGCAGGTTCAAACTGTTCAGAAGTCTGCTTTTCAAATGTGTTTTGAGGGTGAAAATGCATTCAGTACGTTTTTAAGATCACAAAGACACACACAGTGCTTTTTGGTAAGTAACACTGAATGCAAAAATAACTGTGTTTATGAGATAACTTCACAGGGCACCTTTAAAATCTTGAACCAAGTTTCCTGGGGCTTTAATGTTCCTGTAAAATTTCATGCAAACAAACAGGTGAATAATGCTGCATTCATATGCTCCTCGTATGTTCCCATTTCCTGAGTTGGGAGGTCGTTCTTCCAACTTTGGTGTGTTCATGAACTTTTGCTCAGAGCATTTAAACAACATGTTAGTAGCAGTTTGAAGCTTTATATTACAAAAATAATTTCTTCCAGACTTGTAGCTGCACCAGAACATTCCCAAACACTACAAATAACTTTTCTAACAAATGGAGTTCACTCTACATGGAGTGCAGTTTACACATATTAGCCTTAAACCGAACATTTACCTTCATCTGATATTCATTTCATTCATTCATTTTCCGTAACCGCTTATGCTGTTGGGATCACAGGGGGCTGGAGCCTATCCCAGCTGACATTGGGCGAGAGGCGGCATACACCCTGGACAGGTCACCAGACTATCACAGGGCTGACACATAGAGACAGACAACCATTCACACTCACATTCACACCTACAGACAATTTAGAGTCACCAATTAACCTGCATGTCTTTGGACTGTGGGAGGAAGCTGGAGTACCCAGAGTAAACCCACGCAGGCACGGGGAGAACATGCAAACTCCACCCTAGATTCAAACCAGGAACCCTCTTACTGTGAGGCAACAATGCTAACCACTGCACCACTTAGCTGCCCATTCATGTTTCTGCATATATGACGTCAACTAGGCATCACGTGAATCAAAATTTCTTTCTGAGTTGTTGTTCTGACTTAATGGAACGATTTCGTAGTCAGGAACTAATTTTCCCAAATGTTCTTTCACCACATAAATGCAGGGTAAGCTCACTTTTTAAATTTGCAAATTACGTCTGAGAGAAGCCAGACTGTCCTCTAAATTAGTGAATTTTTTTGCTGATTTAATTTTGGTATTCTAAATGTTAACACGATGCACAATGGAGCGTTTTAGCTTTACCACCTGTCTCCCATTACGTAAACTCATGTAACATAAAAAGCAATAACCAGTCCTGCGTAACCAGTGATACAAAATACATTCTTTTATTCATTCATCACTGTAAATACACAAAACAAATCAATGCAAAGTATCAACACAAACAATATTTAGTGGGATATAAATCTTGACACCATTTACACACCATTTACACAAACTATTTTGGAACTTAATGTGCTTGCCTCTTGTTTTGGAAATATCCTTCCGATGCATCCAGTCTGTAATATCAGTCAGATCTATCTATGTCTTTCCCCCTCTGCCTATACACACAACTTTTATCATTTCAGCTACATTATTTCGAATCTATCCAGCTGTGCTCGTCCTATTTCATCCCTCATTAATCCGCTCACCTAGATAATTTTTGCTGTAACGTTTAAGATTCATATTTTATTATATGTACATGATATACATGGGTTCTTAAATACATTTTCATTGTTTCCAGTCTATTTACAATATAAGAGCTTATTGATATTTTAAATGGTTACAAAATATGTGTAGTTGATGCTCTAAAAACATTAAAGCAAAAAGAGGCAAATGAGATATTATATTGACTATGTAGGAAACAAGTGGTTGTTTAAGAAGTTGTATCAGGAGGAAAAAAGCATCGCTTCAACTCCAGTACAACAAAACTGCACAGGATTTCATGAGAACAAATGATGCAGTCATAGCTGAAAAAATAAACAGGGCTGTGTGCCATCAACGAAATGTTGATTCAAATTGCATTTCTCTTCTAAACATCAGGTTTATGGAGCATTTTTGCAACTCTAATCAATCTTTTCACGTCTTCATTCCTACTGGCTTTGCAAATGGAAAAAAACTGCACTTCCATGGTATGCTTGAATCCTGTTCATGTGATTGGAAAAGCAGAAACATTCTCTGGTCTGGTATCGGGACCACTAAGTCTGCAGCGGAGCACTACCTCAGTGCAAACCGTTTTAACCCACACAGTTGTATCGCAATAGATTGCAGCTGTATCTGACAGATCAAACGAGCTCTCCACAACGGACACAATACTTTATCTCTCTTCTTGTGGCTGAAAATGGGGCGAGGAGCTAATGTCCCAGATGAAACTCATCACTCTGATGTAAATATTCTTTCATTCTTTGGTTTAAGAGTATTACGCTTCGCACTGAAGTCTCAGGATGCTGTTACACAAGTCGAGCTCCGGAGTGAACAGTGTATGCAATTAGTTCCTCATATGATATGACTGGTATTTTGTGGGTCTGGACATTGTTACTGGTCGTGAATGTCTTGCATAGCAACAGCTGAATTCCTTAAAACAAACAGCAAGAAGAGTGAGATATTGAAATTTGAGAGAACAGGTAACAAATTATGGCTGATCCAGAAAAAGTCTTAGAGCTGCTGTGATCCACGAAACAAAGGACATCACACAACAGATCTTTGACTCTGGAGTTTGGTAAAGAGTGCAGTAAAAATATGGCTTGTCTGCAAAGAGTCTATCGGTCTTATTATTAGTTGAAGCCTGATGAGAGACTGCTACGTCTGTTACCTCCATCTAAGAAAAGTTCCACGTCTATCACAGCATCTACTGGCTAACTTTGTGGCTCCCTGAATGTCATGAGAACGCGTAAAAAGTTTGTCTGTGAGCAAACACACCAGCTCCTTAATCTCACAAAACCATGAAGTGTGTGTGCATGTGTGTGACGGTGCATGTTTGTATGTGGGTGCAGGGATGGACCACTCACAGCAAACACATAAAAGCAATCCCATTCACTCTCTGCACGCCGAATAGCGAGCTTGGACCCACTCAGTCTTCTCTGTCTCTTGTTAGTCTTTGTCTTTTACTCCTTTTCAATACAGCCACAAACCATCTTTTAAAAATCTTTCCCTGGCAGATGGAGACGGAGGCCTCTATATGCCGACAGCAGCTGCCCCCGCTTCAGATCTTCTGGCACATGTGGAGCCTGGACTTGGATGAGGAGGTGGCGTCTTTCCACACCTTGCAGGAAAGGCCCTTGGCACAGTCACAGCGCTGGAAGATTTCCAAGCCGTGAGAGCCTTTCTTCCTCTGCTTGGTGCACACCTCTCCCTGCCTCAACACCGGCTTGCAGATTTTGGTCCAGAAATGGCGGGCGCAGCAGTAGCCCTCCGAGCAATCGGAGGAGCGCAGGCAAGGGTCGCCTTCGTGCCCTAACAGAGGAAGACGAGAAACAGCGTTGATCAGTGGTGAACAATCCATCTACAAACAGTATATCAACTTGACATACGTCTGCTGAGAAAAACAGAAACAAATGCTTTATCAGAGACATAAAAGACCTGCATGAAATAATAAATCATCTCTGCGCTTTGCTGTATAGCGCTTAAGTTAAATAAAGCACAGGAAATGTACGATTATTGTTCATTAAGCTGTTATGTTTTCCATACGGATAGGTTTATGCAACCCTCTCTTCACGTCTCAGTTCAGTTTGCATTATGTGTGGCCATGTCAGAGACAAAAGAAAAGCGTAAGCCTTCAACATAAATCAAGCAAACAATTTGCTTATTCTGTATTATTAACCATATTATCCCATCTGGTCTGAGTCTGATATGCTTGGCAGGGTCTTAGCATTGCTCTTATGAATGCATAATTAGTATAATTTAGTCATGCAGGGTTTTTTTGTTTTCAGAAACACTTTTAAATGTGCATCACCTCTTGCCAAAAGCGTCATCATTCAAACCAGTCACCCTGCACTGCTGACAAAACCACACTTTGCTGATTAGTGATTTCATTTTGAAGTTCCAAGCATCAGCATGATGGACTGCTAAGCCTGACTGCCTGTTCATTGCTTTCACACCACCGATTCCTCTTGGTGGATTTCTCTCAAGCAGCGACTTGCACAAGGCCATTATAATGTAATAATGATGAAGGAGAGGGAGTGAGTCAAGCACAAATAAAAGTGAATGGCCTTATTTATAGCAGCTTCACATTGATTTTAGCATCCCAGCCTGCCGTCCTGAGGGTGCATTCAGAGTTGAGTAATTTAAGTGTCTCATTAAACGTATTGCTTTAGGGATAGGCCCTTACGTTGGCTTGAATCAGGTGACACGAGCGCTAAGCAGGGGGCTCAGACAGTTATTAGCTATAATCATGCCAGCTTGCATTCTGTGGTTTTCACTTGTGTATCACTGTCAATGAAAGTGTTTGTTTGGCTTTATGTAGGTGCAGAAACAGCGGGGGCATTGTGGTTTCTTCGAGGCTCCCCATGCTGTGCTTTGGGCTCACAGACACTGACATTTGAGCAGCGGGGTAATTATCAACATAGTTTGTGGATTGGCATCACCCATGAACTCTGTAGGACACACAGACGGTGAACAACAGAAAGATTCAGCCATCGACGGCAGAAAAGATGACGGTGTTCAGGCTTTCCATTGGACATGTTTCAAACACAACATCAGATATAGGTCTCACCTTTAAGAGAATGCTTAGCATGTGCCTTCCCACTCTTCCTCCAGCTGTGGTCTTTGGTGGAGAGTTTGTTATGCTCGTCTAAAGCCGAGATGTGAGGTGAGAGCACGCTCTCAGAGATAGGGACACAAATAACTGCAGGCAGAAAAGGAGGGGAAAAAAGAAAGGTCAGAGAAGACAGCTCTGCTAACTTTGTCAAGAAACTACATGAGAGATATTTCAACCTAGCAGCATGATTGCTAAATTAGGCTTTAAAGGCAACCCAATCACCAGCAAAGCCATGGATATGTTACATTAGCACGTTATTATGTAGCGCATACATTGACAGTAATGGTGGTTAACATGTGGTTAGATTTAGGCACAAAAAACACTTGGTTATGTTTAAGAAAAGATCATGTTTTGCCTTAAAATACCCCATTTGGGAAGCACAATCCCGACAGGAAAAGCAGCCATGTCTTGGGAAAAAAACAACCACTTTTCGTGCCTACGAAGCAGCTGGAAACACAGCAATGACTCGCTAAATTTTAACCAGTTTGGTTGTTTGTTGATCCTGAAAACTGGTCTGCAGCTTGGCAGGCATCTCAACCAGATGACAAAGTCAGCTCATATACTACATCACTTTAGAAACGTTGATATGATACACATGAAATGTATTGGTGGTTTGCAGAAACATACAGTGCCAACATTTTCCTCTGGCGACTAGGCTGTGTCAGGAGAACTAACTGCAGCTCTGCTGGTCAGCTGCGTCAACAAAGAGCAATTTTATGTCCTTCAAAATTTCTAATGGATGAAACAAAACCTTCAACCACTGATTCCCAACCTCTGGGCATCAACTGAATACAGTTATCAACTCAAATTCAGGTCTCTGTCTCAAAGCATGTGCTCAACATTATTTAAATGTACTGGCTCCCTCTCCAAGTCTCTGGGCTATATACCATGGTACTGCTTGTTCTGTGACCTGGAACGAGTCACTTTTTCCAGAATATCTGCATAAGACAAGAAATCGAATTTCGGAATCGTACCCTGCAGTCACAACAAAACCGAAACTGACGTGCAGTGAAATTGTGTGTGTCGGGCACGTACAGTTACTGCAGCGGTTCCCAGGACAGCACATGGCATCTCGATGGCAGCGCTTCTTCCTCCTGCGGCAGGTGAGGCACCGAGAGGGAGCCTGTTGAGGGCTGTGGCAGTAGCTTCCCACGCTGCACTCCTTGTCGTTGCTGCATGGATACACCTGCAGAGGAAAAAGATACATTTACTCAATCAGTTTATTTGGTTTATCACAGCACTCACATTTTGCAAGCACATATTTATCTTAAGAGAAGTTTAATGAAGCTCTTCTGAATTTAAAAACACTTTGTGGGAATATGTGGTACCTGGCATGACTTATCGTGGATGAGGTGGCATTCTCAACCCAGCTACAGTGAGAATCAAGCTCTTACATGAATTGATACCAATGTGGTTGCAGTTGCATTGCCTACCTGCTCGGATTATGTCAAAGGTGCGTGTCACAAAGTGGTTTATTTTTGTGGCTTTACAGTGCCAACCATGAGCAGCTCTTACTCAAAGCTTAGTTATCCTAGTGAATAAGAAAATGCTGCCTCTGACATATTTGCCTACGGGTGATAAAACAATATGAAACACACACACACACATACACATATGCCTTTGGTATAAGTAACAAATTCCCTTGGTTACATCATTCAGACTGACCACTATGACTATGGCCCGTAACCACATTGATTCAGTCAAACTCTGCAGTTGGGCAGTGGCTTATTTTTGGGATGGAGAAACCATTGTGTTTCTCTTTTGCGAAATGAATTTGATTATATGGGGCATATACTATTTGATGGTGGTGTGCGATCGCCCACACAGGGACTGCAGCTATGTTGACAACATTTTAACCAGATTACCATTCTCCCATTGTTTAGAAGAAGGCCCATTGTGGATACAGCAAACCCTGAGTTACCCCAACCCAACACAGTAACTGCATTCCATCTAATTCCACTCCATGAGCCACTGTTGCACCATGCACCTCAGGTCGCAATATTAAAATTGCTGTGGTCAACAACCAGCATGAAACCCATGTTATGCTCAGTTTAGAGGCCTTTGGAGAGACTCTTCCCCAAGAAAGTCAGAGGGCCCAATCAGAATTTGGGTTGGACCAAATACGGGACCAGAGGAAGACCCAACTAGAACTTAAATGCAATCCATCATGTAAGAAAATTGCACATTTTACTTTAATAGCATTACATTTTGTAGAGAAGGTAGCAGGCAGCAACCTCCGGGGCTGAAAAACGAAGCCAACATGGAAGTGCCAAAAACTGCAGTTAGCTGAATGGCTGGCCAAAGCTGGATCCAGAAGCAAGTCAATCCCCGTAGACCCTCATGTTAAAATGCACAACATTACAGCAGATGTAAACATGTTTACAGCCTGGTACAAAAACAGTTTTGGTCTCTAAAGCTAATCTTAACATTTTTGACAACTGTACAGAGAATTCATTTTTTTTTATAACTAACCCATTTACATTTTATTAAGGCTAAAAGTATGCGTCTCTGTCAGATCCACCCTTTAGTCCTCCACAGCGCCAGCCTCTTGCCCAAATATTCCCAGCTGGCATTTGTGTGCGCGGCCCATATGGGTAGTAAATGGGTTGAAGAAATGGCCCTATATGGGACTGTCCATGGGATCCATATTGGTCCAATGTCTATTGCCCACATTGATGGTTTTACCCAAGTGGGCCCCACATGGTTATGCTAGGGCTACCTGGGTACCACGTGGGTATAGGCCCAAAATGGGTATCTTATCTTGGGCCCACTTGGGAAAATCCACAATTGGAATGGGGCCAATATGGAACCCATGAACAATCCAATATAGGGCCCATTTTTCAGCCCATTTACTACCCACATGGGCCCCACATACAAATGTCTAGATGGCTAGATGGTCACTTCTGGCTCCAAAGAACCAATTGTTGACATCCCGGTAGCTATGTCCATTATTTTTACAGTCTATAGAAGGCAGTCGATCTAAGAAAATGTAATGAGAGGCTATTTTATTCGTATTTGTGTAGTTCATATTCATCATTGTTTCAAGAGAGAAATATTACATCCTATGCTGAGGGACACCTGGTAACAGAAGCTTTGACTATCCCAATCTTTTTGTATCTAATCAAAGGTTTACTGGCTCTGTACTTTTTGTTAAGTGTTCGAGAGCTACAAGTTGTATAAGCAATTCTTGACCTTTTTGGCCTTGTCTACTCAAGCACTCAAAGGAGCTGCATGTGTCTCTGTTTCTGTGTGAAAGAGTAAGGTGTCACAAAAACATGTAATTGAGACCGAGCCGTGGGATTCAGGCCTCTGCTCTCGGTTCCCAGTAAACATGGAGAGTAAACATGTCTGTCAGTATAGAGGAAATACTGCTTGTTTACTGTGTGCTAAGGGTGAGAACTGCGACCATTGTTCTGCTTGACTGCCTCTACAAGTAATGGTAACTGAACTTCTTTTCTCCATCTCTTGGCTGAACAGCTCTGGGACCCATATGCAAATGTTAACCTGAATATTGCAATAAAGCTAAACTTTTAAAGACAAGTTTGCTCTTTGAGAATTCATCTCTAAACTGCTACCACAAACTATCACTGGTCGTTGAAACAGACAGCGCTGTTAAGTTGTACAAATGGAATTTTTGATGTTTTGGACATCAGTGAATGAATGAATAATCTTGTGGTCTTGTTCTTTGGTGCTTTATTGTGTTATAGTTGATGTCTTGATCTGCTCTGTATTTTATTGTTGGGTTCTGAGTTTGTGTTACACTGTCATATGTTATTGAGTTTTATGTATTTACGCCCATCTAGGGACGAGCTTTGCCAATTATCTTACACTATAAATGCTGTAATATGTGGCATCATTTTGTGCTACATACTGTACAAATAAACATTAGATAAATACTGAATAAAGCCAGAAGCCATTCACTTTAGGTGGTGGCAGAAGTCTCAGAAAAAAAAAATTACCCCAAACTCTATGCATGGCCAGATACCTTTGGGGGGTAAGTGGGGAAATATGTTAGTTGTTTGCTTTGGGTGAACTGACTACAATCTGTGGTCCCTCTGCGTCCAATTTTAGAGGACAACATGTTGTAGGGATTAACATGTCTCTCACTGGTGTGGTCATTTGTTTCGGGTCCCAGACAATAGAGCTATTAGAATTTCCAAACCAAGAGAAACCACTTCAGCTTCTCTCAATTTCTCTCAGTGTTCAGAGGCTTAATGAGTCTACGGACATAATTGAGGGGTAATTACTGTAGCTAATCATACTCCTTCATAGTCAATTTGGCATTGTTTTTGCTTTAGTATTTCTCGTGTTTACACTGAGAGGTTGAGACATATTCTGTTGTCCAGAAAAGCACACGGAGAACCTTAAAGTCTTTTCCGTAAGTGCACTGAAATGACCACCTTAACAAACATAACATCTACTCTCTGCAGCACCGAGAAGTACAATTAAAGACAAGCTCACTTTTTCCATAACAAGTTTGTGCACCAATGGGAAGGTTTCCTGGAAGTTGATATAATTCCCTACACATGCAAGTCCTGTCCCCGTTAGAACTGGAGCAGAAGCAACAGAGTTTGTCGTAAATTGTTTCCCAATTCAAATGAATTCCTTGGTCAAATGAAATAATGTCATCTGCACTGAGCTCATCAAGGGAGAGGAACATTTAAGAGACATAAAACAGGTTAGGTCACTGTGTTTCTCCAGTTGCTGCACAGCTTTATCGTATTTTAAGCCATTCAGTTTAATTTTAAGGTATTTTTATTACTACGGATGGATGTTTGCACAATAAAACACCTTATCAAATAGGCAGATCAGTAAAAATGAGCAGGATATGGATTCTGGCTGTGTAAATTATGTCCAGTGTAGACCGACATTAGAACAACATGTTTGGCTGGCACACCACCACCGGCACCACAACCACATTTAGCTGGCACTGCACTGACAGATCTGATTTAGTGTGGCTTACCACTGACAAACATGGAACAATAAACATGAGAAAGAACAAGAAAGAGGTTAAATCAGAGTAAAATCATTATAGCCACAATAAATAGCAAGCTGAGGAATAAAGGTCAGCGGAGAAGGGGGCTGCCCTGCCCTAAACGAATGGGCAAACATGAATGCACACCACATGTTGAAATGAACTCTCACCAATATCAATATTTCAGCACATTAGAAGTTGTTGCTCGACGTACTTGTGCTTCAGAAAGTGAATAAGATTAAACTCACTGGACAGATGCCATGCTGACTTTCTCAGGCTGGAAACACATGGAGGCAATGATACAGGCGCAGGAAAAATGAGCAGAAATATTAAACCGAATCCATCATGGTGACAGACTCCCATAGTGCAGATGCTTAATGTGCTGATGAAAGTAACAAAGCCCTGATGTTTGATGGATTCTAAATATTTCTTAATTACTACTGCGTTCAAAGCTGCTCTCAAAGGCCTTGTTTCAAAGGGGACACTCCACCAGTTGCGCACATGAAGAAAAGCTACTCATCGTTTTTCAGCAGTTGTACGTATGTTGTGTTCTGTGGTTGTGGAGAAGCGTTATAAAACCTGGGCAAATAACCTTGATGATGTCACTGAGGTTATTTGGCTGTTTGGGGAATTCTTCTAACAGAGAGCTTACATATTTAAAAAAAAACCTGGAGACTTGAAAGACAGGCGTTTGCCAGGCAGGTAGGTTCTATTATTGTATAGATGCCATTGAGTTGCATTATGGGAAGTGTAGGATCCAGTATTTTGACCATTATTTTTTAAGCTCTCCCTTGTAAGTCCCCCAACTTTAGGGAATTGTTATATGAAATTACAGGAGTAGCCTTCAATATGGGCTCCTCTTTCACACAAAAATAAATAGCAATAATCATCATCATCATCATCATCATCATCATCCTAAAGGAATAGTTTGACATTTTGGCTTTCTTGAAGAGAAATAGATGAGAACATTGATACCACTCTCACGTTTGTGCATTAAGGATGGAGCTAGAGCCAGGAGCCAATTAGCCTAGCTTAGCATAAAGACTGGAGGCAGCCAAGCAAACAGCTGGCCTGGCTATGTCCTCAAAAAACATGCCCAACAGCACCTCTAAGGCTGGGAAATATGGAGAAAACCAAATATAACTTTTTTATTATTTACTTTATATTATTTTATTTTTACCAAATACCTTGATACTGGTATTGCCACGATATTGTAGGGTTGACTATGAGTGCTTTCACCAAATATTTACACAGTGAGATTTTTGATAAATAATGATCAGTAATGTCAATATAATGACTAGGTGGGTGAAGGCAAATAACAGAAAATTACATCACATTACTGTAATGGAGCCGTTTAAAACCAGGAAAAGACAACACTGAAGATAGATATGACAAATCCAAAATCTAAAAGGAAATCTAGTCTCATATCACTATAATATTCTCCCATAAATTTAAATGAGTGAAGTGAATCTAGGCTGCTGCAGTGGGGGCTACAAAAAACAAACAACAACAGCCTGCAGCAATAAGTTGACACAGAATCAACTTTTGGAGAAATGCAACTCGACCTAAACAGCGATCAGACCAGAAGGTGCCTCCAGACTACGGGAGCAAGTAGGCTCATACGTCGACAAACTTCCGATTGTTAAATGTTATAGTGAGTTAAAGCAATACCAAAGTGTGTATTAACAGCTTGTGTGTACTATCCTATAAATTAGAGCACTTGCTTTGTTTGTGTGTGCACGTATCTTTGGTAGCAGTAAAGATACTGCTGTATGCTAGTGCTACTGTAAAGAGTTCTACAGATCTTTTCAGCCAACATTCAAAAACTCGCCAAAGACAAGCAGTCGCTGTCGTGGACATTTGCTTTCTATAGTTGGTCTCCACCCTCCACTCCCCCACAAATGGGCCATGTAAGTAACACTTGCACACCGCCACACAACCCTGCGGCTAATCGTGGCAACACCTGATTTGGGGTGAATGAAGCTCACTATCTCAATAATGACTGTAATGATTTTGTCCTTTATTTAATCTATTGATAAACAGAAATATCAAGACATGAATTTGTGGGCTCAGAGGAAGTTTGTGTAACTATATCTTGGTGGTGTCACTGTGACGACAAGAGTCACAGCTCCTTCCATTTCTGTTTTTGTGTTCAGATTAAACAAACAGGAAATAACAGGTTCATTAGTGAGCTGTGGTTGCTGTCTTTTTGAACATTGGAAAAGACATGCTAGCTCTCTATGCTAAGCTAAGCTAATTCTAAGACTGAGGCATTCAAGAAGTGTCAACCTTCTCATCAAATTCTCAACAAGAAAGTAAAACTCAAAAATCCATTTAACAAGTTTTCAATCGCTTCTAACCACATCTCACACTCTTCCGCAGCTGGTAGACTTTGCTCCACTGAGAAAGACTATTAGAATTTAAGCCACGATTTTTTTTTGGCAAACTACTACTTCCAAAGTCAACACTGAACTTTCAACCTCATCAGGGGGCCTATTTTTGTGTCAGCTGCTCTATCAGAGAAACATGTTCATTGCCACGGACTATTGGTATAATCACAGCTGAGGAGGGAAATATGCTGGAAATATGGTCTGAAGAGAAGTTCAAGAAAGTGCAGTGGGATTTTTTTTCCCCTGACATGAAAAATGTGCTGTTATCTAAATATGAAGACAAATGGGCCCGGCCACGTGCAGTCATACTTCATACTACCTGCTCTGATTCCTGTCTGTCTCCCTGGCCAGCAGGCTTGGATCGATTACAGTGCATAGTGCATATGGATGGGGGTGGGGAGCGGGGTAGAAGAAGAAGTAGAAGAAGAAGAAGCACGGGGCTCACCTCTTCCATCACAGCTCAAACCGCAAGACAGCCCTTTGAAACCCAATGATACAAGGCTGACCCCCAAATCACGACTGATAATCTCGCCTTATCTTGTCATGTTTTAAAACGCCTCATTCGCAACTTCTGAGGGATGGGGCTTCATTTGGATGCATCGCATTTATCTCACATCTTTTTTTTCCTGACGCTCCCTTATTTTTCCCTCGACAGCCTCCGCACATAAAAGCGCAGCCTTGGATCCTGCGCAGGAAGTGGGTTGAAAACTGTGTACTCTCCAGCCTCTCTTGGTATGCTGGTGAGACGATAAAGGAAGAGACAGACAGAGAGCCATAAGGGAAGCCCCCGGCTCTGTCTCGTGCTACTCTCGTGCTGGTAAAGCGCTGTGGCTTTGAAGAGGAACCTTAAATGTGCAGGAGCAACAATCTACAAGGGATTTACTGCCGGATACACAGGGCTTTGAAACCCCCCCCATCCCCCGGTCTTTGGGTCCCTTATTTACCTCTATAGAGTCATTCCAAAGCACTGATATAATTCGATGGAAGTGCCCTGTAATGCACAGAAATAACAAAGTAAAGCTCTTCTCCTTGGTTTGTGTCTGAGGGTTTAAGATTTGGGGACCGTACGAAAAGTATTGGGATGGTGAGAGATGTCAAACCTTAACTGAACAAACAAAAAAAAACAATAAAGGCCCTTTTCTGGCGTTATTAATGCCTTCTTTGAACTCTATCATTAACTCAAACTGCAACGCCCATCACACAACAATCCAAAATAATTTAACAGCTTTAAATAGGGGCATTTTTACGTTACAGAATTCCCTCCCAAATACAACGTCAGCTGTTTCACCAAATGCCACAAAACTACGTGTCACAACAATTATGACAGGAGCAACTGAGGAAGTAAAGTTATTATAGAGCGAAACAGTTCACATCGACAGGAGGTCGAGTTGGATGGATGGGTCAAAAAACATAGGACTTTGACGTGTGAGACCATTGGTCATTTCCTGTTTCCACCGGACTGTTCCTTGGGGGTTTTTTGTTTGTTTTTTCCAAACATGACCATGATCATTCCCTCGCCTTAATCACGAGTTTATTGTTGTAACCATGAGGACAAAGGTCCTCGAACCTCAACAAAATAGTAATTTTAACCCAAACCTTTGTGATGCAAGTTGACACAATAAGCACATCGCAAAAGACTGCTTCCTCTCTCTCGCTCTTTACACTACGTCCATTGCTCTCAGCGTCAGTTATTGTCACAGATGGTTTTACATTGGAGTTAGCTGATCGGCTGTTGTATCTCATAAAGACGCTGAAGGCTGCCTTAAGCGTCAATAACATACGCAGACATATTTGACGCCCTGGTAATGAGAATGGGCTATTTTTGTTTTATTCAATGAAAGAATCTTGGATATAATTTACTTATACCTCTTAATTCAACCCGCAATTTATTATATTTTAGCAGTACAGTGAAAGCAGCAGAAAGAAGAAGAAGAAAGAATTTTGATTTTCAAGGTCATCGCATCACATACTTTGCCTCATATCACACTGCCTTACTTCAGCCAAAAGAACAATCACAATACCCTACCCCCTTTCTGACTCCCTCTCCCACCCTATTCATTTTCATACAGTCCCTTACTGTCTGCAATGGAGACACTGCCTCAGTAAAAACAGCAGTTCATACTCGCAGTTCTTCCATTGTTTTTGTCTGAGTCAGATCTTATCTAAAGGACCTCTCCACATACTTGGTACCCATCCACACTTCTTGGGCTCTGTGTCGTGATTGCACTTGACCTTCAGAAATCAGGCATGTAACCTGAAACTGTGAATGGTGTTAATGAGTGGCAGGGGCCTTACAGAGTCAAATAAACGATGTCACTGAATAAACAAACTTCATATGCCCTGAAAGCACAGACAGCCGGTATCAGATAACATAGGGATGGCTGCACACAAGTCACTCGTACAAATCATGTCTTCAAACACACAGCTTGGCGTCTTTCATCACTCAAAACACATGTGTTTATGGGCATGTCCCTTTGAATACAAAGTCTCCAAAAACTAGACCTTCCTTAAGTTAAGTATACATCCTGGGTTGATCTTATTCATCGGACACAAAAAGAGGCACACAGTCAGCGTGCATGACTGCTCCCTTCAAAGGCTATCAAAGGAAAGAGGAAAAGCTCTTGATGGTAATCTGGGAGGTGTGCTCCTCTCAAAGGTGTAATCCTGTGGAATGAGAGGTGCAAGGGTCTCCTCTCTCATTAACAGGTCCAATTTCAGCAAAGGAGGTTTCCACAGGAGACCCCTAACGGCTCCAGTGCAGGGCCCTCACAGCGCCCAGGGGACCCACAGGCTGGAAAGGCCACAAGACAAGAGAAGCACAAACTGAGCCGAGCGCTAACAAGCAGTCACACCTCTTTTCTCAGCTCATTAGGATCACTAAGCGTTCATTTTGGGTTAGAGAGGGGGTGAGAAAGAGAAAGGACGTGGCTCTACTTTTATAGGCCGAGCCCTCAGAGATCGCTTGTTAAAGTAATCTCTGTGTTGAATTAAATAAAGCAACTAGTTAGGGTGGACTGACCGGCCGCTGAAGTTTTACAGACACGTACCGCATGAATGCCGCCACGCTGTCGGTTCCCTTGTGGGTTCAGAGGTTACAGTGGTGAGCACTGCCTGCCCATGCTATCCATTTCTGTTGGTTCCCTTCCAAGGAGCCAACTGTGCCACCCACGAGCGTCGGCTGTCAAGGTCTAAGAGGCGTACATTTTGGTTTTGTCGGTTTCACTCCAGTCAGTCTGATGGGAAGAGGGTGAGACAACGGGGGAACTCTCAGCAGTTTGCCCCGGCTGAACGCCAAGGGATAGCCAAAACCTGACCCTGGTTTGAGTGTGATTAATGTAACTCTTATCGCCAAACGTTGTCAGCAGCTACAGGAAATAAAAGCACATTAAGCTGTCAAATAACCCAGAGGCTTTGAGCAGCGTTTCTAATCTGATGGATAAAACACCAAATTACACCCTTGTTTCCTGCTGCTGCGGCTCGTCTCCACGGGGCGGCTGGACTCTCTCCCTTGATAATTTGCTACATTTGAAAGTAAGCCACTGAGGGCAATTTTAAGAAGATTTCTTGTAATTGTAATCTTTAACTGTGAGAAACAGAGCTGCTTCACACCATGGAGAAATGTTCTGTGTTGGACTAAGGTAGGCAAAAAAGAAGAGTTTTAAAAATGACCGTGGTGGTGAATTATTGAGATTCTCACTCACAAAACTGGCAATGCTCACAATCGCTCACATCCTGAACCTACTGCAGATTCTTCAGAGGTGTTAAAAATCTGCCAACGATTCCTCACCAACTGTAACAAACTCAACAGCATGACGTCTTGACCATAAATCTTCTTATAGGAAATCAGCTCTGAGGTTTTCCTAACATGCAGATGCCAGAGGAGAATTTGAGTTGATGCATGCCCATTTTTTTCCAAACTTACACCCAAGCCTTAATCAGCAGTAATTCACTCCACGAATGCAGACGGAGGTGAAAATATTTTGGGGTGCCTGGTGTGAACCACTTCAGAGAGAAAATGACTCAGTAACGTGCTGTTTTGTGCTCTGCAACCTGTTTCAAGGCATTTATTATAATCAAAAAATCCAAGGTAGAGTAATTGCAGTTGTACACTCCCTGTGATCACTCCGAGACTAAATATATGCCACACTTTGCCATTACAGCCTCATGAAGAGAGCAGACTTGTTATCTTTGATTTATTCTGCTCATAAATGGCCACTGTATGATGAGATGCAGAAGGTCAGTGCAGTTTGCCTGCCAGCGTCAAGCCGCATATCTGGCTGAAGCTGAGCTGCGGCTGTTACTTTACAACTCTGGAAAACCTCCTGGCAGCCAGCACACACACACACACACACACACATACACACACATCTACCCCCTCATGCCATAATGTTATTAGCAATCTTCATTTGGACACACTACACCATGACATTTACTTTTTTACTGACAGTATGGTGGTCTCTGCACACATCATATTGTTTCCCCCCAGTCCACTCTTCCAAACCGCTCCACATTATTGCAATGGCAAAGATGTAAGCAGGCGTTCAAATTGAGGTCTGGCAGGGTTGCTTGAGGTTGGATCTCCACACTCCGCAGAGGAGAGAAAGTGGCTTTTCTGTAATTTCTGCTGCCTGAGCTGGATGTCAGAGCGCTGCTCTCAGCACTACGCGCTTCACAGATATCCAACACTGTCACTGCTGCTGCAAGTGATATTACAGACAGCTGAGCAGGCCAAATGTAAACATAAGTCAGTGTTAAATCTAGAGGAAGAGGAGGGAAAAACTGCTGTAGAAGTAAGGACAAGAGTAATCAGCTGTTTCAGTGAGCTGGTGAGCAGCGTCTGTCTGCTGTGAGGGACGTGATGGAGATGTGGCAGTGCCATCTGCTGCTCAAAAAGATACTCTGAGTTCAATATAATCCTGCATGTGTAATTAAAATTTAGTGGTAATCTCTCCAGGAGATGATGGTCTGCTGGCTTCATCAGATTTTTTCTGTTTGACTGATGTGTCATGTTTTTTTTTTTTGCCACATCAGTATCAGTTTTCCTCTTCATGAAAAAATAAATCATCAGAAATAATTTGGTATAAGGGGAACTTTGCTTTCCTGGCCAAGCTCTAATTCCTCACTTTATAAAATCACTCATAATGTTCACAACTTCTTTTTTTTTTTTTTTTACATTTACCAGAATGAAATCATGCCAAATCTTTAACATTTTTTGATCTCACAGCTCGCTGTCAAACTACAGTAACATGGCACTTTGTTGAAACAGCAGGAATTGATAACTCTTTGAGTGGGTATTAAGTGGTCGGTAAGAGTATCCCTCAGAGGCCCCACAGTAAGAATCTCATAATCCCAGCGAGCGTCTGGACCACTTTAATGACACTAAGACCCAGACAGAAAATTACCCCAAGTGTTAACTTTTTCTCACATTTCTGCTGGCATTAATGATTTACTGTGGAAGTGCGCTGCACCCGACTGTGGCGTCAGGTCTGAAAGGCAATTAGGGTTTATGAGGGGTCCAATCCCTGCAATTTCCAATAACGATTCACACGTGAGAGAGCTCTTTCAAGGCGTAGGGCTATTTTACGTGTATACCTCAGGATACTCCACAGGCGCAGTTTGGTGCGGAGACGTGCCGCACAATTACGCACGCTTATCCGTATCAAAGGCACACTCATAATGTGATTTAAATGAAGAAAAAGTGTTATTCCTTACCATATGAGAATAACACCACTTTTGGAATCGACAAGTTATTATTACCACTAATTCCACTGGCTCATAATCCCCCTACCCAATTTCAGGCTGTGCGTAAATGTAGGTCTGGCATACCCATACCTCCCCACATTATTAAATGAATAAAATTACCTGCGCAAGGATGTTATATTTCTTGGTGATCCCGGCGTGGACAGTGGCTGTGCGGTTTGTAGCGGGTGTAGTTGTCTCTTCCGATAGAGCTGGTTTGATTAAGTTCGCCTTCGGGCGCGCCTCTGGTATCTGGGATGTCCCCGTCTTCAGTGTAGCGACGAGAAACATCACAACACAGCATCTATTCCAAGTTAAGATGAGCATCCTTAAAAAAATATTGAAATATCAAAAAGAAAAAGAAAAACTCTTGTACAATCTGAACTTTCAGCCTCAAAAATGAAGTTTCTCAGTAAGAGGTGTGCGCCCTGTCAGTGTCCATGCGTCACGCTCGCCCGTCTGCAATACAGAGAGGAGTGACGAGGCCAAGTTTTTGTTCCTGAAAATCAGATATTTAGAAGAATGACTGCCATCGACACAGTTATCTGAGGAAAAAGGAAAAACAGAGAGAGCCCAGTGTAGAAGGGAAACAATGGAGAAATGAATCTGTTAAAATGCTGATGCTCTGCAGGATCAGAGAGAAACTTGACAAGAGGGTTCCTCTGTGTCTCTGTCTGGCTGTGAGTGAGCACTTAGTCCTGCAGCCGGGTGTTTTATGATCTCGGATACTTTCTTTTTATAGGATTCTAATGAGTTTGCTTCCTCCGCCCCTATTCACAACTGACAAAGAATGAAACTGATCTGTGTGCGGCACTGCTGCTTGCACATTGTCGTCTCGACACCGGCACCAGGAGCCCCGTTGGGAAAAAGCTATAAAATTATACACTGTGTATTTTAACTGGGCGCTTGACCCTTTTTACTGCAAGGCGGTTGGGCGCGTAGGAAACGGAAAAAACAGTCAGACCTGAGCTGCTTTAAAGAGGGTTTGTAGGGAAGGTGGAAGGTTTTCCGTGATCATATTAATGGATTTGTGTTTCTAGGGAATTGTTACCTGTGTGCGTAAAAATGAAAAATCTAAATGTCACACTCAGGCTATCTCAAAAGCAAAACGCCCCATTATTTAGAAGCATGTCCCTGAAACGATGTCCTGACTAATATGAAATGTAAATAAGCAGGAGGCGGTTCAGCGTCCACTTAACCAGCATTCCAGAATAAAAAAAACTATCTGATAACCATTGTTTTCCCTCTGGAAAGGCATCCCTCATGATGCAAGGAATGCCAATGGTGATAAAGTTAGTGATATAAGTATTATAGAGACTCCTTTGTTTGATTCTTAGTATCAGGATAAGTTATATTCATGTTGGTTAGATAATAGGCCGACATGTGGAGGTACAATGAGCTCTTTCAGTTTCAGGCAGGTAAAGTCTATGATTTTGGGAGAATAATGCATGTACAGGGACACACTGGAGATAATTCATTTTGGTGATGTTGTCAGGTTTTAAACTCCAAATTTTTGCAAATGTATGCCTTCAGCTGCCTTTGTTGTTGTGAAAGGTGTGACTTCAAATATTGCCGAAACATCCATCAAATGTGTTGTCAGTGAATTAACACCATGACTCCATTCCACTGAAAATGGAAAGTATGATGCACAAATAGAAACCACAGTGGATGAAGATCAAGCACAAAGTCATCTTATCAATGTGAAAAAATAAGCAGCCAGTCATCAAAACCATCTTTCCCACAATGGCTTTATGACTCTATGCCTAATAATGCTTTAGTCTTCACACGAGTTGGAACTATCTATTCAAGGCGGGAAGCAGGGATGAAACCAGTATACCGGTAAAGGCTTCTGACCTCAAAAGCGATCCATCACAGGCTCCAATTCAAAGTGTCAAGTTCTTTTGTTGGAGACAATGAACAACCAACTGAACTGGGGAGTGGGAGGAAGTATTGGACTTGTTTGATGTAACTGTAGAGGTGATACTTTTTTAGCCACCTTTGTCACCCGAGTACACAGTGATTTACCTTGAAGGACTGCCATCAGACAGTTGCTTTCTGCTGAAATACATTTTCAAATAAATCATCCATTTTCACAGCAGAAGCTACCTGCAGGATGTTAAGTTTTGGTGTGTCAGAGGACAAGGTATCCTACAGTTCACATGATATCTTAAGAAAATGCAAATACAACAATTTGTATGTTATCTAATGAATTAGCGCTTCACAAATGACTTTACAAACTTAACAAAAAGTTAGGCAGTTAATGTTAAGTTATGTAGATTGGTATTAGGAAAAGAACAGGCTGGTCTTGTGCACCGTTCGTATGGAAAGAAATGCACCACAATTCTTATATCCCTGTAATTCTGAGACAGGAATTCATGTATAACCAACATAATCGGGAAGGCTGTGTGACCAATGTGCAGACGTAAGTAATAGTGAAAGTCCACATAAGTAGGCAGGTTGAGGTGAAGGATGAGTCAAACAAACACAGGACTTTGCTCTAGGAGACTGGTGTTTGGGACTATGTGAAACCAAGTGAACTTTGAGTTATTTCAACTACGAAAAATCATTCCAGTCTCACTCCCAAGTCGTCGAAAACCAGTGCATGGTCAGGGACTTCTGGTGTCAGACAGGAATGAAAACAGCTGTCCGTTCACGTTGGCATGATACGTGGCCAGTTGCCATTATTGTTTAATGGCACCTAGCGGCGTCAGGGGGGAACCCAGCGGGACAACGACGAAAGTTAATGCAGCAGAAGTCCACTTCCATTATGATTGTAAAGCCAAACCCGTTCTTTTTTCCTAAACCCAACCACGTGTCTGTTGGCTAAACGTAACCATGTGTGTTTGTTGTTGAAGGAAAGACATGTCAATCCACAGTGATGTACCAGCGTAATGTGTTTATTTTGAAATACACTGTATGTAAACTGTACATTTTCTTTGAAAATGGAAGATGGACAACGCCTGTAACAGGCTGAAGTTAACCAACTCACCCAGGGTAGCTTGCACGTCATATTTTGACATGGAAAGTCCATGACAAACGTCCATATGTGACGTGGTCAGAGGGAGAATGTGTTGTAAAAATGCACACACAACAGTTTCTATGATATCTGAAGTAGCACCCATGAATGACGTTACGTCTTTAATGTTAAGGTCCAAAATTAACGTATAGTTACGGAGGTTAGGTTTAGGAAAAGAAACATGGCGAAGACATACCATAAAATGACTAAAAGTTCACTCAAAGTTCACACAGCTCTGAACATGTGAGTTGAGGGGAAAGTCTGGGGTTTTGTGACTCATCCACCACGCCAACCTGCCTCTTGACAAGACAGCTGCTTCCTTGTTTACTCCCATCAGTGCATTGGTTATGTGATCACAGCCTTTCAATATGGGTGAATTTGGGTGCATTATTGTTTGTAGTAAAACATACAAACAGTTTGTGAGAATGGCCTGGTTATTTGGAGGTATGTCATCACCATATTTCTTTTCAATGTATCCTCAAACAACAGTTATATCTTACGAAAATGCACAACTAATACTTAGTATGATATCTCACAAAATAACACTCTAAGAATGACGTGATGTACAGTAGGTCTTCTAAAGGTAGAGTTGGGTACTTTACATAAAGTTACGTAGGTTAGGTTTAGAAGAAGAAACATGTTTATGCATCTTTCTGTTCAGGCGTCATAAAATTACATAGATTAGGTTTTGGCAAGTAAAATTAAGTAGGTTAGGTTTAGGAAAAGAAACATGATGACAACATACCTTGAAATAACTCAAAGTTCACTTGGTTTCACACGGTCCCAAACACCAGTCTGCTGGGGCAAAGTCCTGTGTTGTTTGACCCAGCCACCACCCCAACCTGCCCCTGTACACAGAATTTCGCTGTTTATACTTCTTCCTTCTTTAGTCTTGTCAGCGCATTGTTCATGTGATCGCAGCCTTCCGGATTATGTGGGTTATACACAATCACTGGTGTACATGGGGTTTATACAAACTGTGGTGCATTACCTTTAGTATACGTACAAACAGTGCATGAGAACAGCTTGCAGAAAAGAGGCTGACTGCTCAGCTGATTACTGCCAGTGTGAATATTTCATTAATGTGTTCTGTGGGATATCTGAAAGGTTATGTTCAAATAACCAAGCAAAAACAAAAACAATGCCTCACGGGAAAATCTTTGATTCATTCCATGAACGGTGGTGATGCCCAGCTGGATTTTGTCTGGCTTCAATGCTGCTGATTAGACAGCTGAAAAAGTCCCCGAAGAGAGGGTGAGAGTGTCTGAAAGTAAACGAAAGGACCGAAGCGAGGAGGGATGGGGCCATGTCTACGGCATTTCAAACACATTCATCAGTTTAATACATGCAAGCAGAAAAGAGGAGACACTTAAAATGACATACTGCTGAAACCCTGGAGGACCAAAAGCAGCATGTTGATGCTCTGGTGCTGATAAGTGTGGATATGTCCAGAGGAACCATAGCAGATGAGATGTGACAGGCCTGAGTAACAGATGATAAAGTATCCCAATGGAGGGAAGGTGATGTGAATGTTTTGGACAGCAAAGCTTCTGGTGCCGTAGATAAAGGTTCTGCATGCGGTGACTCGATGCAGACTTCTTTAAGGATGACGGTGTGAGTACGCCCCTGGTGCTTTGTCACTTGTTTCAACAGCATGGATTAACAAAGAGCTTTGAGGATGTCACCAATTAGTGTCAAAGCAGAATCTTTGGAAAAAAAAAGAGGAAGCAGGCTCAGTTTCTTCACAGTTTGGCTTCACAGACATACAGACAAGAACACCCGGGCCAAGATCTGTGATTGTTTTCTTGGCTCGCTCAGTTGGAAAGAGTTTACCGTGGGATTATCGTGTGTTCTGACATGCTATCATCACCCTGGCCTCCACACGGTAATCACATTTTGACCACTATTTTTGTAGCGTTAATGCTCTGACGATACAACCGTTGCTGAGTCTCAGATGTTGAAAAATCCAAACCATCTGTAAAATAATATCTGAGAAAGTATCAATATCAGTTCACCTGACAACCAGGAAAGCAAAGCACAGCTGATTTGCAATCTGTTTTGAGGGAAGATTAAAGTCGTATCATGGCAGGTAGACTCCCCTTGACGCCAGACTGGATAACTTTGGCATCACTTGCAGGTGAATCATAACTGGGAAAGGCCTTCTCTAGCTGAATAATAATGCTCACAGAGACAGTCGTGTGACGCAGGTGGTCATCTTCCAGGCGCCACAGTCTCGATCTTTGGCTGACATGGCTGAATGTTTGGGGTTAGTAGCATCAAAACAGTTTGAGACAAGTCACAGCACTAGACTAATCTCAGATTGATGGGTTAGATTAGAGAAAGTGAGACAGTTCATTGAAAAAATATGAAAACTGATTAACTAATGACTTCCCCCCTCACTTTGTCATAGTAAAAGCTTCTTTAATCAATGTTCTTGTGGGGTTCAGTGGGGTTTCTAATAGTGACAAACCCACAGACAATTATCGCATCCCAGCTCCCCTTAGCTCCACGAAGTGCATCTTTCAGCTTATTGTTGTGGTTTTACAGCCTTCAACTTTAATGTTCTGAATCAGTCATACCTCTCTCATCGCCATAGTCTCCACATGCAGCAGGCCATTATGTTGAGCAACACGTACTAACACATCTGCAGCTGACAACTTTATAAGGTGACAATGTGTTACTTTAACGTTAACCACCTCTTGCACTGCCCCCAAGTGGCCACAAAATAAATAAATAAATAAATAATAATGTAATATTTTTTAAAATTTTGATACGGGAAAATGAGTAATGCTTCACAATATGAAAATAAGACAGTAAAAGAAAGAAAGAAAGAAAGAAAGAAAGAAAGAAAGAAAGAAAGAAAGTTACTGCCATGGAAACCAACACTTTCTAAACTGTTGTCAAAACCCAGAGCTTTCCAAACATGGCAACCCGGGAGGTCATGAATACATCAGCGTGTTGTTCAAATGGACTCTTTTCATGAGCATGATAAATATAACCTCACTGAAGCAACCACAAGACTGGTTAGGATCCACTTGTTGCAACATGTCTGTGAAGTTTGTAACTGAGATTTGAATATCAAATCTGACAGTTGAGTTTGAGTCAGTCTGCCAAGCCTCCTGCCTGATATCAGACACAACTGTCAACTTGTTATACACTCTGTTTTCATCTTCAGTCTGACACTGAGTCCACTCTAACCAATTACCATTGGGAAGGGGGATTTGATTTGTGCCCAACCAATCACCAGTGACCAACGTATCTACCTGAATCTAGCGTTAAGTCACGTCAAATTCATGTCAAGTCCAAACTGAGGTGTAGTCATGCCTACAAACTTGTTTTGCTGGGGTTTTAAAGGTATAGTGCACCCAAATTCAGCCATTATTTACTCCCCCATATGCCAAGGGAGGCTCAGGTGAAGTGAGTCCTCACAACACTTGCGGAGATCCAAGGGGAGAGGGGGTAGCAACACAACTCCACCTAATGCAGGCTGGGCGCCCCAGATTCAGACGTCCAAAAAACACAAAAAAAACACATAATTGTAACCACAAAATATCTCCATACTGCTCGTCCGTAGTGATCCAAGTGTCCTGAAGCCCCGGCATAAAAAGTTGTTTGGGAAAACGTCATTTGAACACTTGGATCACTACGGACGAGCAGTATGGAGATATTTTGTGGTTTCAATTATGTGTTTTTGGACGTTTGAATCTGGGGCGCCATAAGCCTCCATTAGGTGGAGTTGTGTTGCTACCCACTCTCCCCTGGGATCTCCGCAAGGGATTTACCTGAGCCTCCATCGGCATATAGGTGAGTAGATTATGGCTGAATTGTCATTTTTTGGTGCACTGTCCCTTTAAGAGTGGAGCAGAGCAAAGTAATACAAACTACAATGTCGGGCGATGTTGAGCATATAGCAGCGACTGTCTTTTCTATAGCACTCGCCATTGTTGTTAATACTCCTCATTGGTGACAGCCCACTGTTCACAACGCATGTAAACAGCTTGAGAATGGCACGAGTGACACCCGTGGCGCTGATTGGTCTTTCTTTTCTTTTTTTTTAATCGAGAAACTGTTGCTTCAGGAGGCATGATGGTGCAGTGGTTAGCATTGTCACCTCACAGCAAGAGGGTTCTTGATTCGAACCTGGGGTGGAGGGTTTGAATCACCAAGTGGGGGCCCCTTTTGTATGTTCTCCTTGTGTCACCATGGGTTTTCTGCATGTAACCACTTCCTCCCACAGTCCAAAGACATGCAGGTTAATTGGTTACTCTAAATTTGCGGTAGGTTGGTTGTCTGTCTCTATGTGTCAGCCCTGTGATAGTCTGGTGACCTGTCCAGGGTGTACCCCGCCTCTCGCCCAATGTCAGCTGGGATAGGCTCCAGCCCCCCTGCAACCCCTAACAGGATAAGCAGATACAGAAAACGAATGAATGAATGAACTACTGTCTCATGTTGTGATGCCAGACAAATCAGTCTACTTGGTGAAGAGGGGTTATTCTAAGTTCTGGACCCAGGCAAACAAATCTCTGGTTTGTCAGGAGAGCATTTACAGTCATTTTAGTTATAGGCTCACACTATTTACAGTTATCCTCTACCAAACTTTTTGTCTCTTTGTTTCTTCTATGATCCAGGTTTGACAGAATTGTAGTCAGTGGTCATAAATGTACTAAAAACCCAAACCATTTGGTGCTTTAAAGATTATTCGTAGAACTAATACATACAATACATCAGATATAATGACCCTATGAAACTTTTGTTCACAGACAAAAATGTTCAGCTGGAGAAGAGTGCAGCTCCACTCTGTTGAATCTGTTTTGACATCCTTTTTTCTCTCTTGAAATAAAATCTTATAGTATGCATTGTGCACTTGGCTGTCTAGGTCGGGTCACTGTAGGCAAGGCAGTGTAAGAAAGGGTATTTGTATATCAGGTTTCAGACACAGAGACAATTCAAAGCATTTTACATGAGACCAAAAAAAACACATTAGGACATTTCAAAAGAAACTGACTATGTGAGCTTTATGCTAAAGGAAAAGTTCAGTGTCCTTAGCTTAAAGTTCAAGTCCATGGTTTGTCTTTATGAATTTTGGTCTTGGTTTTCTTTTCCTGAATATCTGCTTATTGAGTTCAAAATACAATAAAGCATGTGTTACATGGTTATGATCCCATGTTTGAACCAATAATGTGACATTCTTGAAAGCAGTAGTTTGTAGGCACACCATCTTAGATGCTGTTTGAAGTCCCAACTTCAGATTAAAATTCTTGGACTGGGGTTAAAGTGACTGTGGGTTGATCCTTTCGTGTAACTGAAGACAGTGTAAACCAGTTTCACTGTGGCACACTGAGACTGGTTCCTATTAATGGATCACACAGTCCAGGACTGGTTTCACCCTCCTGGTTGACCACCCGCAGCCACGCATCAGTACAACACATCAGTCAGCCCACCCTGAGTCTGCCTTTGATTCAGGGGTTGTTCAGAAATGTGTGTGTTTATGCTCTGTGCAGAATATGGGGTTCCCCACAGTTGTGACCCAGCAACATGTCTGTAAATCATGCTTTGTTAGTGCGGTGGAGCTCAGTGAAAGGCTGTCTTGCTGACTTTGATGTGACTCACACAGAACATGCATATGGACTACACCCACACTAGATGATAAACAAATGATCCAAGAGACGGTCTCTCCCTCCTTTAGCAGATCACTACCTCCGTGGCCAGCAGATGTGAGCTGGCGGCCTGATGACGCGGGCCGTACAGCAGGTGGCTAACCATTAGTGTGACACGCCAAGAGGAAGCAGGTCCGGTTCCAGAAAATGAAGCCTTTGGACGTCACAAGAAAAAACACATTTGTTGGGAGTTGTTTTGATTTTAAATGCAGATGACTGGTCTTATTTTTATTACCGGAATTCTTCAGGATGACATTGATGATGGATTATCCGGAAACCTCTTCTCATTAGGAGTCGTTTCCAAACAGGATTTCGCTTTGCTTATTCCGTTGGTTAACCTATTTTTTTTCCAACTAAATCTTAGATAAGAACTATCAGTTGTAGAGATGAGTACATATGTGGACAGTTTTCTTTCAACACTTGTGAAAGTCCTCTCAACTCTTTCCAAATAAACTAAAAAAACATCTTATGCATGTGTCTGTAATAAAGGGTGAGCTCTGTGACAGATACAGGAACTAGCCAGAAATTAAGAAATTTAGGATCAAAGGGTTTTGTCCAAACTCCACTGTACTGGGGGACAAACACTTGTGTTTCCCAGAGATAAAGAAAACTCACTGGATATGGGTTTCACCTCTTTAAAGTACCATGAAGACTGATGCATCCCATTCAAACACTTTTAATGGACTGATTTTCCCTTTTTACATATATATAATAAGTCTTGTCTTAAAGGAACAATGTGTATGGTTTGGGGAATATATTGTCAGAAATGGAGCATAATATAATAAGTATGTTTTCTTTAGTGTATAATCAACTTAAAACTTTTTTCATTACCTTAGAATGAGCAGTTTATATCTACATAGGGAGCAGGTCCTTGTCCACGAAGACATGCCATGTTTCCCCCTGCTTCTTGAGGAGCCTAGAACAGACAACGAGACACTGATTCTGGATAGAGATATTTGTGTTTTTTACGTGAAACTGCCTTATTCAGTGTTTTTACCAGTTTAAATCATTGGGTCCATTTGTTTGGAGAGAAAGAGACCCCTGCAGATAATTCGACTCCTGGTAAAAACCTCCTGAACAATAAACACGGAAGGAATTCAAACCGGCAGTTCACGCTTGGCACATGGCAGAAGTTTCAGCTGGTTGCAATCTGCAATCCTCATCATTTGATGCCACTTAATCTGACATACTGTTCCTTTGAAGGGTTGGTTCATTTTTTTTTCAATTCTGTATTAAAAGAAAACTCTTGTCCCAACTAGCCATTAAGAGATCCCTGCCTAATGTGACTCCTATGTAAGATATATGGGACAAAATCCAGTTCCGTCTGTTACTTCTTAAGTTCAGCTTAAACTAGTCTGAGTCTTTAAATCCTGACTTAAACAAAGCAGGTGGGTATTTTCGAAGTTGTACTCTTTGTAGTTTGAAATTCTGTTTAAAATTCTGTTGCTAAGCTTTAGCGTAAAGGTGGTCATATGAAGAGGAAATTTCCAACATGATCTCATCCCTGGGCAGCACGGTGGTGTGGTGGTTAGCACTGTCGCCTCACAGCAAGAGGGTTGCCGGTTCGATTCCGGGTGTGGGAGCCCTTCTGTGCGGAGTTTGCATGTTCTCCCCGTGTCAGCGTGGGTTCTCTCCGGGGCACTCCAGCTTCCTCCCACAGTCCAAAGACATGCAGATTGGGGACTAGGTTAATTGGTAACTCTAAATTGTCCGTAGGTGTGAATGTGAGTGTGAATGGTTGTTTGTCTCTATGTGTCAGCCCTGTGATAGTCTGGCGACCTGTCCAGGGTGTACCCTGCCTCTCGCCCGATCAGCTGGGATAGGCTCCTGCCCCCCCGCGACCCTCAAGAGGATGAAGCGGTTAGAAGATGAATGAATGAATCTCATCCCTACTCGTCATATTTTGCTTCTTGGGCAGAAGTCCCGGGCGACAGGCTACAAAGAAGGGGTCAGGGGTCAGTTAGGTTTAGGCAACAAAACTACTTGGCTATGATCAGGAAAAGACTGCGGATGTTGCTAACTTAAACACCTGGCTTCGAGAGGCAACGTGGCGGTAAGACAGTGTTGGCAGTTAAGTTTAGGCATGAAAACTAATTGGTTATACTTAGAAAAATAGTGTGGATGTTGTGCAAAAACACCCAGCTTTGAGTTGCTCTGAACATCTAATAATGACTCTGATAGGTTTACATTGAAGTTGATGGAAAGTTGGTTTGTCTCATCAACACGTTCTCATCCCAAGTCGTCACATAATGGACACTTTGTCAGTGGCCCTTTGTGTCTACATATTACACGCTAGGTATTGTTTGGCATCAACTGAACGTCAATAAAAGCATGTGGCCAGGTTTAGAAAAAGACATCATGGTTTGGCTCTGCATTTATACGGGAAGCGAACACCAGGCTCATGGGTGAAAGTCTGGGGTTTGTTGGACCCATCCGCCACCCCTCCCGCCCATCCTATAGGGACTTTCCAGCTCCTTATATTACATCGTTACTGGCAGCATTTACACTTAACGCCAATCAGCGGTGTATCGTACCTCCATGACAGGTGCCATACGGCTAGCTTATGGACTAATGGCGCCCAGCCACAAGACAAGTGGCGTACCGGTGGCAACAACCAGCGGTGTATCATAAAACAATGAAAGGTGGCTTTTGACGCCAAAATCACTGACAAAGCGACATTATTTAAAGACTTCGGAATGAGAATGGGCCGGACACACACAGACACTAAATGGGGGACAGTGCCCAAGCACCGTATTCTGATAATCTGAGAGTGAGACCAGGCTGAAATGTCATTCTTAAATGGCTGTGGCTCTGGACTCTGAACAATTACAGTGGCCAGTAACTGTTTCATATACATAGATACATGTGAGATAGACTTGAAAAACTGTGAACCTATCTTTTACATTGGGCTTTAGGTGCACAATGAGGTTACTTTATTTGTACACTTACTGTTTAGATTCTAAAAGCCTAACCAGCGACAGCAACTGCATTTGTCCTTGTCAAATAAACAAGTAAATAGAAAAAAATCGTGGGTAGATTTGTTTTGCAATAGACCTACATATCCACACATATTACAAAATTAAGGAACCCAGACAACAGAGATGATAAAAGTGATAAAAATATCAAGGTTTTCAGTACTGTCTGTCACTTTTATTTATATACTACATTTTACTGAAGGTCCAGTGTGTAGGATTAAGAGGTACCTAGTGGTGAGGTTGCAGAATTGAAACTTTCTTTCTGTTTCAAGCGTGTGGAAGAACTACAGAGGCCTACACAAAAATGCAAAAACGCCAATGAGCCAGTGTCAGGTTTGTCTTCTCTGGGCCACTGTAGAAACAACATGGGGAACGCTGTGGGAGAATCCTGATTCATATGTAGATGAAATGGCTCATTCTTAGGTAATGAAAACACAGATAGTGAACAATAAAACATAGTTAGGAATATTATATTCCACTTCTTCCCATAGATGCCCTTAAATCCTACACATTGGACCTTCAAGAGAAAATGAAATAGTTTTCAGTTAGGGAGCAGAAAACCTGAGAGGTTTGACTGGATTGTAGTCCATGAATGTACCGAGAGACCAAACCATTAGGCGCTTTAAAGATTATTAGTAGAATTAATACACACATACGATACATCAAACATAATGTATGAATGTTTTTCTTACATTTGTAATCCCAATGACACAGAAACCATTCAAAGTGCATAATTACAGCAATGATACTTGGGAGAAGGTAATTATTTTGTCATTAGTGCAGTATCAGGTCTGATTGAGTAATCTCTGCCATATGTGTCTGTTCATTAGTCAATGAAAGAAAGTCATTTGTAAGACTTAGAGGCATTCAGGAGAGTAGAACAGCTCTATATGTACACTCCTTTGACTGTTTTGAGCCAGTGGAGCTAAAACCGCTGAATAACTTCCTCCAAATCAAATGATTCATTGTCCTGCAGGTCCCAGTCTACAGACAGTGCACGTCCTGCAGCTCTGATCTGGATCGTTAGCAACATCACTTTAATCAAAAGTCTAACACTGCTTTCATAACTTTTTTCAACCGCACATTCCAGGAAGATGAACTGGAGGCGGCAGTAAGCGGTGGGCAAGGCTCTGTTTAAAAGAGGACATGTTGCTTGGCAGATAATTGTTCCTATCCTCTCATTTCCCGAGAAGATGGATTAGGCCATTTCCGAAGAGTTGGGCCTTCAGTCGGGAACATGAATGCTCCCTGTTTCTGCCTTTTAACTGACTCAGATTATTTAATCGATAACAGTGACCCTTCTCTGGCAGAATGCTGACCACATGAAAGCACGCAGGGTTCTGGTAATCAAGGGCCCAGAAGGCCATTCCTGCTGCCTCTAAATCAAACGATGCCCTCTTTGCCTTGGGCTGTGGGAAGTGGCGACACACAGAGGCGCACTGTCACTGCTGTCCCTGTTATTTGAAGTCTTCTTTAAAGATGCGGCTGGCTGTCCTCCTGAAGTTTCACTGCAGACAACTGATATGAGAGAAAAGGCAGCTTTGGCATTCCACCATCATGTCTCATGGGCGAATGCAAAGTATCACAAAGACGTATACCAAAAGACATTAGAGCACAGGTATCACACAGAACAATAGTGTGCATACATACTGGGCTTTTGTTCATTCTTTAACACAGAGGCCGCTGCAATATTACATGGGAGGAGGGAGGATTAAATATAGTTGTCTATGCTGAGGCTGACATATTTGAAAAGAAAATTTCAGCCTGTGGTTCGAACTAGCGTGAACCATGAATAACAGGCACCAGGTACACACTCAGCAGAGCAGTGTGCAGTGGGGCCAGAGTCTGGCAGCTTGTGGCCGACTCTCCAAATGAGATTTATGATGTGCCTGACCAATATGGGCTATAAATACCATGTTCTCATGATAAACTGTGATTTTCCAAATATTCCACTGAATCAATATGGTAAACCAGAAAATTAGATAATACCATCTGTGGGATTTTAATAGCATACTTAGAGCCCAGTAGTGCATGGACAGCACAGATAAATGTAAGCTTAATTATTCCTGCTGAGATCCCCATGAGAAGTGTTGATTAGTTTTGACAGTAATTGTGTTTTAATTGAAGCCAGGCCCAGCCAAATCCATGTGAGCCCGGTGGTATACATGCTATGTCTGGCTCACGCATGCACTCGGCAGTTTACCCTAAAGTGCTGCTTTAAAATGTCTTCTGTAATTACTATAGCATACAATTTTTGGTCTGTAACTTGCAGACCTGTGTGTGTACAGTGTTTTCAGGTTCTGTAGGTAGCCAATAGCTGTATCAGCAACTTCGATTCTATTAAAAGACTTAAACAGTGTGCTGTGGAGGTGGAAGAGCTGTACACAGACATGCTGTAGATTCAGTACATGTGTAAAGAATCTGAGCAATTTCAGTTGTATTACAGGTAGATTAGATAGATACAGGACATCCGTCATAACCAAAATAACCCTACTGATGCGCTATAGGCAAATATAGTCACTCTAGTGTTTACTTTTTTGGTTTACTTTTTTCCATCCTTGCTTCTGTTTTTCCTCTTCTTCTTCTTCTGTTTTGAATCTCATTCTCGCTTGACTTCCTGATGAGTCCTAGCGCCTCGTGGGGTGGGTACAGCTGACCATTCAGCCAATCGTGCTCATTGTTCAGAGACAAACGTCACCCGTATCTCACGCTAAGCAAAGTGCGATTGGCTGGAAACATGTCACATGGGAACAGATGCCTTCAGGGCTCACAAAAAAAACTCCGGCATACTGATTACTACCACACATTCATGAAATGGTCAAATTATTGTACATTTGGCCTTTTTTGGGATTATTGATCGTACATCGTACAGAGGGCCAAATTATCGTACAAATACGATAATTATCGTACACCTGGCAACGCTGTTTAAAGTTCAAAAAAGTGGGTTTATTTTCCCCAAAAATCCATTTTACAAAGCAAATTACTGAAGGTAACAGAAATCGAGCTATAAGGCCCTCAAAAGACATCAACAAATCATGACACTACTGAAAAATAAAGCTAACAAATCAAGACACTAACTCAGCTAACAGACCTAACAGGATGGGCAACATATGTACTGGCTGATCCGACCAAATTAAACACAAAGGGTAAAACTTACATAGACAATAATTTAAACTAACACAAAAACCAGGAAGTGAACACGGCCTCAGGTAACTCAAACACAAAGAGAAAGGAATTAATCACTTACCAAAGCAAATAGCAAAATAACACAACAATGTAAACTAAATGTGCACTCTCCTAAAAAACAGAGTGTTGTCAAAGTGCTTATAAATTTTAAACTAGGCTAAACAAATTGATGTTGTGTTTACTTTAAGTGACTGCAAATTAAAGATGACTGAACAAGTGGTAGTGGTGTGGGTGAGTATGCGAATCATTCAACCTTTTGTATGGCTGTGAGCACGGCCGTCACAGAAACGGCTTGAAGTTTTTATTCCGACAGGCTTTTGGTTTACCTATCTGAATAGCTAATAACTTATTTATTTGCCTCTGTTCTTGTTTATTTGTTGCCACTGTGTTTTATCTCGTCAGCCCTATGCTGTGTATTGCATCTGCCTTTTTTACATTGCTTTGATTGCGTAATTTGTTCTTATTGTTAAGCACTCTGTGATTTTGCATCTGTGAAAGGTGCTACACAAATAAACTTTACTTACTTCTTTACTTGCATATTCATTAGGCAAGCTATCTACCAAAATGTAAAGCCTTATTTAAACAATGGATTAAATGACTACAATACATGTGAAAGTGGTCACTTGTAGTAATGAACCCAGCTCTACAGAACTTTTAGGGTCCTTCCGCTGGTTATTTTGGTGTTTGGAGCCTGCATCTTTACAGTTTTGGTTGAGTCTCTCCTTTCAGTGGCGTCATTTTCAGTTGAACAAGCAGCAAAGCTCTGATAAAGCCACCAAATGCTACCTACACAGCATCAAACCAGCAGACAGACAAAAGCGCTTTCGGATAGGGGGAACTTTCACATAGTTCTAAGAATCTAGTTCTTGAAAACTTCCCAAAACTTTGCACTCTTTTTAGTTTTTAGAGGGCTGTGAGAGACTTTTTGAGCTCCTGTGTCAGAGTAGGTACTCTGCCAGCACAAAAAGGAACCATGAGTGACGTCAGTGTACTTCAGTTGGTTGGACACAGCACAATGCATTACTGGCAACCACCATTTCTGAACACCAGTTGTAAACTACAAACGACACAAAACACAAACAACAGCATGTGACCAAACAAATTTAGGAAAACATGGGCAGATGAACCGACTTTATTAATATGACGATGGAGCTATAATGCCAGTTTGACTTGTCAAAGTGAAAGTTATGTTGCTATACAAACCGCCAGCCAGCTTACAGTATGTCACTTCAGAGTTTGTATTGGCGGTGTGAATGCAGACAGAAAAAACTCCTGAAGGTATGTAGTTCTCGGGGGAGCTCGGGTTGAGCATTAAGCTGCTAAAGAAGATATTTTTGCTCAGGAGTTGTTAGAGACCGAAGCAGAGCTAAAAACAGAGTGAATATTTTGCTGTGGACACAAACTCAACTCCAAACGAATGCTATTGATGTAAATTTCTTGTATAAATAAGCAAATGTTTGTTAAAGCGTTCACTGACTTAATGCTTTTGATCCCTGACCACGGTTACAGTTCACATCCTCTGAGAAATTCACATCCCACAGTGACATGTAATCAATTTCTCTGTCCCTCTGTGTGTGTGTTATTTGGGACTCTTCAAACTCTGTGTTCCCTTCTGGCTTTAATCTGACTTCAGATCTGCCCATCTTAAAAGGTACTTCTTTGTTGTTCCTGCAAGCAGCTGTGGTGACATCATTTTTCTGTGATCACTCGCTATCACTGTTACTGCGTAATACTGGATTGAATGACTGCCACACAATGCTCCATTGTCCCCAAACCTGTGATGTCGGTGCACGGGGAAGTCACGGAGGTGGACCTCTTTGTACATTTCAAACGTAGGCTTCTATCAGGGTTATTCCCTCTCAGATCTTTTCGTCCCGGCACATTTGTGACCACTCTGTCTGGTCAGAACTGTATACCTGCCTGGTTTGTTTTTAATAATGAGTTATAGTATTTAGCAGCTTCCAAGCCAGATCTGTTCCTGTATGCACTGTGGTTTGCACTCACTGCGTGGTGGAGATAATAGTTCAACATTGCAGAGGTGTTGGACGTTAAAGGACCACCAGTGTGTTTGCAATTAGCTCCCTAACCACACTATATTTTTGCTGACCACTTTACAATGCATGCATACTTTACATTTTTGGATGTAATTTTCTCACTGTTGCAGACCGCCATTGTTTTCGATGATTTTCAGACAGTAAGAAAATCTATCAACACACTCCCCTTGAGTTGTGTTATCCATCACAGTGAACATTTAACCTTTATGTAATTATTCAGTGGGGCTCTCTTTCTCAGAAACATTTGTTTCACTCACATTCACATGCTCAACACCTGCAGGTTGAAGGTCTCTATCAAAGACTCAACGTCATATTGAGTCAAAGCAGACCAGCCATTAGCTCTGAACACATGATGCATCATATTTTGCAGAGGAAGAATAATTTGTTTTTTGATTTTGAGACAGAGTGTGAACTGTGAGGTGCTGGAAAAATGTCATGCAGTACTTTTCTTTTTGGCCATGGCTGCGTGTTAATTGGTGTTTTAATGGCTGAGGAAATAAGCAGCTTTCTTTCCTCATTCTTTACACAGCTGTTTCTGAAATGGTTGTGGTTGGGTTTAAACAAAAACATTACTTTGTTAGGCTTAGAAAAGAAGATCATGTTTTGGGATGGACAAAGTATGTAACAGGGCGACCTCTAGTTCACCTGGTAGAGTGTGTGCTCCATAAAGAATGTGCCCTTTGCAGAAGCCAGGCTTCGATTCCAACCTGTGGTCCTTTGCTGCATGTCATCATGTCATTTCTCCCCCACCTTTCCTGTCTGTCTAGCTGTCCTATCAATAAAGGCAAAAATGCCCAAAAAAATAATCTTTAAAAAAGTACATAACATAAAACATAAACACGTCATGTGACTGATTTCAGTGTGTGAGGACCATATGTAGATTGTGTATTATTACATTACACAGGACTTAGGTACATAAGTGACATAACCTCACGTAAAAACAACACTGACATTTTGTTTCAAACGGGACACAAACAATGTTCTCTTAGACGAAAGTCCAGTTTTGTTTGACCCATCCACCTCCCCTCCCGAGTATTGCTGTGGATGGGTTTACTTTGGATTTACTTGAAAGCATGGTGTGTCTCATCACCACGCCAAAGGGTGGCTTTGGTGTAGATATCTCAGGCTGAGGGATGTGTGACAAAGCGGCAGTATCTGACGCTCTAGGAATGAGAAAGGCAACACATTCTCACTACGACCTCGTAGTCACGTCTAACGTGGTTACATTTAGCCAACGCATGCACTTGTTTAAGCAACAAAAGCATGTGATTAAGTTTAGAAAATATAACAGGGTTTGGCTTTACATTCATACTGGTAGCAAATACCAGCCTCCCAGTGAAAGCCAGTGATTGTTGGACCCATCCACCACCACTAGTTGGACTTTTCACCCCCTTATCTTACATTGTTGTCTAGCCGCATTTCCCCTTGACGCCATCAGGTGCCATTACACACTGACGGCACCCAGCCACATATAATGCTGACGTAAAAGGATGGCTTTTTTGTCTGTGTCTGATGCAGAAGTCACTGGTCAAGCGCCAGTATTCAACAACTTCAGAATGAGACCGAGTTGACTAAACAAACTCAGAATTTTCTGAACGCTGCAATGTATCTGACTTGGCCAGTTACTAATATGGAAGTGCCTGAAAACAAAGCAAACATGGATGCCTCACATCAGATAAAGGTCATTGTTAAATGAAATTAAACTCACATTTAATAGATTTGTGTTATGTTGTGCAAAGTATTTTAATCCGCACACCATCAACCATCTTGATGACCTGAACAATCGCAAGTCTTTACCTACTTGGGAATCTTTACCATCCATCCTCTACAATCTGAACATGTCATTATCCCCATATTCATTTTTTCTCATACAAACTAGCTCATTTCAAGCACACACCCAGCTTCATAATCACCAAGTCTGTTCAGACCAAGTCAAGTCCAAGAAACTTGGATTAAAAAATTTTTTGAATCGTGGTCCATTTCCAATCAACTTCAGATCCATGGACATTTTCCTAAAAGCTGGCCAGTACAAACAAAGTCCCATCTGTTAGCCACTGAGTAGCTCCTGTGAAGCAGGTGGAGGTTGAGGGCCTTGCTTAGTGGCACCATGTCAGCGATAATAAGGGAGAGACAAGTGTTCTTTTCAAGAGGAAAAATATACTATATTTCATCCCAATACCATTATTTACCACATGACCACAAACATCTGTGACTTCTCCTTTTAATTTCAGATGTTTTCCAGTTCAGTCATATAACACACAGATGTGTTGGTCAGTGTTGGAGTATTTATGGTTTGGACAAGTGTGAAGATATTGTTAAGTCACAGCCCAAACTCTCTGACCCTCCCATCATAAGAGATCACTCATCTCTGGACATCCAGGCTTCTTCATCAGATGGAAAGATGGACTAAGTATCTGCCAGCATTCAGTCAACACCAACAACCACTCATCCACAGAGGAAAATACTTTAACACACATTTATTCTGGCCACAGCATACTGCTTTCACACACACATGTTTTAGGTACAGAAGTCCTAAATCACTGAAGTCCTGACATGCTATGGATCTTGAAAATCTTGTTACACCCACTCACAGCAGCTGGAAGATGTCATTTTTTCACTGACTCGTTACCAAACATTGTTAAATTCCAGTTTATTACAATTTCTGGACTTTCTAACAATCAAGTGTTGGCGCTGCTCTCTTTGAGTTACAATAAAAGCAATTACTGAGATCCGGGAACACAGCGACATCACTGCAATGAAATCTGATGGGACAATAAGCGACTGGATGATCATTAAACTGTAAAAAAGGCCAGCAGTTTATCAAAAAACTCATGTACAATGTGACGTTTGACCCCAGATGGAAAATTTACAGTCATGTGAGATAAGTGGTGAAATCTTTGTCCGTTAATCAGAACACAAAGACATGCTCACCAACAGCAGATTTTAGGGAGTTGGGGATCAGAGACAGCTGAGTTGGATTTCTGAGAGTGTCAGAAATGTATGACTGAAATAAAGACACATGTGATGACCCAATGTCTATGGACCAACAAATTGGAATAAAGCGCAAAATGACGCAAAATTAACTAACCGATGCAACATTGTAACTGTCAATAAATACATTCATTTTACGTAACCACTTATCCTGTTAGCGGTCGTGGGGGGGCTGGAGCCTATCCCAGCTGACACTGGGAGGCGGGGTACACCCTGGACAGGTCACTAGACTATCACAGGGGAGTTAGCTGGAGTACCCGGAGAAAACCCACGCTGACACAGAGGGGCTCCACCTCCCTGGGTTCCAACCAGGAACCCTCTTACTGTGAGGTGACAGTGCTAACCACTACATCACCGTGCCACACAAGGGCAGGTCCGTGATGGAGGACTACCATTGCTACAGGGAGGCAGTGCAGCAGACCTATCTGGAACATCCATCCATCCATCCATTTTCTAACCACTTATCCTCTTGAGGGTTGTGGGGGGGCTGGAGCCTATCCCAGCTGACATTGGGCGAGAGGCGGGGTACACCCTGGACAGGTCGCCAGACTATCGCAATGAACCTGTAAGATTGCTGTTGTAGTACAATGTGTAAGAGCCTTTAACCACTTTGAATGAATGAGCCTTTGTTTTTTCTTTCACAGAAGTGTGGCTAACCCGCAGATTTGTTTGAAATGTGTATGATCGCCTGATTGCTCATGGTACTTGCCTCGTATAACTTATATTAAGCAATATATCCCTGCTTTCTGAGCTCTGAGCAATTAACTTGGTGAGTAAAGAGACGTTGGCCCAAACTATGAAAATAAGAAGTTGTAATAAATCAGAATTAAAAGTGAATTGTTAGAGGTAGGAATGGTTTTCCTGTCTCCAAATGTCAAGCAAAGTAAAAAGTCTCCTCACTTTTACTGCTTTTCCTACTTTCGTGTGACGGAAGGTGAGACAAGAGGACACAAATAAATGTTCCCTGGGTTTCCAACTTTAGTGCAGTGGAGAGGCATCTGCAGTGGCGTAGCTATAAATTATAGGCCCCCTGAAGGACTATTATCTCTCTGGACACCCACTTTTCTTAATAAAATAATCCCACTGGTATTTCCTCCAGCAGTGGGCCTCTCACATTGTCACAACCTTTCACCCGCCTAGCGTCAGCAATTTCCCAGAGGCACAGGACTTAACCCCCTGGACAAACTCCGGAAGTCTTCTTAACTGCCGCAGCGTGTCAACATCCATACATCACAGAGGAGCCAAGAAAAAAATGTCTGGGTGTTTTTTATTACTGTCATCCGTCCTGGTCCTCGGTGTTTTTATTGGTTTGATGTGATGGGACCAGATGTCTCTAGGTGTTAACTTTGACTTGGTAAGACTTGTTTTGTCTTTTTCCCACAGGAAAAAAAACTTTAAAAGTAGAGCAAAGACATATTCCTGTGGTATGTTTTCAATTTCTTTACAGTGAAGTTAAAGTAAAGCAATTTGTACGCACTAACAGTGATAAGTCAAACCTGGCAACTTTTGAAAGAGCATCTCTGAGGGAAAGCTTCCTTTCATGTGTCCCCGGTCAGTTCGTGTACACTATGCAATCCAAGACATTTCCGGCACAACAAGCAAACAAGGGACTGCAGTCTTGTTCCTAAGCCACCCATTCAATTAGCTGAGGGCTTATCTTGACAGCGCATGATCTCATCACTAAGATATGATGCTTTATGACTGTGTGGCGAGGTGCACCCTCTGTCTGCCTACAATATATAATCACTGGGTCCTTTGTCTGCACTGACCAATACTGCTGTTTACAGAACATCTACCTCTGCTCATCCTCCAGCAACCAGCACTCAGCTATTATCTAAACCTGAGCCTTCACTGTAGGCCACGATTTGAGCGAATCTCTGACCCAGTTCTTTAGCTGCATGACTCATCTTGGAGACAGACCATATCTCAGCCTTGTCAGGTGTTGTTTGCCACGCAGTGTACGTGGGGAGTGAGGACCGATCATGACCCCACCAGCCATCAGATGTTCAGATGAATTTCACACATGTCACAAATTTTGAAAAGGCATTGTCAGTGAATCAGAGCCACGGGTCAGTTCCGCAAGGTCAGTGATTTTTTCTCATTGTGCCTGCGCCAAGGGGCAAACAGAGCATCAAAAACAGACCCCTAGGAAGTGTGCTGGACTTTGAAGCCAATTTGACACAGTAGCCCAAAAACACTTTTCCCCATAGATTTTCATTGGGAAGCAGACATCTGTAAATTAGTGGATGTATTTTGATCAAAATGACGTGTTTCACTATCAGGATTTGATCTGTTGGTCCAATTAATAGGTGAGTTGCACACTTAAATCATTTATCCCCATTCAAGTTAGCGGAGCACAAAACCAGAAGTTAGCTGCTTGGCCAGTACGCTTGCTCTAAGGGCCCCACAGTGTGGAAGATCTGGGTACTTTTAGATCCAGGAAGTCAAACTTTTTTGGCTCCGTGGGCTGGGCCACTGAGCAAATTTCATAGGAATGAACAGGGCCCCACCCAAACAATGTATTCAGTTCCCTCCATACATCCATGGTCTGTAAGACTGTCATGTGGACGAATGTTTGCACTCCTCCTATCACAACCATTATGAATGTGAGAAACATCAGGAAATAGCCACCTCTGAACTTTCAGAGGAGTCTTTATTGATGACTCTCAAAAGCCAGGATGGATCATTTATTTTCTATTTTGCATGTAAAGTGTTACCACTCAGGTCATGGCTTGATGATTGGACAATACAGTGTGAGCACATACATCAATCAATTCAATCAATTTTATTTATAAAGCCCAATATCACAAATCACAATTTGCCTCACAGGGCTTTACAGCATACGACATCCCTCTGTCCTTAGGACCCTCGCAGCGGATAAGGAAAAACTCCCCAAAAAA
>NC_065510.1:18570637-18584621 GCF_006386435.1 Epinephelus moara | reverse complement strand
AGTAGTGAAAAGTTTTTTTAGTTATAAAGTTTGCGAATGGACCACACTTACCACGCAACAGGAGAGAATGAACCTGAACCGTCATCTGCGAGGAAAAGAAGACGCAAAGAGGGGCAAAGAAAACGGGACAAGCGGCGGCAGAGAATAAACTTCGGTGATGTTTTTCAGCGATGGAGGGGGTTCATGAAGGACAAAGGGCTTCAATCAGATGCTGAAGTGGCATGTTTTCTGCTGGACAGGTAAACTACTAAAATAAATGCTACTATTTGTCAGCACGTAGTATAATAGCGTTACGTGTCGGACTCGACAAGTAGGGAGTGAGGAGGAGAGTTCGTAACGTTACATCATCTCCAGGTAGAGCAATTACTGTAACACACTTGCAAGACAAATTTTAGTCTTATGTCAAAGGCATAAAAGACAATAGGATAGCAGTAACGTTACTCCTGTGTACCCTGCTGATTGGATTCAGTACAGCTGCAGCTTATTTCAAATCACCTGTGTGGACTGTGTAACAAACCTGATGAAGCCATGGGCGAAACGTGTTTTTTTGTAGACTGATTAAAAAAATAAGAAGCAATTCAGCCCCTGCGTGCGGTGAATCCACTTTTGTTATCCTCGGAGGCCACCGTAACTTTGCTGACGGGAGGGGTGAGTACAGGCGAGCGAGTGAGCGCTGCAATCTAGAATCTAAACGCTACATGTCACTGTTTTCAACCCATTTTACACACTGGCCCTTTAAACAACAGTGTTGTACAGTGTAAAGTCCACCAAGCTTAAGAAGCTATAACAGCCTGGAAACGGTAGGATGAGATGAGACGAGACGAGACGAGACAAGACGAGCTGAGACGAGATAGCCATTTTTGATCCCCAGAGGTTAAATTCGCAGTGGACATCTTAAAATATTTTCTCAATTTTGCAACATTAACCACGAGTTTCAGATCAGTCATCGCTGATCAAACAACATCCACAGACTTTCACATATGTGCTGCTGCTGATGCATATGAATAATAATTACAGGCTTTTATGAATGATGGAAGCTGCTTTCATATTATTCTGACATTTTTGTCTTGTTGAGGGTTTACGCTCATTTCATGTAGTGTTATTTTCTTACACTTTTTCTTTTCTCTTTATCTTCAATTGGGCAATATGACTTGCAGGACCAACCGCCGCTGTTTCTACAAAATATTCATGTGTTAGTCTTTGCAGGAAAGTTTCGCTCATCAATCTGCTTTGGTGAGCAGTGACCACAGGAACACCATCAGTGTCTTCAGTATTGTTGTCTTTCTGCCTTTGCCTCCATTCTTTGTCTCTCCTCTTCCATCTGTGCAATTTGCAACAGTAAATAAGTTGTGGTGGGAACTTAATGCCACCCGGTAGGCCCGTCCAGTAATCTTCCCAGGGTTATAAGCTGATAATGTACAAACACTCTTATTTGCTACTTGCTCTGCAGCTATAGGTACACATGCTAAATCCACAGCGATCAACAGCCTCACATATGTGAAAAAAAGCTTGTGTAGATAAACAGGCAGTTAGTGCAATATGCACGTTCCCCCAGAGGTAAAAAAAATTACTATGCAGCTACAACAGCTAATCCCCATCCCCGGGAAAATTTCCGTGTGTACTTAAGGTCAGATTCAGAGACACGTGTTTTAAATTATTTATGTAAATGTACGTTCATTTTGAAAGCTTTAGGAGCCTCATGCTGTTAGCCCTGGTGATATACTGTACATTGTTCTGACAGATTCATATATTTCACATTTTTTCAGATCTTAACAATGGATGTAGGGAGTGCAAAGTTAGCAAGACCTCAAAATACAGGAATACTCCTTTAAGTTGGTGTGTCTGTGTGTAACTTGTGTTCGTTGACGTTTCTGTTTTCACTTTTGAAATTCAAAGTCGAAGCACTTGTTGCTTCCAGCTACGCCACTGGTTTCAAACAATGTGTCACCGACTAAAAGGCCTAACGAAAAAATTAAACCCGAGATAAAAGATGAAAAGGGCTGTTGACGCCGCCTTTACAAATAAGATCCACGTGCGAGCGGGGAAGCTATGACAACTATGATAACACAACCTCTGTGATTCAGTGTGTTTACCTCTGTGTCTTTGGACGTGTGTGAATCCAATATGTGCTGTAATAGATGCCAGGCGCTCAGCCACACTCACGTAGAGGAACAATAAATTGTAAAAGGCCTGATAGTCGAGCTGGACAAACGTGAAAATGCACTGGCGGCGGAGCAGTGATGCTGCGGTGATGCAAGGTTGGTTAAAACTGTATAAGACAGCTTCTGCATGAGATGACACCACAACATGATGAGTGATGTGAAGTGAGGCCATGCTGGGCAAGCATATTTACATAGCAGATGTTAGACTTCGTGGAGGTCTGCTACTTGAAAAGACCATTGATTTACACTGACTGTCTCGAAAACATTAGAAAAAGCTCAGAGTCAAACTAAATTAAACAGCAATGGTTGGGTTAGCAGAGGGAGAAACATGGCCCAGTCAAAGAAAGTTAATTTAAATTCTCATTTTTAGAGAGCATGTCATGAACGCACTTTAGTCTTCTGCGATATTTGGTAAAAATTTCAGTTGGCCCTAATTGTGATGCAGAACCACATTTGTCATGGTGGTTTTGACAGCACTCAGATGCTGAAGGGGTCTTGGGAATCTTTGTGAGGCATGCTGACCCATCGTCCCCCCTGGGGAGTTGTTGGGGGTAGATGTGATGCATATTGGGCATGTTTTGCTCCTCAGTCACCGTGCAGATGTCGTGGACGTTGGTTGGAATTCTGCCTTGAGAAAGTGAACAAAGTGTCTGTGGTCAGCGGAGGAAACCACGGCACAGAGAGAAGATCCATTCCTCAGGCGACAGTGAGGAACAAAATGTCCCTCTCCTTGCATGTAAATGACACTCAAACATTTCCCAGATTTTTTTTTATTTTTTCATAACATAATAGCTCCAGGCCCTTTGAAATTGAAACCCTTCACCTATTAGATTAAACCTTCCAGCAAATGATCCATGAGAATAAAATGTAGAAACAAATAATTACTTAAAAACACGTAGAAACGTAGGATCATTTCCCACAACCGATTTGAATGAAAGCATGTGTGTTCCATCAAGCATCATAAAGTCCGGTGTTATTGAGACAGATTTTCATGTTAACTAAACCTACAAAGTTTGCCAGTAGAAGCAGATTACAGGGCTGATATATAAATATCTTTTTTATGATGCCGGTGCAGTAATTACAAGAGGAGATGATGTGTCAGTGTTGTGCTCAGGATGTTACAGAGAGGTCAGCTTATGAACCAGCGACAGCACCAAGAGCTTGATGTGTTGTTAACAGTGGCTGCAGGACCTGAAATACCTAGGCGGTAACTGTAATGAACTACCCCCCGCTTATTTTCTGTGTTCAGGAAGTTTATGGGTGTGTACCCCCACAGCATTCAGGTGAGGTCCGGACTTTTTAAAAAATAAGTGACCAGGTGCCAGACCGTACGTAGCAGGCATCCAAGAGACACAGCACTAAGTAATGCAAATATGTTGAGGCAAAATGCCAAATGAGAGTGAATCTGGGGTTCACTTTCTCTGGCAAGTGTGTTTACAACCACACGTTTTTATCCCAAGTCGTCACATATCGCTGCTTAGTCGGTGGTCTGTCACATCTCCATATGACATGCTAGGTATCCTTCTGCATCTCCTGTTAACGCCCCAGGATACTGCTACCAACACCGGGATGTCAACAAATGCACAAGTTTAAGTTTAGAAAAAAACATCATGGTTTCATTAAATATTCATACAGAAGTGAACATCAGGCTCCCGGGTGAAAGTCCAGGGTTTGTTGGACCCATCCACCACTGCTCCCGCCTGTCCTAAAGGGAGTTTTCAGATCCTTATATTACATTGTTACCGGCAGTGTTTTAACCTGACACCATGCAGCTGTGTGTCATACCACCATGACAGGTGCCTGTCCTTCCACCGGCGACATATCTTTACACCACAAAAGTCTACGTTCGCGGCATTTCATACTGACGCCTCCCAGCCATGTATCATACTGCTGCGAAAGGTGCACCGCGAAAATCACTGACAATGCAGCGTTATTCGACAACTTCGGAATGAGAACAGTCTGGTTTACAAACAGTAACTGACAATCCTGCATATGATGTACCTTGGTGGGGTGGCAGTCCATCTGGACTTCACTTGGAACCCGGAGGCTTACTGGTTCAAGTCCCCATATGGACCAAGTATGGAGTGTGGCCTGGTGGCTGGAGAGGGGCCAGTCCATGCTCCTAGGAAATGTCAAGTTGCCCTTGAGCAAGGCACCGAACCCCCAACTGCTCAGGGCGCCTGTCCATGAGCAGCCCCTGCAGACTGACATCTCTATATGTGCATAGGTCCTGTTTGTGCATGTGTATGTCACATGTAAATAACATCAACGATAACAATTGAATTTCCTCTCAGGGATTAATAAAGTATGTTATCTTCCTTAACAAACTGCATCAATATTACTACCAGTTCAAGTATGACGGTGTACTGCAGATCTGCGCATGGTTTATCTAGATGGCATTGCCATACCCCAGCAGAAGCTGTTGCACACCTGCTGTGGGTAGCTACAATCAAAGTCACACACTATACAGTCTCTGTATTTCTTTACTTTCAAACAATAAAAGTGGAAAACTAGAATGTAATACGAGTGATAAGTAAGCTATATCTCTGTCAACTGTTGAAGTTTTGTAAAGTGTTAGTATGTCATAAAAAATGTCGTACAAAAGGTCATAAAAAGACGTAGTATAGTGTGTCATAAAAATGTCATTATAAATTATAGTATAATACGTCATAAAACAAGTCATATGCTGGCTCACTGAAATGGCTCTCAGTCAGTCAAACTTGTTTCAAAATGCTCCAAAATGGTCAATTTAATTGTTAAGTTTCTAAAAATCTCGCCCACACCCCTGGAAGGTTGGATCCCAGAAGGTGTAGATTGAAAATGGTCCCGCCCTATGTTGATTACAGTCCTGAAAAATAACTTTCTCAACAAAGGTTTGGAGTTTTATGTAACTGGGAGGAATCCCATACTGCCATCTGTTTGATTAGTTTTCAGTCAGACAATCAACAAGCTATTCAACAAACTAAGGTTCAAATTATATAAGCAATGCCATTTAAATAATTAATATGGTTCAATCCAGGATCGGTTTGTTTCCATGCGTCTGTAGTACAAGACGGTTCCCTCCACTGGCTTTGTTTATTGAAGTGACTGCACTTAAATTGACTGAGCTGCTGCTACTTAAACATTTTGATTTTTTTTTATAACTCACAGTTTGTTAACTGTAACCAATGGAACAAGATTAATCCTCCGGTTTAATCCTGACGGGATCAGAAAGCTGTAAATCATTTTGTTTGGCTCCTTTTATCCTCATGTAAGTGAATGTTGAGCCATAATCAAATCAGTGATCATGAGTACATTTCCTCCACAGCGGTAATAAGTCAGTCGGGTGCTGATCAAATGCAGGCAACGGAAAAGAATCAAATATAAAGGAACGGCTTGCCACACACTAAAAACTCATTTCAGGACCAACATGAAAGAGTTGAGTTTTGGTTTCCTCTTGTGTGTTATTGCATGTTGCTGTTGTCATGCTATAACCTCATAACTCACCATGTTTTCACATCAGTCGGGAGGTTTATATGTTTGGGTAGGAGAAATGTTCTGAGCCCTTGTCCTTAAAAGTCGTTTTGAGATGTATTGTCAGTATGGTAAAAAAGAAAGCTATTACTCTTAGTTTATGAAGAGCTGACATTTTGGAAAACCAGTGTTTCAACATGTCAGCAACAACATTGGGATCATCATCATTCATCAGTAGTGTATGGTTTCTCTGCTCACTGAATGTCTGCACATTGAGCCTATGATTTATTACAAATTTCCGCAGTTGATCCCCTGTGGTTCATGTCAGTGTATGCTTTAATATCAAAATACAAATAAAACAACTCTGAGTATTTATTTTTATTGAGTAACCTCGAAATCTTTACTTTTTGACCACAAAACATTGATTGTATTTGGATTGACGGAGAGATTTGATAGTTTATTTGCAATGAAAGCCAATGAGTTGAGCTGCTGTCTCCATAATACAGAATGTTATTTAATTCAAGGTCCATTTAATAATAATAATAGTATAATTTTTATAGAGCACTTATCAAAACAAAGTGCTTCAGAGAGAGAAAAATTAAACAAAGTACCAAAATGAATGAGAAAATACATGAAGGGCAAAATAAACATTTCAAATGATAAACAAGAAATTAAAAACCAATTAAATAAACAGGCAGCTCAGATAAAATCAGAATATGCTTTCCAGTAAAAGTACATGTTTAGAAAACACGTAAGAGAAGACAATGACTCAGACATCCTCATTTCCTCTGGCAGGTCATTCCAGAGCCTCATGACTCTGATTGCCAAAGCTTGGTCTCCTTAGTTTTCTGCGGAGCCTCTGGAACAGACTGAAGACCGCAGCCCGAGGATCTCTAAGTACGCAAAGGGATTTAAAGGTCTAAATTATAATCTAGAGTTTGTGAGAAGCCTTAAAGGTAATCAATAAAGTCTTAAAACCAATCCTAAAAAGCAGGGAGCCAGTGTTTCCAGAGCTTTCATCACATCTCAGCAAATGGAGCTCACTCAGTTGGCATTATGTAATATTTACACAAACATAAATATCATATTAACCAGAAATAAACCATTTAACCTCTAAAGATCATCGCTGCTAAACCCTTAAAAGAGATACTTTTACATTTACAGAGGAGATATGTGCGCTTGCTTGCCGAGAGTTAGAGGGAAAGTTGGTAACACTCTAGTATCTTTAGCTGGAGCCAGCAGCAGGATATCTTACCTCAGCATAAAGACTAGAAACAGGGGGACACAGCTAACCTGGCTCCAGACAGCCATGGTCCTACTCCAAGAGTGTCAAAATACGCTGCTTGGACACCTGCTAGTGTCAATATAAGTATCATCGGGCTTTCCACCAACTCAAATGTAAACCCACCCATGTCATTACAGACGCTCTCAGCAACGGACAATTTTGTTTGACAGTCCACTCAGAGTGGTCAGGTGGGGAGCTTGATGGGTCCGACAAACACCCAGGAGAGCCGTGTTCGAGACTACAGCAACATACAGCTGCCTTTCCAGGTGTTTTTAAGCGACAACTACAACCATCTGAACTGAAGAACTGAAGAAGCTTCTTGGATGAGAGGCGAAACGTCTTCAAGAAACGCAAGCAAGTCCAGTTGCCTACGCTATTAGCACTTACGATTACCATGACCTGGACTGAGAATCTTCAACGACTACAACCATCTAACCATAACCAAGTCGTTTTGTTGCCTAAACCTAACCACTGACCCATTTTTACCTCCATGTTTGTGCTACCAAAAGCCAGGTGTATTTTAGCAGCATCTGCGATCTTTTCCTAACCATAACTAAGTGGTTATATTCAACACATTCTCACTCTGACCTCGTCACATATTGACCTTAACATGTCAAGATACGACAAGCAAAGTATGTAAGTAAGTTCTAAGACGTCTTGTCAAGTTCAGCCTGTTACATGCAGTGTCTGTTTTCAAAATACACTTTCTGTCAAAATAATTGTACTATATCGGTACAACACCACCAATTGAAGTTGCACGTGGTAACATTTTGCCAAATATGCATGTGGTTGGGTTTAGGAAAAAAGAACAGGGTTTGGCTTTACATTCATATGGGAAGCAAACACCGACCTCCTGGGTGAAATCAGTGGTTGCTGGACCCATCTACCACCTCTCCCACCCACTCTCCCGCTACTCGCACTTCTGCTGCCTGAACTGTTGTTGTTGTCCCACCACGTTTTCCCTTGACGCTGCCGGGCGCTGTCAAACTATAACGGTGACTGACTGTATATCATGCCGACAAGAAAGGACAGCTTAGTTCATCAGTGTCTGACGCCAGAAGTCACTGCCCTAGCACTGGATTTTGACGATTTCGGACTGAGACTGGGTTGTTTTATTGTTTAAACCTAACCACCTACCCCTTTGGCGTCAAGATGGGCTACAACGCAAAAGGCTGTGCAGAACTCAAATGACATCTGGGGCTTCTGCCTAAGCTGAAGGATATTATGAGTAAGGATGAGGTCACGTTGTTCCAGACTACCTGTAGACAAGACAATTTGTTCTTTTACAGGAAGTTGTGCGCAGGACTGTTTTTCTCTTTCTTGGCAACCTTGCAATGGCAACATCTTAAGTGATTCCTTTAAGACAAGACATGAAGGTCAAGAATGAACATCCACATTAACCTTTGTGTCCTGTTTTCATATATAAACACTTTTTTTGTTTTCATAAGGTAAAACATATAATACTTGAATATGCTGTAGGACATTTGCTGTACTGTAAGCTCATTGTGTTGCTGTCATGCATGACTCATGCAGTCATTTTATGACCATTATATATTACAGTTAAACCCACTTATTACCCAGATACAATATCATGAGGTTTTTTATGGTTTAATCTGAGACAACATCAGAATTGTGCCAGAAAACATTCAAACTGAAGTGTAGTTAAAACAGTTAAGGCAAAACAAGGAGCTTTTTGAATGGGTGGTTACAGTAGTCTAGTTAACAAACTGGGTTCACAAACTCTGTTGACACTATATGATATTACCACTCGTGTTCTTACAGTATGACCACCAGCAGGGAGGGTGTTCATCTACTGGAGGTCCTTATCCCCAGGCTACAGCAGGATAAAGTTTTATGTTGAGGTTCAGGATGTGACACAACTGACGACTGAAAGAGCAAATTGAGCCTCAGGCGAAACACTTCAACCGCACAGAGCTGGATAAATGCTTGACTTTATGGGGTATAGTAAACAAAATTGCATAACTTCACCTTGATGTACAGCTAAATGAATTTGGAGGCAGTTCATTACAGCAGAGTTTGTTCGGTTTTCAGAGACCACAGAGAATATGGAAAAATCCAGAGCCGTTTAGGGTGAGATCATTTTCATCCAAGCAGTTGAATGTGTTTGTATATAGTGAAAAGTGTTTTGATAGGCGTGTGTTACATAAGACCACTGTAAACTAAAATTATCACCTGACTCTGCAGCCCCCCTCATCACAATGGATTGTTTTAGCCTCTTTCAGCTCATTGTTTTGGTTTTTTGGCTCACAACTGCTTTGACTTTTTCTCACCACTGGACACTTTCAGTGAAGAAGCTCTCATAAACCCACTGTACACCTTCCCAACACCAAATAGCAGACAAAGTAAGTAAATAGCTGGTGAACACAGTGGAGCATTTAGCAGCTAAAGAGCCAGATATTTTCAGGAGTTGGTGGAGACCATAACAGAGTTATGTTTAATATCCTCTTAATGTGACACATTGATGAGACCTTTGACGGGATTTTGTGATCTCAGCATTGTTTTTTTCCCTGTGTCAACATGTTGAAATCATCCAGCCACGGTTTATAGCCTATACTCCTTGAAACCTATGCCCTTAAATTTGTGGCCAAGACAGTTTTCTTGACTTTAGACCTTGATATGTCTGAGTGACTGAATGGATTTTACCATGTGAAATGTCAATCTACCTTAATTTTTTGCAATTTGAACTGTGAAGCTCTTACAATATTAGTTTATATCAAAAGACATAGGACATTGGGAGCATAGGAATGACCCCAGGTGTTTGCCATGTCAACTATGTATAAAGTATAAGGTGACAATTGGTGCTAATTGGATATCTACCCAATTATGAAGATATTTATTGTGTTTTGATTTATTCATTTGTAAGGGACCTTGTAAAACATTAAACAGATGTTACCACTGATGCATCTCACCAATTAGCCTGAAGCTAATTTTCATCTGCAGTCTTTTGGCAGGTGGTTTCAGTGATGTAATCCTTTTTGTGACTTAAATGAACGTATCCTCATACAACAGTTAATATGATATCCTACGAATTAGCACCCCACAAATGACGTTATGTCCTTAAAGTAAAATTACAGAGGTTAGGTTAAAAGGAAAATAAACATGGTAGGGCTTATCTTAATATGACTCAAAGCCTCTTTTACACTGCCTGTTCAAGACGGAAGTATACACTGTTATGCCACCATGCCATAGGCTATATCAGGTATGATCATGGAATGGAGGAGATAGCAACACAGGAGATAGCAACACAGGAGATAACAACAGCGCCGAAATGGTGTCTGTATAAACAGGAAAGTCCGTGGAACAGGATCATGGGCGGCATGGTTGTACCGTTTTGACAACATGTTATAAGTGCTACCCACTATGGGAGATTTAAAAAGTAGCTGTTAGCATTTAGCGGCTAACTCAAAGAGGAATACCAGCAGCTGTAAATGTCCACAAATTGGGAAAACAATGAGGTCCAGGAGGTCCTTACGCTCCGAGCACAGGACGAGATCAGCCGCCATATAACAGGGACAGCAAATCATTGTTATTGACACGGTAATGCCATTGTTGTTGTTTAAAAAGCGCTGCCGAAGCTGAGATACAGTGTATAATAACACACAGCAGAATGATCCTCATTTGGTTCTGTGTAAAAAAGCAAAGGAGTCATTAAGGAGGGACTTCGTAGAGGCCCCAACAGCGCGACCTCTGTGTAAAAAGACCAAAGTTCACTCAAAGTTCACACCAGTGTGCTGGGAGAAGGTGCTGGGGAAAATCTTGCGTTTTGTGACCCATTCACTGCCCCAACCTACTTTCTAACTGAAATGCTCAGAACTGCTTCCTTCTTTACAACTGTCAGCACACTGGTCGCATGATCACAGCCTTACAAAACACCTGGAATAACTCATGATTATATGGGATATGAATGAAATTTTGGTGCATAGGAAAACGTACACACAGTTTAAAAGTCTGCTTGAACAGAGGCTAAAAGATCAAATGCGGTGTTATAGCAGGTTGTGATCTGCTGGCGTAGATGCAGTGCTTTTCGTGATAAAAAAAAATCAAAGTTTAAAACAAAGCACCGCACTGAGCTCAACATGGAAATGAGAACATGATTTTCCACTATGGTACTCATGTGGTAACAGGCAAAGGGAGAATTGATCTGTGTGAATAATATTAAATCCCGGCCCTGGAAATGTCAGGAGTATTTATGTTGAACAGCAGTATTCACTTGCAAAAGACAGTGAACAAACTGTCTTGAGGTGGATTATTACACGTTGGCATCTGAACATACCACATCATAAAGTAATGACCTCCCCGGGGATACACATATGATACTGTTGGTGGCTGCATATTTCCCTCACTGCTTACTGAGGATGTTTTCCAATAAGAACTGTTGTGGAAATCAGCAAAGCACAAGTGTTGCACAATTCAGTGCAAAGCTGGGGCTGATTCTGAAATCACATTCAGTCTTGTTTAGGTCAAAATAAGCTCTTTAAGAGGCACTGGCAAGGACTTACTCTTTTAACAGTTGTTTTATTTCGAAGCGCTGCTTTTCATCAGGGTTTAGAGTTCCAGTAAATTTCGTTAGATACTATGATAGTCCAAAAAAGCGCTGTTCAGTCCTGAATACACATTGAACATTTTATCTCAAACTAATACGCATGGAATTTGGTTTCCAGTTCCTGGAAGTATGACATTCCCTCGATCACCATTCTAGACTTTTGGCTTAAATCCCAGGAATGATGGTCAAATCCCAGTCATATTTTTGACATTAGATCACTGTATGTCTCAGCTTGTGGCTTTGTAGTAACGGAATGAAAATATGTGTGAATATATAAGGGCAGATAATGTTGCTTGGCACCAGAAAACTTTAAGGGGAGTGTTGAAGAAGCAGGTCAATAGGCAGGAGTACATGCAAAAAGGTGGCATTTATCAACAACTGAAACAGAGGCAAAAAGGTAACCCAGTAAATTCAATGAAACTAAATTAAGCTGAAGCTAAAAGAAAAAGAAAACTAATAAAAAGCTGCTTCTTCCTCCTCCTTCTACACAGTGAATGGCATTTTATCCTCTCAGCCTCACATAACTAGAACCTATAACTTGCCCTGGTAAGTATAGGGTGAGCTAAACAGAGAGCAAGCACAAAACACGAGTTATTGCTGACATCATAATTTATCTATGTGCATCCATACACACCAATGCACACACCAAATGTAACAGAATGTCAATCTATCATCCCACATCTTAACTTTGCCCACCACCTCCCTGCTTACAGGACATAATGATGCAAACCAGTTTCCACTACATCCCTGATAGAGCAGCTGATCTACTTTAACATCCCAGGCTGAGCGACAACTTTTTTAACAGCCCCTTTCAACAGATCACAATCCTATGAAATAACAATAAAACAAACATATTAAACAAGCTTGCAAGTTCTCACCTCAAGGCCCATTATAGCGTTCAACTGTATCACATGGTCCTCATCAACAGATTGAGTCTGGGAATAGATTCTGATTATGAGCATCTCTAGAGGGCAGAACATATCTGTGGGCCGTGACCATAGATTGTAAAAATAATATTCGTAGCTACCGTGACGTCACCCATTGGTTTGTGGACTGCTGTTTTGAAGCCTAAACTTTTGCATTTAGGTCATCGCCATCTGAGGGGTGGATCTGACTGAGAAGCCAAGCACATGATCAGCAGACAGCCTGTCACTCAAAGCAGCCCGCTCCTTATTATGTGTAACTTTAAGCCTTATAATAAGATTTAAATGGGATGGTTATGTAAAAATGTACAGTTGTCATAAAGGGGGAAATTAGCTAAAGGCTGTAAACATGTTTATTTCTGCTGTAAAGTGGAGCATCTTAACATGGGGATTGACTGGCATCTGAAACCAGTCTCAGGTGGCCATTTAAGGAACTGCAGTTTTCAGCACTTCTGTGTCAGCTTCGTTTTTCAGCTTCGGAGGCTACCACTTTCCTGTTACACGCACAGCAACCCATTCTATTCCATGTAAACCCACAGAGGATTATTATATTATAGCATCGACAAGCACCAAGCAGTCACTACTGTACTTTGACTAGTTCTGCTATCTATATCAGTGGTTCCCAACTGGTGGGTCGCTGGTCCATTCTGAACGGACCACAAGTGACTTGTGAACATGTCAAGTTTGTAAAAAACGCACTTTATTTTTAAGTACAGTGAATTTCTGGCACAGAACTTTTATTTTGAAGTGCCGTTTCCAACTGTAGAGTGAGTGACTAAAGCCTAGTTCACATAACATGATTTTCTCCGCAATTTTGACATTGCAGAGGATCTTAAGAGCCACCTATATATCCATTGCTTCTTTTGGGCTTGTTTCCATAGCCCTGGTTGCTTGTTTCTCTCCCCAGATCTGGTAACACTGACAAGCCAGCAAGCAACAACAACAATGGCGGCGTCCACGGGATCACGGGGAGCGCTTTGTGTTTGGACCCAGGCCCTGGAGGCAGATCTGATTCCACACTGGGAAGAATATCCATTAGGGTGACCATATTTTGATTTCCAAAAAAGAGGACACTCGGCCGGCCATGACATAGCCTACTTAAATGATACTCGCAGTTTACTCAAAGATGTCTTATAATTTTAATATATTCAAAATGTATATGTATGGATAGAAAATTCAGTTATATTACAAAATAATATTTCTCAAAGACAGAAATTCAGATAGGCCCTAATAGGGGACACATACACACACTAGAGTGTGGCGATCCGAGCCCGATGGGTCCCGACGGGTCGGGCGGGTTTGGTCAAAAATGTAGGTCGGATTCGGTCAGCTTTCAGTGAAAATGTAGTGTAAAAATAAATAAAATCCTATTGTCTGTCCTGTTTATTGCTTGGGTGCTGTTATTTACGTGACAACACCTGAACACAACACACACAGACACACACTGGGTACGTCCCAAGTCTCTTAATTGTATACTGCTAACTCTTAACTCCTTACTTGAACCGGAAGTCGTTCGAGCTCCGCCATCTTTAAGGCCGTCTCATGTCTCTTATTCCTGCCAGTAAGGAGTTAGCGTTAGGCGTTAGGAGGGATCTGT
>NC_065510.1:18453089-18570278 GCF_006386435.1 Epinephelus moara | reverse complement strand
TATTGGGCTTTATAAATAAAATTGAATTGATTGAGTTAGACTGACAGGTCTGATATGTCTTATTCACTCAGCAGCTGACTTGTTGAATGATGGCGAGTGGATTTAATAATAGTGATAATAATGATGATAATAATAATGATAATGATGCTCATCACAGTGACAGTGGCAGGGCTACAGACCGTTCTTTAACTGCCACAAACTTCGTTAGCTAACGGGAAAAAAAGGCATTGTACATTTCTGCAAACCACAGAAATGTTACATTTGCATGTTATTATGTAGCATATACGTTGAAACTGTGCATGCCATCAACACCGTGGTTTACATGTGGTTAGGATTAGCCACAAAAACCCATTGGTCATGGTTCGGAGAAGATCAGATTTTGGTTTAAAACCCCTTTTAGGGGGCACAATCCCAGATGGAAAAGCGCCGATGTCTTGGTAAAAACCCATGCATTTTGCAGCACTATCCCAACTGGACTAACAAAGATGGGTTGATAAAAAACATCCAAGTTTGGAAACGAAAAAGCCGATGGAAACATATCAACAGGTTGCTACAAAACACCTACGTTCGGAGCCTGAAAATCTGCTGGAAACATGGCAGTTACTTGCTAAAACACAACCGGTTTGTTGTGGCAGGCGTCTTGCCTAGGTGACACGCCATTTACCACTGGCACCACCTCCTGATGACAAAGTCAGCTTGTAAACTACATCACTTTACAAATGCTGATATGATGGTCTGACCCATCCATTCATCCATGCCTACTCCTAACGCAGACTTTTGTTGCTCTATAATTATGTCTCCCGAGTTAATCCTTTGCTCATGTCATAATTTTCTAAAGCCTTTAGAAAGTTTTGTCAGTTGGATATAAACGTGTTGTTTTGAGGCACATGCTGAAATGTTATTTTAAACATTATGAACAAAAATATGCCATACATCTGTGGTCCTGTGAATCCCAACACATACCCTGATAAAGTTCAGTGTTAAATGTTCAGTTCCTGTTTGTCTGATTCGCCAAAGGAAAACTGGATCGCTTTCGGATCATCAGCTCTCTCACATCCTCTCTGGCTTAAAAAGCCATATCCTAACACCACAGGAAGTTAGATCTCACATCATTAAAGGTTTTATGGTTATAAATAGAGAATTTTTGGAATTTCTGTCACCATATTTTTGGATAACCGCACTGAGGTTCCACCGCGGCCGGGTGTTTAATTCCCAGAGACAGAAGTTCATGATATTCCAGGAAGTTACAGTTTAGTATGACAGGAATTCTAATTACAAAATTTTATCATGGTATGCACGCAGCACTTGGAATTCAAACATGTTTGTTTCCTGTTGAGGGGAGGCTACAAAAGACACCATGTTTGTGTGAAGCAGATGAAAGGCCATGTGGCAAGTGGGGGGTTAATTGTGTGGCCCCTGTACTATTCAGGGACCAAAATGAGTCACAGAGCCTGTTGTTAGTCCTGATTGCTGCTGTTTTCCAGAGTCCATAATGAACAATTCCCTGTAGTCACGTCTCAGGTTCTGCTCATTTATTTATTTGTGCTTGGAGACGTACGGATAAAAGGAAAGGCAGGCGGGGGAGGAGGCAGAAAGAGATCTGCTTCAATTACAGAACACCCTGTTTCGTTAGCACATCCGGACTTAAGTGATCCGCTGCTAAGTGGCTGCACACTGGTAGCTGAGCTGTGAAGTGCATTGTGGATGAAAAACATAAAGGCTGCATTTAATCAGGCTATTTATCCTCTCACCGGTGCTCCCACATACTGTAGGCCTCTGTGTCGGTTCTTGTGTACGCACTGGCTTCTCCTGTTCCACGCATTGTTTCCAGAGGGAAGGATAAGGCCCTGAGTAATTACTGCAATTTATGATCAAAGCTAGAACAATGTCCAAGACAAATACAATCGTGGCATCGGATAGCAGTACATCTGATGATATGGGGGAACTTGAGATTGCCTGAGTGAGCCGTGCCAGGGAGAGGCTGAAAACACACCACCCTTTTTTTTTTTTTTTTGCAGGGAAAAACGGCTGGAAGTCAGTCACAGGTACTCATTATGTCTTCATGTATGAGTCGACCTCGTGACCTCAGAGTGAACTGCAGCGTGTGATTTATGATTCACAGAATATGATATGGGGTCAACAGCATATGGATGCTGGATTATACGAACCGGCTGCCATGAGGTGTTTGAGTAAAGAAAATATAAGTAAAAGCTGTAATACTGATGTGTGTTGGGACAAATTCTTTTTAGATCTGCATTTTAAAAACACATATTTCCTAATTTCTCAAAAACCTTTTTACAGATATTTTATAATAACACAACCTGTTGCCAATCTTTGTGTAACAGGGTCAATTATACAGCAGCAATGTGTGTAACAAAATCAAATGTACATTTCTAATATTAAGTATTATAATTACACAAAATTTGTTCCAGTTGTTAGTACCTGACACGCTTAGGCCTCCATACTCAATATGTGGAACATTTGATACTCAGTTTTTGTACCCATACGTTCTCCTTTGGGGGTACCCCACCTATAAAGGGGTGTATCCTGCCTTACCTCTGCACTTTTGCTGTTGTACTCCATGGAAGAGGTGAGCAATGTTGCTCTCATGGTAAATTCCATGTTTTATTGCTGTTAAGCTGTTTATAAGTTCATTTTTCAGCCTAAACTTATTGTGTAATATACTAACCTATTCCCGTGTCACTTAACTTGTGTAGGGGCTCGAGTTATACGGTTGTAATTGACGGAGGATTCTGTTTTTACCTGTTGTGAGGAATAAACGGAGGTCGCCGGTTACATTTTCACAGAACAACCCTGCATTTTATTCCCATATTACAGAGTCAACAGATGACAAGAGTGCATGACATTTATATTATGTAATCTAACACATATAGGACAGGTGCATAGGAGGGTGAGATCATGAATGCAGTGAGACTGTGGATGTATAAAGAGAACTGGATACTGGATAGTCCTGTTCATTCCTATGAAAGTTGCTCAGCAGCACATGAAGCCAAAAAAAGTTTGATTTCCACAGTATGAAATCACCCAGATCTTCCACATCATGTGGCCCATAGAGCAAGCAAACTCGATACTTGGGACGGTCAAGCAGCTAACATCCAGTTCAGTGCTCCACTGTCTTGAATAGGAATAAATACAACTCAGTTACTTTTATCGTAGCGAATGAATCAAATCCCAATAGTGACTTTCAAAAAGTGCATCTGCTGACTTACAGACTTTTCTTTTACAGTGTTAGTCTATTGAAAAAAGTCTTTTTGGGCCCTATGGCATCACGTGAGGGACCTAGACGTTGCAATTCCACATTTGGGCAATGTGTAAAACTGGCTTAAAAGACTGGCGCTGTTCCTGAGGGCTTGGCTCGAATAGTCTTTTTAGCTTAGGAAGGTTCCTTATTGAGTGAAATGAGGTATCTAAGTGGTAGCCATGATAATAGCTGGACAAATTCTCTAAATGCTGAGGAAAGGTGCTTTGATGCTTTTTGTTAGCATAGGTTACACTCAACCATCGTCTACAAAAGCAAAACAGATAATGCAGCCCCACAATTCCTTGCAGTAGCAACAATTAAGGTGATGTACCATTCAGCCATTCACAAAAACAAATGTATAGTCTTGCATAAATTTAACAATTTTCATACAATCATTGGGATTCATGTTAATGGAAAAAAGGGTTAGGCTTAATGAGACAACCATTTGGTTTCTGTTAGCAGATATTCTTTTCTTATTCTTTTTACTTCAATTCCAACATTTGGTGATGAAGTAATATTTTTCACTGGGTTGTCTATGTTTATGTATCCATCACGAAACAATGCAGTAAGAACACATGGATAAAGATAAAAAGATGGGGGAAAAATGTAATCATAAATTGGTGGTCAGTGACGAATATATTTCCAAAATGGAGATGGCAGTGTGTTTTGATTTGGCGGTATGCGCCCTTTTGTGACATAAAAAAAAAAACATGGAATACATAACAACAACATAAACAACAAACAGGGAGCATGTAAATCTAGACGTAAACACAGTCCAAGGTTTATGCAACTCGGGAAAACAAAAGCAGGTGGAGGCTGTGGTGAAGGAGGCTCCTGCCAACAGCAACAAGCAAACATCAGTACACAGTGAGTGACAGTGTGTGGGCCTTCATGGGTGTGGTACGCCAGCTGTCAGCTGACTCAGCACAGGGTGATGCTTCAATTCATGTTCTGCCAGATGTAATTTATTTAGTGCTGACTCATATCATGTAAGCTAATGGAATGTAGCCAGAATAAAGGGCTTATCATAGGGTACACAAGTGGACCTAAAATTTTATAGTAAAGCTCGGGTGGGCAGAAACTGGAAAGGCAAATCAAATTGGTTGAATTAGGAGATACACTCTCCTCCTGCAGCTCCACCCTCTCTGTCCTAAGCCCCTCCCACCAGACAACCACTGGCATATGCACGCACATCATACAGTAACCCAGTGTTTCCCATACACTGACTTATTTAATCTTATTGGGAGCAGCTCATTTGCTCATTCGCAAGTTATGGTCTGTTCATCAGACCATAAATAACACAAGAAATAACTAGCTAAACACCCCACGGTCCCCCCACCTCGCCTCTATCACTGTGGATCCCTTCCAAAGTAGGACGGAGCTTCGGTCGGTGGCGGTAGCAGCTCCAGTCCTCCAGCACAAACTCCCTAGTGCCAGGTGGCTGGTGGCTAGCAGCAGTACCAGGTCTAAAGCTCCCCGTGTAACAGCAGCAACAGAAAGCTGACATTTGCACTGGCTGGATTTGGGTTGCTGCAGCTGCTGACAGGGGGTTTATCTCCAGAGCTGCTAGCCGCTGTCCTCCTGGTGCCTGTAGCACTGAGCAGTGATGCAGAGGACACCATGCAACTCGAGGCTCTAGCTTAGCTACATGAACATTAACATGAAGCCGTAGCTGTGAGCCTTGAGCTCTGGTTAGCAGAAGGCGAAACTATAAGCAATATATTCTCTCCATCTCTGAAACTCTTCGCCGATATCGACTTGTGTTTTGTTTATTGTCAGACCTTTTTTAAGACCCTCTGTTTTATAAGTCCATCTTTCTTTTGGGGGGTTGCTTTGCAATGTGGGCAGCTGTTGCCAATGCTTGAAAAGCAACTTTCTCTGCAGGACTCTCCACTATAAAATCAAGTTTTCAACAAAGGGATGTGTATGCAGTTCTGCATTTGTAGAAAAGCCAATAGGATCACTCTCTCTCTCTGAAATGACCTGTGATTTGCCAGAGTCTTACATCACGGCCTAGATTTTCTAAAGTCTGAAAACAGAGCCAAGAGCAGGTACAGAAGTCTAGTTTTCTCTCAGACCACTTGAACTACAATATGCTCAAAGTTTATAATGGGATTTTTGCTAATCCCATTGCCAACTGCCTATGCCAGATTTAAAGGCAGTAGTGGAATTTAACAGTACCTGATTTACTCACTTTTCTCTTCACCACATTTATTCTAAAGCTTTGCCGATTGAAAAAATTACCACAAAATTTAGAATCAACTAAGAAATTATATAATTATGGGTTAAGCTACCCAGCAGAACATAAAGTAATTAGCCCTACCTTTACTCTGCTATATTAAAGTGATGTACACATTAATGCACAATCCCATAACCCAGTTTATATTATTCTGATAACATCCTTTCTGCTTACTTTTGAGACTTCAAGTAAATTTTGATGCCAATTCTTACGTGCTTTAACTTGGGTACAATTTCTAATGAAGGACTTTTATTTATAAAAGACTGTTTTTACACAGCAATATTGTTACTTTTACTTCGTAAAAGATCTTTGTACTTCCACTGCTGATTCAGCGTTAATTTACCCAGTGGTCTGACCTCGTCATGCCCCTCTGCCTTTTATTCTTCCAACTCTAATATTTTTTTGGATCCCTTTGTTAGTTTCTCCTGTAAAATTGAAAACACTCCTTTACAGGCCGATTTATTTAACCACAAGCACAATTATTTAATTTGTTCAGAAACCTTTTGGTAAACGCTGCTGAGGAAGTTAAGGTAGTTATATCTTCCAAACTCTGTAAGCCCTGCTGGGTAGGAGGTGCAGACCTCCCTGCAGCTTTTTGGGAAAACAGGCACTGATTTCCAGATGCTGCCGTGTCCCAGTCACTCCAGTGAGGCACATTTATATAACACTGTGCATTGTGGTTCATCTGCTCAGCAGCACGCTCTCGTCTCACTTGTTTTCAAAAGGACAAACAGCTATGCTCCAAATTTTATCTGCTGCCTTCCAAAATAGGGCGGTTATTTTAAGTTTGTTGTCGCCCACATGAATCAGACAAAAATAATGAGCTCTACGTTATAATTAAACTTTCTTTATGTGTGGACGATATTTGTCCATGCTTTATGTGAAGAGACTGTTTTGATGCACAAGATAAAACTGTAAAACAACAGCTCACCCACACTCTCCTCAGGACAGGCAAAGCTTCACTGCAACCTGAAACACACACATAGCAGGATAGTCTTCACAGTTACGTCTGACACCTACTGTCATAGGGATGTGCAGCAATTTGAAGGAGCATAAAATGTCCACTAGATTTTTCAGCTGACTGAGCTTCTACTTGTGAAGTGTCAGACAAGGGAGTTAAAAGTTAAACACGACTGAGTGCAATTTAAACCGATTGAGTGAATAAATATGTACAGTCGTGATGTACCGTCATTGCATATAGGCCAATGTAAGCTCTCTTCGTCATCACTGGATGGCTTTAAACACGCTTATGTATGCACACAGGGCTGATACCGGAACTGTCTTTGTTCTTTTGTCCTTGTTTTATTAGCTGTTCAAAGCTCTCTATTACCATTGTCCCGTGTGCTCTTCTTATTTAACATCCAGTGTTCATTTGAAGTTTGACTGGCATTATTTTAATCACATCATCTCATCGCACCCTCTACTTTTGCTGTGGCACCTGACTAATGAATTAGCTCCACCTACTGCTTATATCTATGAATCAACTCCCAATTTTGAAAATGTGGTTAAAATTTTCGCTACATTGGGATGAAACCCAACTTAAAAGAATACTCCGACGATTTGGGAGTTATGCCCTTTCTCTATCATTTTCATATTGAGACAACATGATCGATATGTAGTTGCGGGGCTTGCCAACCTATGCCTACGGAGGTGGAATCATTTTGCTGCACAGAATGGGATTGGAACTTTGCAGCAATCACTAATCCTGGCGTGATTGAAACATTTTTTCATGTTCCTAAAATAAACTGGAAAAAACGCCCCAGGCCTGCAGGAGCTGAGTGAGTAATATCGTCCGTGTCGTCTCTTTGTTCAGAGCAGTATCTCCCTATTCATTCCTGGGTGACACTGAGATCCCTCGACCAATCCAATGGATGGATTTAAAAAAATTTCAGGGGATCTCAGAGGATAACAGCCACGCCTTGAGATAAACAAAGTTCAACTTTTTGAAGGCAGCAGTGCGCACTCCATGTCATGTGACAAGGACCAACCGATCACAGCCAACAGATTCCCTTCATCCGTACATGTCAGACTGTGGTAAGTATGGCTAAGTTAAGAATTTTAGTGCAGGGCTACTAGAGCTTTACATCTGTGCCACGGACAATAGGCCTACGCACAAACAGCACCTGCAAGAAGATCAGATCTGCACTCAGGATTTCATGTAGATAGGCTGTGATACGGTGCTTAGACACAACCTGCCACCGCACACTGGAAAGCTCTCACAGAAAAGGCTCAGTAGTAGCACCTAGCGCCTGACCTCACATTTTCCAGACAGTTAAAGACACGGCATGTGTGCGGTCCCTAAATCTTTTTATATGATACTTTGACACTGTAAGTGATATAATGTTTCATGTTTACTTTAAACACAGTTAAAACCAAATTACATACTTATACAATATGATTAATAGACTGAAACGTGCCTTACGTTTCTTCCTTGCTTCTCGGTCGGCCATGCTTGTTGAAAAAGGGGGTGTGGCTTTACTGCAGTCCACTTTAGGTGATGTGGAACACTGTGATTGGCTTATAGACATTCATTCAAATAAGTTTGTGCATTTGGGTGGAGTCAGATGACAGTAATCAGAGATCTAGACAGCCTAGAAAAAGTATGTCCAAAAAATCTGAAAATCCAAAAATTAAATTAATTAAATCAAATAAATGTACTAAAGTAATCTGTACACAACCATATTCTAAGCCAGCATCAGTTGTTATTCAGTAAAGGTAAATCAATTATTAAAGCTGCTGTACATACACACTGAATATCTGGATCTATGTAACTTTTTAATGTAAGAAGTAATCATTGTGTTATCCAAAGCAACATTCTCCCCCTTTTTTTTTATTTATTGTGTCTGCGGTGGATTTGCACTGCGTGTTTTCCAAAGTTCATTTACTTTGAGACATTACAGGCTCAGTGCATTTCTCACATGGCACATCTCCTCACTCCATACATTGGTTCCACAAATCTGTTAAACCTCCAGCTTTGCTCTGCTACCTTGTACTTCTGGCAGTGTCAGGATTACACTCTCTGGCTGCAAAACAGCTGCCTACAATGTGATCTGTTGAGTGGGGTGTTTTATGCCAGCTGTGCTCTCCTTCTTCCAGTAAACTGCACCTGTGAACACACATACTGTAGATTTGGTTGGACCAAGAAACTTGCTGACTGTTATAAACTTTCCAGGTTCAATAAACCATTGAATCCTAAATAGGAATTGGCATGACTAACTAAATAAAAAGGACTCATGTTGAAGGGCCTGACAGAGTTTTAGTCAGGTTAAAGTCCATCCAAAAACCCACCTAAGATGGAAATTTACTCCATATTAACCCAGGTCCGATCCAATGTTTGTTAAAAGTTAAACACTCTGTCCCAAAGATAGAAACCAGAGTAGCTGAGATGACAGTCTATGACACAGTCAAGACACAAAACCTTGAACTGCTCCATAAAAAGAATTTGGGACACAGATCGAAATGTCTGTGGCTCAGACACAGATGGTGACTCTGATAGCAAAGATTATTGATCGTTGTATCAGCACAAAGTCTTCAAAGTGAATCTGCTATTTATGAACCATGATGTGACATGTGCTAATGTTTGTCCAAGCTGCTCTGTCACGGAAAATGGACGCTCTAGACATGTAACTTCAGAATATATCTTCAGAAGTTAACTTCAGAATTGATTTTAAGATTTGTTTAATAACTTTAAGGCTCAAACCGGTTTAGCCTCGCTTCTGACTCCCTACACTCAAAGTCTTGACCTGAGATCCTCAAACCTACTCTCATTAGTCGTCCTCAGTTCAAGGCTGATAACTAAAGGTGACCTTGCTTATTGCTTAAAGCATATTTTTTATAGAAAAGATTTTCCTTTTGATAGGCTACCTGATTTATACTTCATTTATACTTCTATGATTTGTAACGTTTGTGTTTTATTTCCTTTTGTTCTGTTTTGCCTCTGTGCACTATTTTTCTTAGCTCTTAACATTGTTTTAAATAACTGTAACTTTATTATTGTTGTTTTATTTTACTTTGTGAAGCACTTGTAACCATGTTTAGATAAGTGTTAAACAAATAAAGTTATCATTATTATATATTTCAAGAAACAGTCATTGATTTGGTGATATATGATTTTATGTAGCTCTTATTATACACTTCAAAGACTGCTTCACTGTATACAGTGACAGCAACAAACCTTTTCAATATGAAAAAAATAAAGGAGCATCTTTTAAGTTTATGGTGTTGCATGAAAAAATGATTGACAGTGATAAAAAAGAGGAGTTTCCTCAGATGCCAGAATCAACTTTGACATGAACTAAGACTAAATGTGACAACAAGTGTGCAGCAAGAACCACTCTTTGTTTCATTAATTTACATGTGTGCATATACAGATAAATACTCATACATGGGGTACACGGATACATGCACTCTACATGTTTTTTCAATGTATTCATGTTGCTGTCCTGTACAGTAGGTTATGTGAATTACTGATAGCTTACCGGTATTTACGTCATAGTAATTTGACAGTCCAAAACATTCAATATTTTGTTGGCATATTTTTTTTCTGATTTTTTTTTTTTTTTCAAATTTTTTGAATATATTTATTATTTTTGTTGTATCTCCATTCCCCAACATTAAAATAACTTACTACCACTTTTTAAAAAAACAAAACAAAAAAAAAAGCACTCCAAGCTTTAGATCTTATAGACATTCAGTCAGTGGTGTAAAGTAACAAGGTGCATTTACTCAAGTAAACTTTGATTTCATAAAATTTGTTTTACTTTTGTACTACTATATAACTATTGTACTATAGATTTTACTTCTCTACATGAATTATAGATACTTGTTACTTGGCAGATTAGGATTATAAGACAAATACATGAGTTAATAGGAAACTCCTCTTCTTCCTTAACATAAATTACTTGTGGAGTTCCTCAAGGTTCAATTTTAGACCCCTTCCTGTTTTCCATTTACATGCCTCTAGTTGCATAAAAGCTTATGCCACACTTAAGTGATGCCTCAGTAATATTTCACATTGACATCTTGTTCACATCATGTCAGTTCTGGCTCCTCTGGCACCAAGTTTCACTTCCTCGTGGACAAAAAAGAAAAAATTAAAAATGATCATGTCTTGCCCTGTCATGTCCTCTGTAATTTGTATCTGTTGACATGGTACATATCCATCCTCTCTGCTGTTGTCAGCTACAGATATACTGTTTCCTCTGTCTCAGATGTTGCCCATACTGTTGGTGGGACCCTCGCTGAGGAGGGCCATACAACCTGTGGAGGATACTTACAGCCCACCTGTTGTGCCTGACAGTGCGTCTGTTGTATAGGAGCCTGAAATCCTTCTTTTCCAGTGCTCTCCAAGGTTATGAAACAGATGCTTTCCTTTGATGTGCTCACGAATCATCATTTGATGCATGATCTCTCTCTGTCTGTATCTCTTTATATTGAGCCTCTGGCTCTCTAGGTAATGTTCCCGGGGCTGTCTAGCCTCAATCTGACATGGTGCGTTGACAAGAGAATCATAAAGCGGAGGGATTTATCAAGCTCTGGTAATCTTGTAGTAATGAGTGTCTCCTGAATCCTATATCAAAGGCATGTGTGATTAAGAAGTGTAACATATATGATGGTGGCATGACTAATGATATTATCTGGCTACCATCATGTTTGTGTGTGAGCATCAAAGGACCGAGTGTTTGTCATACAAGTATTCATCTGTACGGCTATGCACTCTGGGCTGGCTGCCAATTACAACATGAGCCAATGATATTATCAGGTAAATACAATTAAATTTTAACCATGATACATCAGCTGGACCCCGTATATGTCATATTATGTAAATCAGTAAATGACTATGATCAATAAATGTATATTTTCAAGTTCCTAAGACACTGTATTTCATAATTTCGGAGCAGAAAGTGAAGAGTATGTTTGGACTGTTTATAATAAAGATAGCGTAAAATGTCTTATGTCAGTGTGGGATTCATTCGTCAGATGGGAACCAAATAAATATTAAATTTTTGGTGAACGCATTTTTATAACGTCTTAATCTTTCCAATCTAACATTCTCAGACAGTGGCTGAATTTCTTTAGTGTATTTCAGGATCAAACTGCCCCTAACAATACAGTATGTTAACCATATGTCAGAACCTCCTAAAAACCGACATGAGTGTCTGCAGGAGCTCGTATAACAATAGCTCCGCTCACTGCCATCATGAAGGTCCAGACGAATACAAAAACTCATTACTGCTGATGGGCAATGACTCTGCCCAACACACACACACCTTAGAGTCATCACTGACACTGTTCTCCTTGAATTTTAACCATGTCCTGTATCACTCTATTGCGTTTTGCAGAGTAAAGCCGGTTTTTATCATGACTGGCTTTGAGTGGAACTCAAACCAGATGGAAGGAAATTGGAGATAAATGCAGCTGGAGTCCATGTAAGAGCTGAACCTTTTGGTGGTATGGGATGAGACAGCAGTGATATCACAGCATGTGCGACGTTGCATGCATGTAGAGCAGTGTATGTATAGAGGAGAAAGGCGCAAACATTTACTTCAGTTTTATTTGTGTCTCTCTTAAATGGTAACTTAATTTTAGATTTTATAATTTCTTAATAATTTCCAAGAACATTTTACATGAATAACTATGGTACAAATAATACAAAAGACAAATGCAGTGCACATAGTGAGTAAAGCACCATTTATCTGAGTTCTATCTATCTATCGATCTATCTATCTATTCTGTTTCATCATCGTCTGTGATCAGTGTTGTTGTTTATGACTAATATGAGGTGGTGCAGGTGAGTGAAGGCAGAAGCCATGTAAACAGTAGCCTACAAATTCTTCTGGCACCTTCAGCTTTTTTTCCTCTGGCAGGGTGCCACACTGTAACAACAACCTCAGACGTATAAAGAGTTTCAAAGCAGATCTGATTATGTGGCGAGCAAGCTGAAAAAGGACCCAGAACTAAAAATACACGGTGCATGCATCAAGTGAGATAACATCAAGAGGTTACGGATACACATAGTAACTTACACCTGCATTAACTAGAGAGCATCTGATCTCCTCCAGACAGTTTAAAGAACAAGAAAAATCATAAAGCAAACTCTCAAAACTCATTTGATCATTCTCTGTGTAAAAAAAAACTGGTCTTCTTTTGAAGTTGTAGTAAGGACCCAGCTTGATTACCACTTGAGATTGAACAAGATCTGGTGAAAGGTAGAAAGAATTGCTGTTGGCAGGTCTCTTCATTATATCTTGGAGTTGGATTAGATGATGTATCCAGGGTCTTTCTGACAGAGCCACTCTCCTCAGTCTGGATTTAACCCTGTATGTTCCACTTTCACTTCACCGCTGCATCTGGGAGCCAGCTGCAGCTCTTTGTATACAGTGTGCGACTGCGTCTGAGTCTGATTGGGGTCACTGGAGGGTCTGTCTCATTCAATATGCAGCTGATTGACCGACTGGTAGGTCACAAAAGTTCCAACAGGCAGGGCCTACGAAATCGTGGAAATTAAACTTTGAAGATTGCTCCGCTCATGTAGATGACAAAATGCACTTGAAACAAGTTAGTCATGAAGACATGAAGAGATTGAAAGCTATTGAGCTGTCACAGGCAGCTAACGTTGATGACATCTCATCAATGTGAGTTAGTTTGTGAAACACATGAAATTCATTGCTGTCATTCAACATTAAGTGGAATTGTTTGAGAATATGTTACGTATTAAAAACTCTTTGGTGTGCTGCAAAAGAAAAAAATACCGTGAGTAACAAACTCAAAGATTACAGAAAGGCAAAGTAAACAAATTGTTCTCTTTTTTTTTTTTTTGCTAAAAATGCTTTATTGGACAAGGAAGATTACAAATCTGATCCCTTGATGGTAACCATCATCCATCTGATTATACAGGCCAACTCTTAAAAATGAATTACCACATGGAAAATATTAGCAACCCGAGAGAGGAGAAAAAAAAATACAAATGATAAAAACATAAGAAAATATCAAGCCTGCCGAGAGACAAGTTTAAAGCACCGAAAACTACATGCACGACAAGACGATTAAAAAGAGTAAACGTAATGTTAGGACAGAATAAATAGACTAAACATGACAAATAAAAATGTTTCCTAGACGTTCAGGAAGGTTAGGGTTGCATATCCCAATAAAAACATCTTTAATGCTGATCTGTTTTGCAGACCGTTTCTCCAACTACTGGACCGTATCAGTGTAACATATAGACAAGTGAGACAAGAAGCAGGTGTGTGTGTGTGTGTGTGTGTGTGTGTGTGTCCTAATTCAAACAAGACATCATGTGAATTCACTTTCTGCAGACCAAGGCACTCGACTTTTACATCAAATACTTGTGTACACAAAATTTGGAGCAATTGCCACTGCCGCTTGCAAACATATAGTAAAAAGTAACATGTTCTGATTTCAGTAGTGAGTTAAGAGAACTCTAGCAGGTGCAGTAACTTTTTAAATTTGGACATCACCAATACTGAACATTCATTCCCGCCTGTCCAAGTACTGGTCAACAGTACTTTCCATACAAGTCATAATCTTTCAAAGTGTACGTAATCCTTTTGTAAGCAGTCACCATCAGAATATACAGTTATAAAGTTAGTGAGAAATACAAACATCTACGTAAGAGTGCTTTTGTTCGTTCACTTGAAGTACCAATCCAACAGTATACTGACCTCTCCTACTATATTTCACAATCAGAGTGAGTTGAGTTAAATAAAGAACATACAGTTAGAACACTAATGTTATAAGACTAAAAACAACTGAGCCCACTTTTAATGGCCTATGATTGTGCGTAAAAGTGACACAGACAGAAGCCAGAGTGCGTTTTTTTTGACAGTAGATGAGTGGTCCCCACATTAATCCTCTTACACATCACCGTGTTTCCATTATTGTTGGATCCGAGACTCGACCTTTAAACCTTCTCCAGTGATTTATAGTATTCCTTCAGCACGGCCCAAGCCTTTGGCGCCATGAACCCGTCAGGAGGATTCTCTCCCTCGCGAGCCATCTTGCGCATACGTGTGCCTGAGATGAAATCGTAATCTTGATGGCTGCAATTACAACAAAAAAAGAGAGAGAGAGAGGCTTGAGTAACAGACATATTTCAATCAATGAAAAGATGCGTATCATCAGCACAGGAAATGTGAGCCAACAATAACTGCATCGAGGCGAAGGAGAGCAGGCCAGTTAGTATTTATGCAAACACAATCCCAAGTCTCAAAACACAAAAGAAGCTCTTGGAACGTTCCTGCTAGGAATGTCCTGATCAGATGTTTTAACCTAAATGTTCATTAAACATGTATTTGACTCATTGAAAAAAACAGCTGCAGACTACTAAATTTGGCAAGCCTTATTTTTGTAAGCTGCTTGATCCAAATACCGAAGGTCACTGATAGGTTAAAGTTTCTGGTACAATATAAACAGGAGTTAAACTGGGGGAATGCAACTCCTGAATTAATTTGACCAGGACGTCTACAGGTATCAGACACTTAAATTTAATGCTTTTTAAGACCTTTTTAAAATTATTTTTAATCAAATTTAAGACTGATTTTTGGACAAATCATCTATGTATTATTCAAACACTGCAGGTAAGTATAAAGTCAAGCACATATGTGGGCCCATGCAGAGAGTTTTTATGTTGGAATACGGTTGTTAGGGTGAGTTAGCTTGATCTACATTTTTACAAGTAAGTTCAGGTATAAGGTAAAAGAAAATGTGGACTTAAAAAATGATGAATAAATGAAATTAGATAAAATGTGTGTAGCAATTAAGACCTCACCAATTAAATTGTAAGACTACTTGACTCTGTCAAGGTCTAATATATAAGAAACTGACTTTACTGAATTTAAACTTTCTGAATTCAAGACTTTTTAAGGACCTGCAAAGATCTTGAATTTGATACCATCAGCGAGAGAGAGGACATATATCCCTGTTGGATTTATCGGAACTAAAAAAAACTCACGGTTGTACAGTGGTGTTACAGAGTGGAACTCTTTCCTGCACATATGATCTTTGGCTGATTACAGAGAGCACATAAACCTGCCAGACATGTTTGATTTTGACCTGTCATCAAATCACTCACAGAATAATGTTGACTAGTGACAACACGTCTGCCATCAAGGAGAGCAGCGCTGCATCAATAGCAGGCTGAGAAAACACAGTAAAATGCAGTACAGATCATCTTGATTTTAGCCAGCAACGCCTGGATCGGAGCCCAATCCCGCTCGATATGTGTGGGAATACATATATCAGTATACTCTACATTTCATGTGCTGGCCATTTCTGGCATCTGCTTTATAAGTAATGCCTCACAAATCACTCTGTGGCTGCAGAGATGCTTTTACAATCCAGTAGGAATCAGCTGAGTATGAGACCATCTGAAAGATTTTATGTCAGGATTATCCTGACCAAAATAACAATTCACAATACTATCACAATAACCTTCAAAATATGCTTAAACTCTTAAAATGGCACTAAAACATCCTGGAATCACTTAACCTTACATTTTGTGAAGAAACTAAAATTTTTCAGACATGATGCAGCAGCACAGAGGAGGAGAAACTTTCCACCATAAGGCTCCTTTTGTGCTTGGAAGAAGTGAATTTACAGCTGACAGATACTTAATATGACAGTCTCTGGCTTTTGTTTAATATCTAGTGTCACCAAAATGTTGTTGCACATTTCCGGTCCTTTGTTATCGCCATTAGCTTGTTTACTTTATTACACGAATGCCACTGTCACACTGAACGTCCCACTGAGCCCCGTTCTAGCTTTAAATGAAAAAAGAAAAGAAAAAAAGAATAATTAAATATTGTGATTAAACCAACAAATCTGATTCAGCTGATTAGGTACTGCCCTAATGTTTTCTCTCACGTAAAAATTACCTAGAAATAAGAAATGTTGTGTTTTTGTTATCTCAGAATGAGCCATTTATATCTACAGGGGGAGCAGGTCCTCGTTTACCGATATAGCCACATTCAAATCCATGTTTTTACAGTAGCCCCACCAAACCAAACACTGGCTTGGGCCATTTGTGGTTTTGCATTTTCACATCAGCCACTGCAGTCAGCAGCCACTCCGTGACAAGAGGTATCTGAAAAACCCAGATTTTTTTAAGGTGCTCTTTTTTATTCAGTGTTTTTCTGGTTTACATCACAGGGTCCATTTGCTTTGGAGAGGAAGAGACTTCTGTGAATAATGTAGCTCTGGGTAAAAACCTCCTGAACATCTGGGGCTGAAATTATCAGAGAAAAAAGCTGACCACAGATTAGTAGGTGCTAGGTCAGCAGCCTAACATGAAATGCTAAATAGCATCGCAGAAGCAATGATCTGTAACGTGAAACTGCTTTATTCAGTTTTTTAGCAGTTTAAATCACCAGGTCTATTTGTTTTGGAGAGGAGGAGACCTCTGCAGACAATTCAGCAAATGGCTTCTGAATGTCTGGATCAGAAATAAGGTGAGCACACATTAAGTTATCAGATAAAAAAGGTGAGCACACATTTGCAGATGGTGGGCAGGCAGGCCATCTGTGGCAGCGTGACCAATGATACACAGGAGGGCTTTTAGTGTCCCCTACACTCGCTGGTGCTCTTGGAGGAGGAAAGAAGTAATTTTAAAGGATGTGTTTTTATAACGAATCAACCCATATCTGTTAAAGGATTTTAATTTTTATATGATACACTTAAGTGCCAAGATTTCAAATATTTATGCCACACTCTACCGACAGATTAAGGCACAGTTTTCCTTTAAAAGCAGAAAATCTCTGTTCTAATTCTTTGTGACAGAAAACAGCCAAAACCGCTATTCAATAAACAGACAAAACCCTGACTGCTAGTTAAAAAATCTGTAATATCACTTTAGGAAATCACACACTATTGTGTAACATCACCACGACCAAACTATCTGTCTGCATGCCGTGACACACTTCACATTCAGCACTGATCGGAAACTCAAATACTGTCACAAAGCTTCTTTCCGATAATCAGATTTTAGATTTCCCTCACCGAACATTTTTCAAATATCCCTATGTCTCCACCATCCTCCCTCTATGATAGACTGCTTCTCTCTGCACGTTCACTTCAGAAAAGATATGAACGACTTTGTTTGAAGCGAGCAGCCAAAGGACACTCTTCATCTTAGACCGGTGCTGAGCGGAGCGCTGGCACGAGTTCATCACATCTTCACTAGCCTGGTCTATAAATTACCGTCAGGGATAATCAAGACAGTTTCAGACATCTTGTTAGCAGACATTTACACTTATCCCCACTAAGCTGACAGTCAGAGAGGGTCCTGCTGATTATGAAGTCCCATTTCTAATTGCTATCACATGACGGAGCACATTGTGTTGCTCTGAAGCTGTGAAGAAGACCTAGCGGTTCACATGGCGTGAGGTAAAAGAGCTCCAGGCAAATTCTTCCGAGAACATTTTTATACAGTGTCCAATTAGAAACAGCTTGCTGTGATCCGAGCCATTACGCTCTGGAGGAAGATTGAGGGGTATTGCTGGTGATTAGGAGAAGCATCCATATTCCTCCTGAAATTTGGCACGCCGCTGTCAGCGTGCATGAGAGAATGGAATGCCATAAATCTAGACTGAGTGACGACTACAGACTTTGGAAATCCAGTAACCATCTTGCATTTCTCTCTCTAGCTTTAGCCTGAAGATGATATCAAGCCACTGGATCAATGAGACTCTATAAAAAATACAGTATAGTGTGTTTTACTGGAGGGAAGGATTTACTGATTTTGAATAACACTCTAAAAATAAGTTTGAAAGTTCAGTGAAGGCCAATGGGATGGTTGTTCATGTGTTGATACAACTACAAAGCAGATTACACAGTGTGCCAGTATAAGCCTTTTATCTGCATTCGAACCTGCACTAAATTATTTTGTAGTTTGCCTGCAATTGTGACACATTATTTTTTTCTGCATATATTTATGGTTTTCTGTCTTTGAATTTGCATCCTTTATAACTGTTTTTTTTTTCTGGATTTCTATTAGGGCTGGGTGTCATTCAAGAAATTATGATACCCGTACAAAAACCTGTACCTGTAAAGTGATACCGATACCAATAAAGTACTTCCTTCGATACCCATAATGTGAATTGAGTGGCATGTTGTACAGCAATACTTTCAAATGCTGAACTTCATCAAACGCGCTGCGCTCGACCTTATCACATCACACACTGTATGGGTTATAACATTAGCTAACTTTAAGCTCCGTGTCAGGGACAGTTGTGAGGGTCCGCCCAGCCATTCACACACAGTGGCAGGGCTAACTGATAGCATCAAACGGCTATCCTAACAGTTCCTGTCAGGTTTTATGACAGAGGCGAGCCGTGTCGGTGTCACTGTGAGTTTGTTGAGACCATTTAGTGGCTCGGTGTTGGATGTTAGCCGCTGCCGCTGTGTTAGCACATGCAAAGTGGGCAGACAGTGAGCCGACTCTTTGCCCTGAGGAAAGCAGCCCCAGCGATGGCAGCAACAGAAAGTTTGCTGACCCAGCGGGGAGTCGGAACAGTCCAGGATCACACTTGTGGCGCAAAAAAGATTGTATACAGGCACTGTTTGACTGGAGACGTTTGGACACCCAGCCCTAATTTCTAGATCCTTATTTTTCACACTAGTCCTCATGAATATACCACACTGCCTTTCACTACACATTTGCCTGTGTATGTGAAAAAAAAAAAAGCTTTGAATCCTTGAATTTAGGCTGATGATTTACTTTTGTCAATAATTCAGACTCACAGTTACTGGTATTGTTACAGAATATCCCCCCATAAAAAGTCTTGATCATCCCTCCTCCCTTATAAATACATGATAAACTTTTTATCACTATGTAGAAAACAAGTGACATTTAACCGACACCAGGTATTTTCATCATGAACTGATTAAAAAGTTTCAAACTCAGAGTAGGTAACTTTTTCTTTTCTTCGCATCTGCTTGTGTCACAATCTCAAAGTGAGAGGAAGCTAAAAAACTGTTTAGTCATATTTTAAGTAGCACTAAATGTACTCAATGTTCTCAATCAACAGTTCAGTTTGGACCCAACGTCACAAATATGCATCATGGAAAACAAAGCAAATCTTCTGATTAGTCTGGCCATATTCAGTTTTAGCATTCCTGACTAAACACAGCTGAAGTTGCATAACGTGATGGTGAAGGCTGCATCAAATCCGGACAAGAGGCAGTGAAACTGCATGATATTTGTTAGTCATCATGTGCGGTGTTCATACACAGACTTTAATTAATGGCAGGTCTCTGTAATTTTTGAGCAACATCAAAGCACGGACTAATCCACAAAACCTTTTAACTCAATAGGAAAGAAAAACAATTCCTGTTATTGTTGGCTTGGTGTTTTGCTGAAGATAGAAGAGAAGAAGGACGGAAAATGGATGAAAGATTTTTTTTTTTTAAACAAGACAAGGCTAATGAGTAATTAATTTAGAGAATGTAATTTCTGTTTAGGCTGCTGGTTCTAAATCAACAAATAGGCAATTTAATTTAGTGTGAGTGAGCAATGAGACTTCAGACTCAAACTATTTTTGGATTTCATGACCTTAATAAAACTTAAAGACCATAGGATCCAGGATGAGACACGGGCTTTAAAAAATTGAGCATAACATAAACAAGTACTCACTTTTTGGGGTCATAAAAGTCCATTGCTCTTTTGACCTTGTTGTAAGCAGCGACCTTAAAAGGTACGATCTCCAAGGTGATGAGGCCTGGAGCCATGGTGAGGACTTTGGCGCCATGAGTGGGCTCGTACAGGTCTTTCCCTGTGGCAGGGTGGGGCATGCCGGCAGGGTCACGGCCCACGATGTAGAAGTTGGCTCCAGCCACCATTCGAGCTCTGCAATGCCACTGAACCTGTGGACGAGGAAAAAAGGAAGAAAAACTATAAACACAAGTGAATAAAGTTTAGAAAAGTGTGGAATTTCTGTATTCTTGTAAGGCTGTGACGAGTAATAGCATTTTAATGTTTTACAATGTATTTTGTACAATAAAGACTGTTAATTTTAATAGGCTTGGGGCGGTATCTACTTTTTTATACCTTCATATCTTGCTTTCTATTCACTAGTTATCAATAACATAAATCTCCACATTACTCTTCGACAGGCACAACAATTTCTTTACTTTAAAATTAGTTACACTTATGCTACTGTCATTGGGTTTTTGCCCATGCAGTTTGTATATTTTAAGGATCTCAAGATGGAAGTGGCAGGTTTTATTGTGTTGCTTAAGGACATTGTGGCAAAATGAACACTAGAGAGACACTTTGAGTAGTTTTCGGTGGGGAGGCTAAGGGTACATGTTGTTTTTAATGAGTAAACAAGGTCAGAACAATGATACTAAAGTTGGAGCTGAGTCTGGTTCCCTAAACCTCCCATTCAGAATTACAAGCTGAGCAAATTCACTGCCTGACATCCACACACAGCCTCCAATCTGCTCTCAATAATTTGCACTGTAGTTTTCCAATTATCCTAAGTGAATGATTAAAAGATTCCCAGCTACACAGCTACGCTCAGTCACACGAAGAGGTTTCGTGTATGGCAAGGAAACACTTAACAGAGCGCCTCAAGACAATTGCAAATCCCTTTTCCTGCCATTTTTCACTCCCAGAAATCTGCAGGCAACAAGTAAATGACAGTCGCCCTCCCTGTGTCTGTTATCATTTCCCAGAGCTACACTCACATTTTTTGTTCCCTGTCAGTTTTGAGGAAAACATAAAAATAAACCTAAAGCACGTAACTGCAAATACAGCCCTCTTGATAATCATTACCTCAGTTGGCCCAGCATACATCATGGGTGAAGGAAAGATGGCAACAATGGTGGAGTCTGGATTCAGGATGCCCTCCTCCAGCACAGCTGCGTGCTGCTTCATCCGCCAAGGCAGCGGCACATCGTCGTCTTTGGTCCAACCTCCCAGTGGGTGGAGCAGCAGGACAGGCCGGCGGTAGCCTCGCTCGATGAGACGCTTGTGGGTGTCCTGCATCAGAAGAGCATGGCCGTTGTGGACTGGGTTGCGGAGCTGGAAGGCAAACACAGCATCTAAACAGAGAGAAAGAGGCAGGGTGAGAAGGGTTTGTAAAACTGCGACCAAACTCATCCGAACACAGCTGTACAAAACAAACAAAAGGCCACAATGTACCCAGAGATAATCAAGCAGCTCAGTGCCCAACCACTGAAACCACATACAATGAGGGACTGAATCACACCAGAGCTTTCTCTGCCACGACTTTCCTACTCTGTGTCCCTTATTTACCAAAGCCTAAACAAAGAATTACAGCACTGAAGTGAGTGGACTACCCATTGTGTCTTCTCCTTTTTTAAGAAAATAAAAGATAGCAGTTTATAAATATTGTGACAAGACTGTCTCCCCAAAAGACCTTAATTCCAGATGCCGCCGCCATTTTAATTTACTTCTGGCGGAAAATAAACAGAGCCATCAGAATTTGGCCCATACCTGCATTCATTTCTTTAAACTTCTGTTTGAGCTCAGTGGGTGTCAGTCGATACTGATCCAGTTCGTCATTCCAGTAGATCTTGTCCAGAACCTGCAGGTCTCCCCCGACCAGCCAGTCCCCACTTTCCATCACCATCTGAAATAGAAGTCGCAGTGATCATGACAAGGAACACAACTCAAACACAATCCAGACTTAAGACACTGTGGTCCATAAAAAAAAAAGTCACTGTGCTGCAACCAGGCCAACGTGAATTCTTATAAAACTCTCAAGTTATTACCCAGTTGCAAAAGGGCCACACCAGCATAAATCAAAGTCTCCGTGTGTCATTAAACAGTCAACAAAACTCTGGCAAAGCCTCTCCTCTGCACTTGGCTTTGTCTGCTACCTTAATTTCAATAACAGGCAAAAAAAAAACAGATTGTGTTCCACAATAAAACCTGGTGATGAGTCTGGAGAGAAATTTTCCTCTCAAGAGATTAATCCAACAATCATGTCACAGAGCTGCTCAGGATCCAGGCGAAGGCTGCTATTGTTTCAGGCGATATCTTTCGTCTGCCTCTTGTGGCATTTATGAGACCATAGCTAGAGTTACTGAAAAGACTGGCCTGTGTGATGTTAATGTGATAAAAAGTGACAATTCTCTACAGGCAATAAATAGAGCACAGCTCCAGCACTGAGACAGAGAGAACTTAAAAAAGCCAAGAAACATAAAGTGTGGAAGCATTGTAAAAATACATTTTTGGAAGTTGCTAAAAAGATGTCATTTATTTATTAACATCTAATTTATCATGTTAAAAAAATACAAAAAAAACCCTCTGATATCCATACATTACAGACTGATTTCAGTTTGATCTGGCAAGCTTTCCATAAAAATCAGAAAGTTGTCAGCAGCAGTGGTGTCTACGTGATGTGATCAATAACCACTTGGCTTCGTCGCCAGACTTTTTTAAGATCATGTCGTGATTTGTTTTCCACACTCAATTAATCCAACCTGTCCGCTGCTGGCCTAAGAAGAGTCATCATGATGCTTAACAGTCTTTTTCTTTGGAGAGATCAACGGCATAGACGAGTCGCAATTTATTTTCCTAACATAAGTGCATGGAAAATATAATGTCTGCATGGATACATCAAAGGAGCAGGTCTACACGTACACATGTGCTCTGTTTAACCGTTGTAAGTGCCCCAGGACTTTGCATGTGAAAAGGGCCCTGGCCAAATAAACACACTACACCATGGTTTCCGATGAAGGGGGCTCCTGTCTGACTGACGGACAGGTAAACAGGAAAAAGTGGATTAACTACATGTAATATGGAGCAGGTCGTCTCTAGTTGGGAAAGGAAAAAAAAAAATCGTAGCTACCCGCGCAGAGGTGTGCTGACAGACTGGCTCCGGCGCGAGGAGTTAAACATACACTTATGTATACATACACACACTCTTTAATGAGTGACACCCTAATCATGGCAAGCTGAACACACATATTCAGCTGTGGCAGGTTAAGAGTGGATAAAGAATGACAGTTGTGAAAATACAGAGTGAAAAGCCAGCGCTGAGGCATCAGGTGTTGACACTGTAGAGTTGTGATACTAATTTATGAATCTGGCAGCGCCCTGCATCTTGAAACATATAACAGAGCCAGATTTAATAACGAACAAGGTGAGACAAAAAAAGATATCTGCTGAGATGAAAAATGACTGCTAAGTGGGATGAAATATTGAGACAGCTGCGGTCGAGTGCTCAAGTTAATCTCCATCCAGAATTTTTAGCAGCAAAAGGCTTTGAAATGAGCCAATAAGGTTTAAGGTAAATCTGACCCCAGGGACTGAAATCACTAAATACCTGGTTGGTTACTATTTAGGGCTGCCTCTGTAAAGTCTAATATTTTAATCATCAGTCAGAGACCCCTCACTCAACTAAGATTATCCAAATCGAGCAGCTGAGTGTGTGTCAGTCAGAGTGCAGTGTATGTCTAGGGACGTTTCAGTTCCCAGATTTAGTTGCAGGGTGAGCTCTCCTCGCTTTAGCACTGCTCTCAGGCAGCTGCGGACTCAGACTCAGCATTAGTCTGAGTGAGACAGAGGCAGCTGCCCAGAGGAAGAGAAGCTTTGCCCTGTCAGGCTCTGAGATAATATTATCTTCTACCTTCTGCTGAGAAGTCGTGAATTTACAGCTCTCAGCAGCTTAATGTGATACAGTCTCTGGCTTTTGTTTGATATCAAGTAGAATATTGCATATTGCGATGCTGCAAGTACAAGAAGAGGGAGTGGGATGGCACCTGGATCCTGACAGATTATCATAGTTTATAAAAATGATGCACAGTGAGGATACAGACATTTCATACAAGAGACACGTAGCCTACAGCGCAGACCTGCCAATGCGTGTCAACCTGCACTGCATCCGTTAATATGAGTCAGTCGTTTGTAACTGTTAGTAAAGAATCCAGTCTGCAGTGTACTTCATATATTGAAACAAACATTGAAGGAGGATTAAAAAGCCTCCAAACCTCCACATTTGAAAGGAAGCGCTAAGTGCCAATCGAGAGCTGGAACTAAATCACACATCCTACTGTAGATCAGCAGTAACAGCAGTTACCTTATGTACTTGATAGGAGACTAGACTGAACACTGAACTGAACTCTCTCCAGGGGTCTGGCTGGATTCACTGGGATACTTGAATAATTTCCTCTAAAACACCAATGTTTTTGGGCACGATGGAGTCTGCACCACAAGAAATCCAATAACGGACTATTACATAACATAATAAACTGTTAAAAGCAAGGTAAATCTTCTTTCCCAGCAAAGATGTAGCCTGTCTCCCAGTAAGAAACTATAGTTGCAACACTAAGTGCAAACCTTTTTTTTTTCTAAATCAACTGGTGGTTTTTATAGTACTTGATTTTAGGAGGTGCCTGCTTCCTACTTGACTGGTCCATTTTGTGTGCATAAATAATATTAGATAAATACAACTATTTAAAACAATATCTGCAGTTTTCAATACTACATTTCTTTTAAAGGTCATGGAATAACTGCCCCCGCATGCAAACATGCCCCCCACGGCAATCCTTTGTTCCACAGGAAACACTGAATCCTGAAAACAATGGGACTTAAATTAGCCAGACAGATTAGCAACTTTTAAAAGTAACCTTGCACTCCCAGTCCACGCAGATGGATTTATAAAAAGGCAATCTGACAACTATCTTTGTAACACCAGACCGCTCCACTCTTTTCTAGCTACAAGCCAGTGCCACTTTCCGCAGGGTGTGCAGGATCATTTCAGGACGTTATCTCGCCACTGAGTCTACCTGAGCCCCACAGCAGTCGATAGGACACAGATGGAAACAATTCCCGGGTATATTTGGAGAAGGGTTGGGTGAGCGGAAAGGTGGAAGCTGGCAGGGATTCCACAGCCTGTTGGGCTGAGCAGCACAATCTCAGAACGCATTTGGTGGAGGCTGAGCGAAAGACTCAGCATCCAAATATAACACCTGCAAAATGAGGGTGGACCAAAAAGATCAAGTGATTATACTGGGCGTCCTGACAGACTGTGAGAAAAGCTCCACTCCGCCACCTATTCAGTCTTTCCATAAGCAATGTGAAGAGGCCAGCTCGGATCTGTGTTCTATCAGTGCCGAAGCCAGGGAGGCCGTTTGCTTTCGCATGCAGAGTGTTTATCACATAGTACACTGAGACAGACCGCCTGCAGCTCTGTGATGCTGCTCAGTACTTTGACCACAGTTGAACTTTTGGGTTTTCTATAAAATTTCTAACATACTACATTCTACATAGTAAATTCAGTTTGCAGAGAATAAAATTTACCTTGATGTAGGGGTGGTCCTTGCAGGTGGTGCCCCACTGGCGAGCACATCGCTCTTCTTTACGGTGTTCATAAAACTCGGGGTTGCGAAGGATGGCTACTCGTCTGCCTTCATAGACCAAGGCCATAGCTGTCACGCCATCTAAACGCTCTTTATCTGCAGTAGACACTGGCAGCACCACAGGCACTGACAGGTTGATGACGCCGCCTAGGACAATGGAAAACCAAGAGCATTTCCATGAGGGGAAAAGGCACATTTATGCAGAGAGAAAATACATCAGGGCTGCAATTGACTATTATTTGCATTATCAAGTATTCTGCTGGTCAATTGCTGAATAATAAATTCACCATTTTGTCAAACAAATGTCAGAAAATAGTGAAAAATGCCTGCTATTATTTTGTTTACTTAAGTCAAAAGGTAGCATATCTAAATTGCTTGTTTTGTTTTGTCCAACCAAGTGTCCATACCCAAAGAAACTCAAACTACCACTACACTACTAGTTCAGGGATGTAAAACGAAATAAATAAAATCCTTCTACCCTAAGTATGACAAAAACGTGTAAAATCCTCACATTTTCGAAGCTAAAACAAGAGAATATTGACATTTTCGCTTGAAAAATTACTGACACTGCATTTATACTGATGACGCCTGCATTTATATAACACTTTTCCAGTCTTAGTGCCCTGACACGCCAAGCCAACGGTCAGCCGTTGGCAAATGTCAGGCTGTCTGTGAGCATCTGTTGCCCTAGCTTTTGCTGTGTGTCCGCCACTGTTGGCACTAATTGACCCTTGTCTGCTTTTTTCCGGCCAATTCAGTATGTTGAATCAGCGTCAGAGATGGTGGAGCCTGTCGGTGAATCAAATTATTCTGTTTGGCAGTTCGGCACATTTCACAAGAAGAGAAACAGAAGTGAGGAAAGTAAACAAAATAAGTCAAAAGGGCATGAGATCAAAACAAACTTAACAAGTATGATGTTTTTTGGTTGTTCTTTTTGACACTGCACGAAAAATATTCTTTGTTCTTTCAACATCGGGTTCTGTTGTTAATGTGCTAACTGGCTAACTGGTGTCTTGAATTCGTCCTGTTGGTCTTCAGTTTCTCTTTTATGAAAAGAAATACAGACTACAGCCGTCTGCTGTTATGGAATTATTCCCTCTCACGCAGGTTCAGAGAATACGTGATAGTTGGCCAATGCCTGTAGTCTTTGTAGTGTGTCTTTTTGGCCAAGATACAGACAACGAAAGACAACCCAACAGTCAGCCTTTGTCACCAATAGCTCTGTGATGTCGATCTAGTGTGTCTGGGCCTTAAGGGGCCACTCAAAGCTCTTTCCAACACAGGCATAATTCACTCATTTGCACACACATTCATAAACTGGATGCTGAGGGTACCACCTAAACATTCACACACACTCCCACATCGATGACACGGCCACTGGGAGCAATTTGGGGTTCAGTATCTTGCCCAAGGACACAGCCACCGGGAGCAATTTGGGGTTCAGTATCTTGCCCAAGGACACTTCGACATGTAATCTACAAGGGCAAGAGATGAAGCCACCAAACTTCTTTTCAGAAGACGTCAGCTCTACCTCTTGAGCCACAGCCCAGCTCTGCTATGAAGCAACACAGTCCTGCCACTATTTTTAAGCTATGCTACTGACTGCCTGTTGGTGACATTAACATTAAGTGAAGAAAATGACTGCAAACCAGCAAACATGAATGTGAGGGAAATGAAAGGAAATGCATTCAATGCAATTTTTAGCCTCAAGGATGGACACAATGTGTTTTAATGGGGAACACTAAATGTAAACATAACTTGTGCTTGTTTACAAGACAAATCCACAGGGTGCCTTTAATATTGGATAAACGATCCAAGGAAAAGAACATAAAGGATCCCGATGCAAAGCACTGAGGCACACAGAGCAGACATCATTCAAAAAGCAGGTTAAAACGTTCAAAGGTTACTCGACAAAACAGCTCAACCATTCTGATCAAATTTCCATTCTGTACCCCTTCAGGCTAAATGTGGGATATACAGCTAAACCAAAGGCTACAGTGAGTCTTCAAGGCTGCAATTTAAGAAGCTAGAGGAGAAAAATCCCCTCTTAAGCTAAGCTGGAGCTTGACCCTCTTGCAGTGACAGCGCTCTGTTGGCGCGTTCATTTTGCCGTCCAGGTTGATGAAAACGTTTGGACCGGCACGCTTTTCACATCAGATCAATTGCAGTGGAAACAGGAGGGGAGGCTGACTGTTTCTGCCCCCACCTACCCCTGGACCCTCTTCTCGTCCCCTCTGTCACAGTGTAGAGCTTACAGCTGGTTCCAATAAAACACACACATACACACACAACCAAGACTGCCAAATGTCCGGGCGAGAGACACACACAAGCCTGGATTTTGGTCTCTGTTTATTTCTTCAGACTATTTGATTAGTCAAACATGAAGTTTTCTGCTTCCCAACCAGTTTTAGTGTTAGGCTGCGATCAGTCCTTTCACAGTGATATCATTCTTGCACTGTCAAATCCCTGGAAGGAAGTGAAAATGGACAAATGGTGGTGTGTGGTGTCAATCAATACACAAGCCTCTTCCTCTGCGTCCCTTTCCCTCCGGACAAACAGGAAAAGTGGAATCAAGACTTTTCGCATCAATATATATTTTTGCCTCCGTCTCTCCAGACAGTTCAGTTTCTCAGGCAAGCTATGTTTCTGAGGAAAGACCTTAAACCATCAAGTTGTAAGAACTTGATGGTTTTATCCTTCAGTGAGGACAGCAGTTGTAATATATACCTGTCAAAATCTGAAAAATGAAATACAGCCTATGTTAACTTTCAATTTATTTTATGTATTTTTCCTTTTACTGCAAGTGTAGCAAAATATTTGGCGTCACAACACACAACTGAGGTCTGAGTGGTCGTATGGGCAATAAAAGTAAATTGACTTTTTCTTGGAATTTCAAACAATACAAGAGAAATTGCTGTAATTACACCAAGAGACTCTACACCCAATGTGATATTCGTTCTCTGCAAAGTGCCAAAAAAGCAAAGACATTCCTGAGACTTGGTTTTCAGCTGGACTTATTACTTCACCAACATGATATACAACATCATCATTCTTAAAATTCTGCATCTAAATCACTCCTGAGTATATAAATCTGTCATTCTGACACCTGGCTAAGCTGTACATCACTGCTGTATAATGGAGCACTTCTTAAGCATGTCAGCCTGCAGGAAAAAAGCTAATTTAAGCCTCTTAGCACATCCAGCAGTAAAACATATGCATTGCAGTTTGCAGGGACACATGCAGGGAGTATTTGTTAATTTAATTTAACGCTCCATTTGATCAGTGCTCAATTTTTATTGGAATATTAAAGTTCTAAAAATGTTAGAGGGGAACACAAAGAGCTATAGCCAGGGTCCCCTAACATTATTACAAATGAATTTTTAAAAATTTTTTGTCCATAATATTTTACTCCATTTCCAAGACTTTATTGAAGCTGCTTAAAATAGGTAGGCCAGTATTAAACAAGCACTTCCCAGGTATTTGCAGATGAGCAAACTGCTAGAACTTGCTATCTTTATCGCTTGTTAGACATTCCCGCCGCCAACTAGGCACATATGCCAATAGATCAGACCGGCACATACGAGTCTCAGCAAAATGTCAAGGCCACACCCCTTTTTGGGGGATAGAAAGCCCAGGATCCTGTAGATGTAAATGCAATTTGACATTTGTTGGCTTAGGTTGATCCCACTCATGTCCCTTCACTGTTCCCCTTTTCTAAGATCAATGATCCAACACAGTGGCCCGATATTACTTATCCGGACATCTACACATGTATAGATATCTAGATCATGATACCTTTGACTGAATCACCAGGTATCGTTAAACTTAGTGTTGTCTGTAAAAAGACAACCGGTTAATAGCCAACTGTTTGATCTATAGGCTAAGATTTAGCTGGACTCGACAGTCTGATGCTGTTATACTGTATGACTGTACTCAGAGTGTCTACAGATATCAATCAGACATTTAAATTTAATGCTTTTGAGTACCTTTTTAAGATAATTTTTAACCAAATAACCAATAACTGCCCTTTTCTATATCTCTGCTACATATCTCAGCAAAGATGAGATCCCATTTTGATCATAGTCTCAATGAGGGAAAGGAAAACAAAACAGTTCTTGTCAGAAAAAGAGAGAATAAGCATATTTCTGAAAATGTTGAGCCATTAAATTTATATAATAGCTTATTTAAATTTTTATGGATTATCATATCATAATCATATATCACATTTGATTTACTTGATAGTGGGTGGTCAAATTTGGTGCCCTTTATACTGACCTCAAGATGTGATATGTGTACAATGTTTTGTATATCGACAGTATATAAAATATAGTCGATGGTTTTGTAAATTAAAGTTTTCAGATTTCTGATCTTATTTTTTTAATTTTCAGACCCCCTTAAAGACCATCTGTAGATCACAGAGACTCACTACATTGAAAACCTATTAACATCATTTAAAATTCAAGTAAAAGACAGTATACGGGTCAGTGGTAGGTTTAAAGGTTTGAAACATAAGACACATGGAATTTAACACAAAAGAGCTTGACTCATTTTGACAAAAATACATTAAAAAGTGGATAAAGTAAAAAGTTTAAGACCATTTAATGACTTTTAAGGCGTGATATTTGTAAAATTAATTTTATGACATTAAAGACTTTCACAGAGATTTACAGACTTATCTGACTAGAGAGACATTTATTAAGACATTTTAAGACTTTATGAGGACTTGCAGAGACCCTAGTGATGGAGCAGCCTCCCACTCAAGCTATTCATCAACAGTAATTGTCACCAGCATCATTTAGCAATTTAGCAAACTGACAGTGAATATTTACACATCTTATGTGCCTCAAATCTCAGTGTGAAAGCCTTAGTTAACGCAATACTGTTAACTGTTAACAGTTTTTCTGCATTTTCCTGTTTCTCTCCGTATATGACTGTTTCTTATCCCCAAAAAAGGGCGCAGCACTGGTTTTTAAAAAAGTAATATGAGGAACGTATGTTGTGTAAGTTTTGACATGTTTTGGGCTTCTTCACTGACATATTTTAAACATTAGCCAAAACAATGTATATTCAAAAATTTCTCAAAACATTCTGCTAACTCCAAACCACTGCCAGGTCTGGGGAACAGTTTTACAAATTTCATAACCTCCTCAGGAATTTCATGACCGTGGGAACCCTGCACAGCTGACAGACATTTGAGATTCAACTCACAAAATTATACAGAACTCATAAATTCATTAATGTCAAATGACAGACATTTATAAATTAACCCTATGGCTAAGAGCTAAAAGGACACGTTAAGTGAGAGGACTTCTTGGTGCTGACAGTGCTCAACTTCTAGTATATATGGAGGTATAGTTTGGGTGGGAGAGATGTGTGCTGATATCCAAACAAAGCCATCAACTGTTTCTCAATAATCCATTTTGTGAGCACTCATCTCCATCTAGTGGCATCTTTGAGTACAGCAACATAAATTTTACAAAGAAATATCAAGATTTTCTTCTACTTAAAACATAAATGACATCTTACCATCCAGCAGACAGTCAAAATGAAGACACTGCAAATACTCTCTCTCTCTCATAAAGCCATTCAGAGGAGTGGCCCAGCCTTCAGCCAGCACCTGCACCCACTGCATGTCCACCTGAGGATCACACACGGTCATATACATTAGGTTTACATACAGACCAACAACTTATATATGCATGTATCGGTGAAGAGATAAATTATTAATAACTGGACAATATATACAAAGGCTATCAACAGTAATCTAGCTTCATTTATTTATTAAGATTTATCAAAATCAGAAGCACCTTCCCAATCTGTACAGCAGGCAGAGTCTCTGCATCAGCCTTAGCCAGGTCCAGTTTGTTCTCCTGAACGTACAGTTCTTTCACTTCATAGGATGCATCAACAGGGACTATATCCTGCAAACAGAATATGAAATCATTAGAAAACATCCTGGATAAATAAGACTTTGGTGACGTTTACTAAATATTGATATACATAATACAGTGTAGATGGAGTCACATCAACTTGCATGCAAACATGAGGCTTCACTGCCCCCTTGTGGCCAATAGAGGGATGACGGCACGGGTTTTAAGTCAAGACTGTGAGCCTTTAACTGTCTCTGTGATGACAGATATTCGTTCAAATGGACAATAAAAACCAACAGCAGCTGATTCTTTACATAATTAACATATTAAACATGTCAAAGCAGGATATTTCTCCCCCCTCACCCTCTCCTGCAGCAGGTCCACAAGCTGTTGTATGCACTCATTCACACTGCAGGAGTCGGTCTTCAGCACCAGCTCTGGGGCCTCTGGCTTCTCGTACTCTGAGTCAATGCCAGTGAAACCTAAAAGATAAAGGGATTTAAAACAGTCTGAGCTACTCAAAGTGAACAGCTTATGTTTGCTCTGTTTCCATTATTGTATGCATTTTGAAATGAACACAACACTGGTAAACCTTTTCTCTTAAAATACCATTAAATCAATGATCATAACTAATAGCTACTGTATCAAAACTCCTAACCATAGAATCAAAAATTACTACATTAGTGGGTTTAGCAGTGTAGTAATCAGAGAACAGTGATTCAAGTTATAATTCTTCGTATTTCTTGGGGATTAAGTGGAGCTTCTGAGAACAAAGTCAGGACTAACTCAACTACTAAAGACAGAAGAGAGACTCTGACAAAGGCCAATCAGCACACAAAACTCAGGAAACTGGGTCAAGATCTTATCACTGCAAAGAAACAGCATGTTGCACCACAATGTGATAAACACACTTCCTCTGATAGCGATGCATCAGGTTTACTGTCATGTCATTTCTGTGTAATGTGGCAGGAAGCAAAGTCTGCGGAATTAAGGTACTTTACGTAACCTAGACAGCAGAAGTCCTACTGATGAAAATGTAAATGGGCTGTAGATATTCATACTGAGCTACAGAATACTCCTGTAGATTTGTCCTCAGGTTTGAGTTTAACAACCAAGTATCATAATGATTTATCATGATAATGTAAAGTTAGCCCATGCTGTGCTCACACTGTAAGTGACAAAGCAACAGTGTGGCTGCACCATTATCCCTGAGTCACCGTTAGAGTGCAGCAAGAAAAAATATCCACTCTCATCAGTTAAAAGTACGCAAATGCATATATTTGGTGAAAAAGGAGAGCCAGGGAATGTGAACTAAGTCATTTGTAAGCTGTGTGATAAACAAGTCAGGACGTAAGATGGAAACACCAAAAATCTCCCAGCTCCCATCTTAAAACTCACCATCCTACAGAATATGCTCTGCCAATGACTCCATCCACTTAGAGCAGCAGCACCAAAATTACCACAGTGAGCAATCAAACCTCAATCATGTGGACAAAAAGTAGGCCCTTATCTGTGTTATCATACATCAAGAGCATCAACGCTGATAAACGTGTTGCTGCATAAAAACAACCTCATGAGTTGATTGATCTGGTCTCTCTCTGTAAAACAGCTCTCACTGCCTGTACATGTGGGCACTTTGTGGCCACTCATGGGTTTTGCAACATATGCATTTCTGGTCCACAGATATTTATATCTGTGCGCATCTGTTTCATCAGCTTTTTTCTTGTAAAGCAGAATTGCCATTAGTAAAATCTGACTGCATCTCATTAAGGTAAAAGATGCAGGTTACTATGTAACAGATGCCACTGTGTCTCGGTAGTATGAAGTATGAACCCTGTCTTGATCACATAACAGATATAAGTCCAGCACAGGCCGTGGCTCTATTGATGCACTGCATATAAACAGTATTAAACAATACTTCACCTCTTATCTCTCCCGCTCTGGCTCTCTTGTACAGCCCCTTGACATCCCTCTGCTCACAGACATCCAGTGGAGCGTCCACAAACACCTCAAAGAAAGGCAGCCCCGCAGCCTCATGGATCTTCCTGGCATTAAGGCGATCCTGATAAACAAAACCAAATACAGTGAGGTACATGCATGGTTTAAAGAGTTGGTGTAACATAGCATGTTATTAAACTGGTAGTTCTGATTTTTTGAAGTGGGGTACTTATCAACTGAATTAGCGGATGTCAGTTGGCATGCCCCCAGTTTGGAGAAGCGGCATGACTGCTGACACAGAGGCTAAGCAATGTATTGCTATGGATAGGGGGCAGCCGCAAAATGTACTTTAGCCACCAAAAAAATCTTAAGCAGTTTAAGTGTGCGCATAGTGACAGTATTTTCAATGCTTTGCCCTTCTGTCAGACAGCCCATTTCGACAAGAAAGTCGGTTTTAATTCCCTGTCTATGCTCTTGCCAAAGCCACCAGATTCCATTGACAAAAACAGTAGTTTAGGCTCGCTGAGCAAAGGATCTGCTGCTCTACCATTGCCTTGATCAGTTATTTAGTTTTTGTGTGACTCTGGAGGTTAAATCACTGTTTTTCTCAATGGAGTCTGTCTTGGAAGAGAGCAATATAATGGCTTCAGTTCCCAGTCGTTTATCGCTGTCCGAGAGCATGGTGAAGTTGAGAAAATATTCTGAATATAGCACACACTTAAACTTATTTTTTTAGGTGGCTTAAATAGGTTTTGTTGCTGATCCCTCCACAGCAGTAGCTTCTGTGCCTGACTCCAGCCTGCTTCTTCAAACTCGGCGCACAGTGACTGACATCCACTTTAGGCAATACACTGACTATGGATAAGTACCTCATACACCCCCACATCAAAAGAGCCAAACTATCCCTTTAAGGTCACATCAAGTTTGGTTTTCACCTAACAAAAATGTTTGTTTTCTGCTGCCAGAAAGGACATTATTCATTCCAATAACAGACAGTAATGGGAAAAACAAATATGCTGCTAATCACACAGCAGTCCATCAAGGTTATTTTCTTCATTCAAAATTTACATTGTAAAGTCATTTTTTAAATAATAACTCAAAATAGGGAGTTTAGTATGTTTAAAAATCAGGGCAAGAACATTTAAAACCCTTTGTTCAAAACTGTATTATCCCAATCTAACTGGCATCATCAATTTCAGCAGGATAATGATGATGGACAGTGACATGATCAGTAATAACATCATTATTAGCCTGAGATCTGTAAGCAAGCCAAGAATAGATGTGAAATTTACAATGCTGTAAGAACTAGAGAACAGGGAGTATTTAAATATGGTTCAATACATATTGTATAACAGAATGAGAGACAAATTTAATAGAGTATCAGTGGGTTCCAGCCACATTTATCCCTGTGGGCATCCGTGTCTTTCCCTTTCATTCAACCTATGATGCTGTCTTTGGAGAGCCACTCACCCTGCTGTAGGGAGAGATGAAGCTGGCGATGCAGACCAGACCAGCATCAGCAAAAAGCCGGGCCACCTCAGCAATGCGTCTAATGTTCTCTTCACGGTCCTCTGGGCTGAAGCCGAGGTTTTTGTTAAGCCCCTGACGGATGTTGTCCCCATCCAGTGTGTAGCAGGGGATGCCGTGGCACACCAGGTACTCCTCCAGAGCCATGCTCACTGTGGTCTTCCCTGCACCGGACAAACCTTGGCACAGAGGGAAACAACTGCATTATAAAACAGCTAAGAGATGATATACAGATGCAGAGAGGACATTTTGATAATAACACAACCTACCACTCAGCCAAACGGTGCATCCTCTGAACCCTCCTCTTGTGCCCACAACCTGCCCACGCTTGTTTCGGCTGACATGATGGGCTTGATAGGTGACATTAGTTGCGCGTTGCATTCCCTGAAACGATACAGAGTTACTGTTAATTCAGCCCAATTGCCGCCCAGTTTCATACAAGTTTCTAAAAAAAGCCAAAGTTACCATTAACATATTAGGACTTTGGAAAGACTTAGCACGAGAAAGCATCTTCAAAGCAGTTTGAAAATGTGGTTTCTGTTCTGCTCTCACGATGAAAGCTTGGAACACGTATGTAGAACTACTGCTAATTATTTTCACTGACAACTCCCCTCAGATCCGCCCACCATGGCATGTTAGCTATGCCAAGTTTGTGGGGGGGGGGGGGGGCTTTTTCTGTAGCAGCTCCGGAATAGCCTGTTGGAGGCTGTTAGACAGGCTGAGCCAGTTGATGCCTTCAAAATGCACTTAAAGACCCATTTTTATCCTCTGCCTTTGAGATGTGTTTGTCCTGTTTTTGATTCCTTGGGTTTGAACATGATTAAAGTTACTCTTGCTTTACTCATCAATACACTTTTATGCCTCTATGCTTTCAGAAAATGGTGGAAAATACACATTATATCTTATCACAACCAAAGGTGATGTGTTCAAATTGCTTGTTTTTACCTGACAAGCAGTTCAAAACCAAAAATATTCAGTTTACCGTCACGTATGACTTCTAATCCTGCCATTTGAGAATGCTGGACTTCTTTGAAAAATGTCTCAACCTTTGATAAACTGTTATGGACTGATTAATTGCTTAATTAACTAATTGTTTCAGCTCTATATGTCTGTTTGGAAGTATTTTTTGATGTATGTTGGAGGACCACAATATATAGCTGTAACTCTTTTGTCCTTGACTGTACATACTGCAGCTCAGTTAGCATTACAGTGTACATTTAATCAGCAAGCAGGAATCTGTGCAGGCAGCTCGAGGCTACGTAGCAAAAGCAAACAGTATTTTGCTGGCAGTGATGGAGGACCTACCAAGGACAACGTTATCACAGATTTAAATCAGATTCAACACAGTTCATACCCTACCCTTTACTGTACAGTATTTAGCAGTTATCAGATTAGCCACTTTTCAGTCTCGGGCGCTGCTAGCAACCGAGGTTTTAAATGGAACGTTACAGCTAGCATAACTGTAACGTTAACTGTATTAGCAGTATGTAGCTAACTAGCAACCTGTCTGTCCAGTTATACCGTTAGCTCATTGGCAGCTGGTTAGCGGAGGTGGCCAGACGTGATGAATCGATGTGTTGAGTCAACATAACTTGGCAAAAGAAAAAAACTCACCCAGTTCTCGGTAGCGTTACCTAGCTTCTGTTTCTTGTGCGAGTTGCCAGACGTCTCCATGGCAGGCGGCAGTTAACGGTTGCTAGTTCAACCGGCTTCCTCTTTAAGAGCAAACACAACGGCAAACCGTTATGCTCTTTGTTTTGCTAACTCAGGTATGTCGTGTTTGTTAAAGACACACAGTTATCTCCAGTGAATGGAGCAGCCCGGAGGAGCTTGGCACGGCAACCGGGAAGCGCTTCCCAGCAGCCACGTCACCGGAGAGAGTGACGCACTTCCTCAGTCGGTGGGCGGAAGCAGAGAAACAAATCTGATCTGGTGTCAGTTTTTCTACGTCATCGTGCGTCAGCGCAGTAACGGGCTGGATGACTCAACTGATCTGAGACCAGTACTTACAAATTAAAAGGTTCGTCGTTACAAGCAGAAAAAAAATTATTGAGATTTAATTTAATTATTTTTAATATTTTTTAAATAGTTTTTAAAGTGAGAACTGTATTATTACAGTAAAATTACAATAAAATAGAATAGAATATTTTTTTAATCGATTTTTTAATTTCAATTTATAGAATTTATATAGAATATTTTTATTTCTATTTTTTATTATAGTATATATATTGAAAGTGAGAACTGTATTATTACTGACATGGCTGGAAATCTGTGAGCTACTTGAAAGAATAGGGATGACTCATGGCTATGTTTTAAATGGGTTTTAATTGTATTACATTTTAAGCTCACTTTTTATAAAAGGGTAAAAAAAACACAATAGAATATTGTTTGCCTGCATAATAAACGCACACGATATTCTATTAATAAAACACCGTGCGACTCCACCTAACTGCTTTAAGATGTGAATCCCGCAGAGCACCTATTTTCCACGGACAGAGTTACAGGGCGATGCTTGTGCCTGATTACAGGACGGTGACTCTGAATTAAAGGGGGTGCGAGGCAGGAGGCCGGGTGCACAGAAGCTGGATGGATGTGAGAAGACGCGGGGCTTCGGGGAGGAGCGCTCCCTCAAAAGCGAGCGGCACTGTCGGGTAATGTAGCAGTCCAGCCTGAAGAGCAGCGACCAAGCAGCGAGCAGGGCGCAGCATCAGAGGATTCAAGGGACTGCAACTACAGGAAGAGGCGCTAGGAGGCCCGAGCAAGGCAGGTAGGATGCTATAAACTGAGCAACATGTGAATGTAAACACAGATCTTCATCCTATCGTGTCGGGTTTCATGTGATAAATTGATGTGTGATCTTCAGTAGGATGCTGGCTATGAGCTGGACTGGATTTTGTACTCCTGATATTTTAACTTTTTTTAATCAGTCTTGCTCACAGATAGAGAAACACTGTGGATATGAATTCACATAGACATACTCGATGTCTGATTTTTTTATTTGTAGCACAGGGCTCATGTCGGCTTAAATTCATGCAAAAAGTTTTATTCGGTGGATCAGTCGACATGAGTGGTGAGACTACGTGTATACGGTGTGATGATGTCAGTGATACACAGCATTTTATCAGGGCAATGCATCACGTGACGCACAGACATAAAGCAAGTTGCCACATAAGCTTAAAAACATTTATTTATTCAGTGAATTACACAGTGGGCTGTATCCACCACACACACTGTGCATGCTTGTGATGCAGCTGCATTAATCTCATTAGAGTCATTCAGCTGTCAGCTCCCAACTGCAACAGCTTTGACTGAAAACGAGAGGGCTTAATTACAGGATATGCAAAGACCTGTTGCCCCACCCAGTAGCCTCATATGGAACATGGTGCTTAACACTGTGTGTGGGGGGCCACTGTGCTACACCCCAAAAGTAAACTTCAAAACTGGCTTTGCATGTGACAGACTGCTGCCCTGTAATATATGGGAGGCATGGGAGGCACCCAGTCCTGACCCTGACATTACTGCCAGGATCCACCCCACATGTGGTTACGGCACCCAAAAAACTAGGAATGGATCCACGCTCTGTGTGACCATTTTGGCTTGTACGCTATAAAAGTGGGTGTCTTCCTCAGAAAAACAACAAAATTTATTTGTTCTGGCAGCAAAGAATATGCATTTGTGTGTTTTGATGAACAGTTTTGCACAGTGAACTAATCTCATACAGTAGTCATGTACAAGTAGCGAACATCATTGCGGTAAAACCAAAGGTTTCAGATAGTTGCTCTCTGTCATTCACTTTATTACCATGACATGGATATGTGGGAATATAACTAAAACTGTGACAATGTTTCTGCCACTGTGATGTAGACATCTACTATTACTACAAATAAACTTCTTCTAATTGTACTTCTACTATATCCATCTGCTACTACTAGCCTACTACTAATAATAATAAAAAGAAAGTGCATTTATTCATCTAAGAATAAATCAGGATTCCAATTATGTTATTTACATGGCAAGTTGAATCAATATTTGTGAGCATGAGCCTCTCTTTCAAAGCCAGAAACCAGAGAAGTACAAACTTGGCATATGGTATAAAGTCTGGAGCTGCTCCACAGACAATGAATGGGAGACTGATTTTGTGAAACCACAGAATGTTTGTTTTCTTTTTTTATACCTAAATGAGCTTTATTATACTGTAGCAATCTCAGTTCTGAAACACAAAATGTACCCATGTACTCAGGACATCCCCCCGAGTGCTCTCAGTATCTTTCCTAATTCATTGTTTATGGAGCAGCTCTGGACTTTATACCCTGTGACATCACAAATTTAAGTTTTAGCCCTCTAGCGTTTGGATTTTTGAGAGAATTGTTTAGGTTTACTATTTTTTGACTGTCTTGGACCATAGGAATGACATTATGAATTTTGAAAATGGGTGTAGTTTCCCTTTAAGTTAAACTTTGACATACTTGTAGGCTTACTTCCATTTCACGTTACTGTACTAATTTGGAGAGAAACATTGTACTTAGAGTAGAAAACATATGATTTACAATATAAAGTAGAATTAGCTCAACTAAACCAGCTACAACAGCAAAGGACGATCCAACAGCCAAATACATAAAAATATGACACTCAGGGCTAATTTTTATGCATAAAGACTAATTTTACTTTAACATTTTCAAAGCAGGGCTTTTACTTTGTGTCATTATATTTTATAATAGAGGATCTGATCTTCTTACACACTGCTACTACTGATAACTATCTTTAGCACACTTGCCCTGTCATTTCTCAAAGCACAGAGGCATAATCTTTTTTCTTTTATCACAATTTTGTATCACAGATCCTCAAACAGCAGCCTACAAACACGTGTCAGATACTTCAATCACATCCTCCTCAGTGAGACTTTTGAACTATACATTTCACATCTGTTTCTGAAACTGAACATGTGGGAAGACAAACCTAAACATGCTGATCATACAGTTTCCAGGCTTGATTTACAGCGAGTAAATTTTAGAACATATATGTAGTCCTCTCCATACTGTCGGCAGGTCCTACAGGGCTGGGCCACCTCGGACTTATTTTTACCCTCCCTTTGAAGGAGACAATCCGCATGATGTGAAGGAGAAAATGAGTGGACAGCAATAGTAGCGTGTTATTATGAAGGTCCCAAAATGGAGTCACAGCCTCGGTTCCCCTGGAGTAAAATACAGCCTTCAAGGCAACTGGGTGGCTTCTCTTGAAATAGCCTGAGCAAGTAGAGGCGGCCAAGTTATCCATTACGGCCTGTGACCATGTGGAATAGGTTTTTCTGCCAGTTTTCCATCACCACCCATCCCTTTAGAGTGCTGGGTGCTCTGGCTGGTGGGAAAACACTGTGTAGTGTACACTGGGGAGGAGGGGACCAGTGGAAAACTAGTCTAATGGAGACACTCTGCTGACCTCCCATGTACATGTACAGCAGACAGTCTCCCAGTGAATGCTAGCAAATAAATACCTCTCATGTCCATTGTATTGACCGTGACCAAGTATGCACAAATACAAGAAAGTATAGATCATAAACACAGTTTTCTTAAGGCACACAGAGTAGTGTGCTTCTCCAACAGTTTTGGACAGTAAAGTCAATATTTAGAAAAATGACAGCGTTGTCCATTTCTTCAAATATTTGGGGCAACCTAAAAATATGTTTGTTTTTTTAACAAGTGACCTCATGTAGCTCTGTAAAAAAATTTGACACCAGAGACTGCTTTACATTTTGTGTCCCAACTCAGTTGCTGGGAAAAAATGTTGGTATTGTACCTTTATGCAAACCATGGATATGATACATGTGCATGTTATTGTGTAGCAGTTACAAAATAAAAAAAAAAATCTGTTTGTGGCACCATCCCTGGTGGAAAAACATCCATGTCTGGGGGCTAAAATTTCACAGGAAACACAACTCACTGACAAACAAACAGTGGAATAGTGGTCGGCAAGCATCTTGCCTAGGTGTCATGCCTTCCACCATCCCATCCGCCTTCCCATGACAGAGTCAGCTCATATACTATGTCACTTTAGAAATGTGGATGTACGTATGAAATGTACAAATGTAACATATTCATGGTTTGCAGAAATGAGCAATGCCAACATTTACTTTTGCTGACTGGGCTGTGTCTTCTATTAACACACTCACTCTGATTTCATCACATATGGATGTGAAAGATACCCTGCGTGCATTGGTTTTGACTTTCTGGGACGTTGTGTCAAGTTCTGCCTGTTACATGCATTGTCTTCTTTCAAAATACGCTTCCGTTTTCACAGGAAATTTAACGTTTACATACAGTCTCTTTGAAAATAAACGCATCACGTCAGTACAATAGTGTGAATGGACTTTTTTTCCCTCCAACAAGTAACGCAGTTGGTTGGGTTTAGGCAACAAAAACACGTGGTTAGGTTTAGGAAAAAAGAACAGGGTTTGGTTTTATAATCTTACTAGACGTGAACATTGTTTTCCCGGGTGAAAGTTGGCTTTCTTCGTCAGTGCCTGACGCTGCAAGTCACTGCCCAAGCGCCGGATTTTGACGACTTCAGAGTGAGACTGGTTTGCTTCTATCAACAGTCAAAATAATTTCTGCTAATCATGACCAAAATCCTTCAGTGACCTGATCCTCATTCTTGACCTTCGAAATTGTAGTTTGACAAAACCATCCCAACTCAAAGACGACTTACTATACCTTTTTCTGGAGCTTTCAGCCTTATCACACAGTCTTATCTGTGTTAGCCAGCAAGTGGATCTTGAGTTGGGGCTGTTTCATCCAACTTAACCAAGCAGTTTGCTTTTTAAGCCTGTCCATATAATATTTCCCTAACCTTAACCAAGTAGTTTTATACTTTTATTTTGTGGGCTTTTGCCTTTAATGGATAGGACAGTGTTTGAAATGGAGAGACAAAGAGAAAGCGGGGACTGACACGCAGCAAAGGGTTGCAGGCCGGACTTGAGCTTGCGACCGCTGCAGCAAGGCATTGCCTCTGTACATGGGGCGCCGGCACTATCCACGACGCTACCGACGCCCCAACCAAGTAGTTTTAGTTGGTTAAAATTAACTTTGAGAATGTAGTGCTAGGCTTACTAGCAGTGTTTTCCTGCCCTCTCTAAAACACACCTCTGACCACTCTCAGCATCAGCAGCAATGTCAGACACTGACAGCATTGCCAGATGGGAAATGCTGAACTATGGTACCAAAGGCTTCAAATTAAAGTATTTTGATGAAAATTATTATGCCCGAGTCGAAACCACAAGTGAGAGTCATATAATTGTCAAAATACTGTACATTATGGCACTTATTTGTATTGTTGATCGTACATTGTACAGAGAGCAAAATTATCATGTAAAAATGATAATTATCAAACATCTTTCAATGCTGGGCACTGATGTCCTGTGCTGACATAGTGTTTCAGTAATTAGAATCTATGGAGCAGCAGCGGGATTCATCTGTAGATGACAATGTCCCATTGTCTGTCTCTCTGATGTTTATCTTATGAACAGACATCTTCATGTTCACGAGTTGCTGAGTTGGTCAGTGTTAGAAAAGTGAAATATGTCAATTTTGTTTTATTCCACAGCCAAAAAGAAACATTCACAATTTCTCTCATTGATGATGTCAACAATTTGCTACACCAGCAATGGAGTGTCCCTGGCATAAAGGATCACAACTTGCAGTATAACTAACCACAGAGCTGCAACATAATCTCACTCATAACGAAAGGGACATGGCTTTGTAATTGGCTTATATTGTTTGTCTGCTCTTGTTGATCTTATTTGCTGTCTTGGTCAGTATTGATATACCTTATGACCCCCTCAAAGTCTGTCAGACGTTGTGTTCTGTAGCAATCCATCAGTTGCATAACAGAGGCTGAATCTCCTATGGGTTAGTCAGAGGGCATTCTACAATAAGCCACTCACCACTGTAATAATATTTTCCCAAAAATTGATTCCGAGGAAACTGATACTTTCAGCAGCTCCCTTGTATCCAGCCATATTCCATTTCTATCCCCTCTTTTATCCCATTGTCAGGTTTGCCTCCAAGAAAACATACCATTCTGTGTATATCCCAGATGACATTTATTGTGATGTATTTCAGGGCTGATTGCAGAATCCTCAAATCCATTAATGGAGCTGTTAAAGGGACTGGAAGCCTTTTAGACATGAAAGAATGAAAATGGTCATTGCTGTAGTGCTCTATCAAGTCATTAACTGGAAAGAGCTCAACAACAAACATTGCACTAGCACGTCTCCAGCTTTGTTAGTCATATGGGCGTCATTAGTAATCTTTCAAATTTTCCTCCCAAAAAGTCCATCCATTATTTTGATTTTGCTCTACTTTCTCTTATGTTAGCATAGCTTAGCTTAGATTAGTTTAGTTCAACCAAACAATGTCATACAAAGGCTGTTAAAGGGATACTTTTTTAACCAGCTCTGTGTCATAACAATGTGGGTAGTATGTGCAAATGAACTGTGGTAGATTTCCGTCCATTTTACCAGTACCCAGATCTCCCTGCTCATCTCTCAGCTTAAATTGCCACATGACGCATTTCATGTCTTGTGCTTCCATATTTTCATATCAAATCATGTAAGCAGATCGAGAGAAAGTCACCTTCTCTCAAACTCTCTCAAACACAGACCGAACTCCAATCAGACTGTAAAACTATGCAGTGCTGATCAAATAAAAAAACAAGATTCTGTAACAGTAGCCTATTGCTTATTTATCCCCTAAAATGTATTCAGAAAATTATTGTAGCTTACTGTTTAACTGTCATTTGAAATTGTTTGTTACCAGCTGGCTGTCATATAGTCGCCTGTGTCAATACGGCCAACCTCACATTACATCACCCACCATCGTATTGCACTGGTGGTTTGTATGTAGGTTTTCTACCTCTTGAGCAAAAGCAAATGCCACAGTCCTTTCCTCTGTTTCTCTGGTCATGTAGCACCAGTTTCAAAAGTATTTGCGTTTGTCTTCTGCAGCCTACTTTTATGAAAAGTCCATCTATCCAGCAGTGAGACACTTCTTTAAGTAGCTAGAGCTTTCAGTTGTATCACACGTCCTTCATCAGATGGCGCTTCCCCAGTGGAGCCTGGTCTTGGACGTGGAAAGTCCATGACCAAACGCCAATATGTGCGAGGTCAGAGTGAGAATGTGTTGACCAGGGACAGAAAGTCTTTAAATTTTCAAGTCAACTGAGCAAAATCCTTCTGCAGAGACATATGGTATGATACGATCAAAAGCTCCATAACAGCTACTAAATGGACCATGATGGTGGGGAAATGGTTTTGCCTACTACTGTTTCCAAGGTCAAAAATGAACTTTCAATCTCAGCAAGTTTAGTTTAATTTAGCTTCATTACTTTTACATTCATACAGCTTGAAACTTTTATAATAAGCATACGCATTCCTCTTTTGCAACGGACGATGTTTAACCATGAAACCCGCCAATGTGACCATGGCAGCTGCTTGCTGAGGACAAGATCACAAAACCAAAGCAGTGCGGCGGAAAGACTTTGTAAGGCCCAAAACAAGAGTCTGACTGAACGTCCAAACAGAATCCTGTCACGGTGGTTCTGGTGAATGTCCAGGAGAGGGAAAATGTGACACACAGCATTAACTTATATAGCCACATCTAGAATAACGGGCTGCTATAAACTCAAAAATAGTTTTTCAGTCTAAAGTGGACATTTCAGCGGATGGAATCAAGAGCTATGCATCAATAAAAGCTTCATCTCTTGCTTTGCTAATCCCTAGGATATAAAGAGTAGAAATAAAAGTAAACCAGAGTTCATCTCCTCCCTGTTTCTCATCATGGTGATTTGACATCCCTACCAAGGAGTATCTGTTTACCTTAGTGCTGTTCTATCTTATGTGAATGACGATACTGTGCTTTTTCTCTTCAAATGTAAAGTTTGGCCGTTCCCAACCATGTCTTTTCTCTCATGGCAGCTAAAAAGCCTCAACCTAGAGGAGCGGTGCCTGTGGATGGACAGTGCAGGCACCCATGGCGTCACAGGAGCTTGTGGATGCGAGAGACTCTGCCAATGATAATCTAAACCCAGGAATGGAGGGTGGTGCTGCACCCAGCAATGGTAAAATCTGTCCTGTCCACAAACCTGGTGGAGAGGATACAAAGAGGGGCTTCCGGAAAGGCATAAGCAGGCATAATGACTACGTGAAGATTTCTGTGCCAGAGTCCAAGATCAACCGTCTGCCTATGGAGTGGTGGAAGACAGCAGTGGTCTTCTTTTATGCTGGCTTTAACTTGGTCTTGACAACAGTCGTCATCACTATAGTCCACGAGAGGGTCCCGCCCAAAGAAAGCAGCCCGCCTCTTCCTGATAAGTTTTTTGACTATATTGACAGGGTCAAATGGGCATTTACAGTGACAGAGATCAATGGCATGGTGCTGTTGGCTATTTGGATGATCCAGTTATTCTTCTTCAGATACAGGTAAGAACTTTTGGTTCTATTTATTGTGCAAGATGTTTTCTTTCAGCTTTAGGAATAAATCTGTTAATACTCTATATTTTTATGCCTCCACGCTGGCGATGGATGGAGGCATTATGTTTTTGGGTTATCTGTTCAACTGTCTGTCTTATTCTCAATATCTCAGGAATGAGCGCCTTGAGGGCATTTCCTCAAATTTGGTATAAACTTCTACTTGGACTAACGGATGAACCGATTCAATTTTGGTGGTCAGAGGTCAAGGTCACCATAATCTCACGTCAATCCCATTCTCATGAACTAGAGATCTCAGAAACACCTTGAGGAAATTCCTTACAATTTGGCACAAACGTCCTCTTTGACTCAACAATGAGTTGATTCGATTTTGGTGGTCAAAGGTCAAGGGCACCATGACCTCACATCAATCCCATTCTCATGAACTAGATATCTCAGAAACACCACAGGAAATACCTTAAAATGTGGCACAGACGTCCTCTTTGACCCAACTATGATTTGATTCGATTTTGGTGGTCAGAGGTCAAGGGCACCATGACCTCGCGTCAATCCCATTCTCATGAACTAGATATCTCAGAAACACCACAGGAAATGCCTTAAAATTTGGCACAGACATCCTCTTTGATCCAACTATGATTTGATTCAATTTTGGTGGTCAAAGGTCAAGGTCACCATGACCTCGCGTCAATCCCATTCTCATGAACTAGATATCTCAGAAACACCACAGGAAATGCCTTAAAATTTGGCACAGACGTCCTCTTTGACCCAACTATGATTTGATTCAATTTTGGTGGTCAAAGGTCAAGGTCACCATGACCTTGCGTCAATCCCATTCTCATGAACTAGATATCTCAGAAACACCACAGGAAATGTCTTAAAATTTGGCACAGACGTCCTCTTTGACTCAACTATGAGTTGATTCAATTTTGGTGGTCAAAGGTCAAGGTCAGTGTGACCACATAAAACTTTTTAGGCCAAAAATGTGTATTCCAGCTTTGACAAAATTTAACACAGATGTCTTGTAGAAAAAAAATGATGAAGTGATGATATTTCATATCCAAAAGGTCCAAGGTCATCTCACTGTGACATGGCTTTTTTGGTCATTATTCAGTGCCATAACTCAGGCACAGTAGGGAGACATTTGGTTGGATATTGAATTGGTGACACTAATCTTGGGTTTCTACCTTGAAACTGTGCCGATAGGTCTCCAGTGCTGCCGGGTTGAAAATGTGTGTGAAGCATCCAAATTTTAGAATTTGTAGCTTCTTTGCAGCAACATCCATATTTGAAGCCTCGTCAGCTGTCACAGCTACATATAAGTCTGAACAAACATGGATGTGAAGCAGAGGCATACAACTTCAAGGTGGTAATTCTGGTTCTTATTGTCAATAAATCCAGTAATACCAAAGGCCAACTCAAACAGTGAACAGATCCTAAATAAATATTGTCTGTGTGTCAAAAGCCTGTTATAGATTTTTTTCCCTTCTTGCCATGGGTGCCGTTATTGTACTTCGGAAAAAACTATTAAAAACACGTGATTGGTTTTGATCTTTTTACAAGATTTGTTGAGAATAAGAAAAATACAGAATTACAACAGGTGCACCTTTATTTTAAGACTGTCTTTGAATAAATTCAAGGGAAAATTCAAAGAGTAAAATGTCATTGTACTGCAGGAAAGGTTATATAGCTACAGATTGGTTATATAAAGGTGTACATAGGTTTAGGGGGCAGCAGTAGCTCAGTCCGTGGGGTCGTTGGTTCAAGTCCCTCATACGGACCGAGTATTGAGTGTGAACTGGCAGCTGGAGAGGCACTGCTTAAGTACCATTGAGCACCACTCTGGGTGCATGTGGTGTCTGTAAAAGGAGGAATATGGGAAGAGATACATTTCAATGGCCTTGAGTAAAAATTGCCTTGTGTCGATTGATTAATAAGGGATATCATATTGTATACAACAGGCTCGAGTGTTGCATTTGCTCAATGAAATAGTTAACTGTTTTGTGGTTAGGTGTTGTAACATATCTATGCTCTGTATGCCTCTTCTCATTACTCAGGAAATGCATCACGTTAGAGTCTGTTGAGGCTGCCATCAGTGATGAAATTGTGTTGGCCTTTTCTACAGGGTGTGATAAAATGAATCCCTAAAAAATGAATAGTTTAGAAAGCAGTCTTTGCTCTATAGAGCTGACACCAAACCCAGACCTGCACAAATGAAGTTTTACAGACTGCTGAAAATGTTTAAGTTAAGCTTTTTATATCAAGTCTTTTACACTTGGCCATTTGCCTATGAAGATATAGAAACAAAAACAATTACCATCCTATGAAGGATTTCTATTGTCAATATGTGTGCTGGTTAATAAAACTCAATTTGACTGGCTGAGCAGGAGCCTTGGTATTGACAGCATGTTGACTAATCACACTGTGCAAGACAATCTCCAGAATTGTGTGCATTTAACATGTTTGCAAAAAGAAAAATCACACAACGTTTCTGCACTCACTCCACTGTTCTCTCATATTGTCTGTTTGCAGGTCAATAGCCAGCAGGCGGTTCTTCTTCCTCATTGGCACCCTGTACTTGTACCGCTGTGTCACTATGTACATCACCACCCTGCCTGTGCCTGGCATGCATATGACTTGTGCTCCTAAGGTGAGTAGCATGCAAACATCAGAGCAGGCATCAGCTGTCGCCGCTCAACCGTGTACTCTTTGTGCACCCTCTGGGACTCATTTTGCGCAGCCACATAAGAGAGGCAGCTATAAAAAAAGCCATTTTGACTTTTTACCGCCTCAGGACACCGACAATATTGAGGTGCATCAGTGTTTGATCAGAAACATGTGCTCTGGGTTGTTGTCAGATGGGTTGTGTTGAGCGATAAGATCAGAGGTTGGATAGTTTAGGAGTTGGTTTGTTCTCAGATATTTGAAATGCTTCAGACAGTGTATAAAAGCCTGCAGCTAATGGGAAGTGAGCTATCAGTAATTTGAGCATAAAATTTGATCAAAACTAGTTAATGATACCGTTAAACTATGTTTGCTTCACTTCCTTCAATTCCTCTTCATTTTGTTTGCATGTTTCTCATCCCTGTCAAATACTAATTCCTGTTCTGATGCCTAGTGTTGAAAAGATCAACAGACAATTTGGGATATACACTTAATTATTTCTTGCCGAGAGTGTCATGCCTGTATGGTAAATATGAGGCTTAGCTTAGCCTAGCTTGGCATGGCATAAAGACTAGAAACAGGTGGAAACAGCTAGCCTGCTTCTGTCCCAGTGCAGTTTTAAGGCATTTTTTTGCCGATAATTCCTTGTCTGGGTGCAGTGATTTCCTGTAGTCGTTACAGTTGCCAGGCAACCAGTGTGATCAAGTTGATGTACTTGCAGTTTTTGGTATTGTACCAATATGATTGAATGCTCTTATACAAGCATCACCTAAATGACAACAGTTTTGATAATCAGTGATCACTGTAATTTGAAAGGATGGGTGTGTATGATTTAGGGGCATTTAGACTGCAACCAGTTGAAACTTCTCCACGATAGAATTCTTTCAGTGTCCATTGTTCAGAAGGTTTTTACTGGGAGCGAAATTATCTGCAGATGTCTCTTTCTCTGCAAAATAAATGGACCCAGTGATTTAAACTGGTAGAAACACAGAATAAAGCACTTTCAAGTCACAAATCAGTGACGTGACATCATTTACATGACGCTGCTTGTGGCAGAGGGGCTGTTAGCTACGTAGGCCGGCACAAAAATGCAAATGGCTCAGTCTACAGCCAGTGTTTGGTTTATCCATTCTGGGCTATTGTAGAAACATGGCGGTGCAACATGACGGACTTTTTGGATGAGAACCCGCTCCCTATGTAGATCTAAACGTGTCAATCTAAGGTAACAAAACCACCACGGGTCTTATTTTCAGGTGATTATACACTACAGAAAACACATGTAATATATTATATTCCATCTCTGCCAATATATCACCCCATGGTCCCCCTACAGCTCTTCTAAAGTTCACTGAATGTAGCGTCTAGTGCTTGTATAATGTATAATGTTGAATTTAAGCTCAACAACAGATGCTGTGACCTTATTCCATGAGGCTTCCTCTCACACATATGAGACTAGAGGAAAGCATCTTACGAAGGGCAAAAAACGTAAACTTAAATGTACGAGCTTTAGTGTGGTTTCCACGTGCCATGTGTTTCTATTCATGTTTAGACTGATGGAATAAATGTCTTGGGACCAGTGGTGTAGTGGAGGATATAGGCAGGTATACGGGGTATGCCCACTTCTTTTTCTGGCCATTTACAGTATACCCACCTATCAGTCAAAAAGCCATTGTAATATATATAGGAGAGTATACCCACTTCCTCCACGCTAACCTGCCTGTCCACTTAGTAGTACACCCACCTCATCAACTACCACTGCACCACTGCTTGGGACCATTTAGTAGTTAGCATTAGGTTAGTGTAGTCTCTCGGTTTTTGGTCAGTCTTAGGATTTCTGAAGGTTATAAATGTTACTGTATATTATATGCACCTTTTTTTCCCCTTAAATCTAGACAACGTGTTCATTAACACATTTTAAATATTGCTTCATGTCTGGGCCCCTATTCTCAAGCTTTCGATAGCTTATCGGGATGTTCCATGTCACATCTCCATTATGAACTGTACATGTGCTCTTTCTTTATCTGTTTTTGTGAATACATTTGTGAATTGAATTGAATCTCACACACTGAATCTTTGAAGTCTGTTTAACTGTTGGGTCAGTCAGAACAAGCAAATGTTTTTCACTTTGTGTATTAAATTACTGATTCATTAAAAAAAAGTGTAGTGATTTAGTTGTCTGCAATGCTTATAATCATTAGTTGCAATCCTAATGTTGCTGCTGATCCAGTGTTTGCTTCTCTCTCTATTTCCTGTTCTCCATCAGCTCCACGGAGACTCCCAAGCAAAAATCCAACGAATTCTGCGGCTGATTTCAGGTGGAGGTCTGTCCATTACAAACTCCCACCTCCTGTGCGGAGACTTCCTCTACAGCGGACACACCGTGATGCTCACACTCACCTACCTATTCATCAAGGAGTGTGAGTACTCCAAGCATCACTTGTTTGTTTGCTTTGTTTTGAATAATTTATGGGATATACCCATGAATAATATATGAATTATATTGTGTGCTTCCATTCTCATCCCATATAGCCCATTGTATTTTATTGTATGGCTACACCTGGGCCTTCTAGGAACTAATACGATAAAAATGACTGACGTGTGTTGCCGCTGTTGCTGTTTTAATAATTTAAAGATGGACTGCAGAGATGTATATTCCTAGATATATTGCTGGATACATGATTGAACAGAAACAAAGCAAAGTCCATATATTTGCTGTGTGTTTGCAGAAAATTGCTGTTCTTGTACTGAAATGCTAAAGACTGTCTCTTTTCGGCAGTAAAAACATGGAGGAACAGACCACAAATGTGTTGTAATAAATTTCCCCAACACTCTTGTCTTCCCTTCTCTCTCTCTGTAGACTCGCCACGGTCGTTTTGGTGGTACCATCTGATGTGCTGGCTGCTGAGCGCCGTGGGTGTGGTGTGCATCTTGGTGGCACATGAGCATTACAGTGTGGATGTGGTCGTGGCCTATTTTATCACCTCGCGCCTGTTCTGGTGGTACCACACCATGGCCAACTTACAGGTCTGAACACAGAGCTGAACACTGGGTGGCTGTTTGTGTGTGTGTTAGTGTATAAAAAGGGTTTCCAGAGCCAATGGTTCCCCTCTCATTGAACCCACATGAATCATTATATGTGGAGGAGAAGTGTACCAGCTAAGAGTTACATGCCAAGACAAGAATTTATTACACTTGATGTTTAAAGAGAACGGTCTATATATTACATATAATTGTGTATTTACAGTAAGCAAAGTTTATTTTAAGACTGTGTGTCAGAATGTGTCAGAGCTGGGTGTCATTCAGTTCTCAGCTTCCCAGCAGGTGAATTACCCCCTCTACTGGCCAAAAACTAAACAGACAGTTATAGGATGGGTCCATGCAAAATTATTTTTCAAGTTACGTGAAAATATTAATCACATTGTTAACATGTTAAACACATTCGCCATAATTTTGCAATGAAGTTGACCAATGTAGTGATAAATAAAAGTCACAAACTTAGCTGCTGATTTCAATCCAAATGTGGTGTTGTTTTCCAGTTCCTCTACTAAGATTATTTAGTTAAATAAAGAAGGGAATATTTAAGAGATGTATATTGTCCCGACTATTAAAGGGGGTTGTTTTGTTGTTTTCTGATTTAACTTTCACACTGCTAGGTCATTATGAGAAATATCTTACGAGTATTAACACCAAAATCAACTTTTAAAGATCTAGTGTGTGAGACTTGGGAGATTTAGTGGCATCTAGTGGTGAGGACTGCAGATTGCAACCAGCTGAAACTTCTCCCGGTTAGAATTCCTCCAGTGTTCATTGTTCAGTGGGTTTTTAGCAGGGGCTGAATTATCCACAGTGGTCTCTTTGTCTCAAAAACAAACGGACCCTGTAATTTAAACAAGTAAAAACACTGAATAAAGCAGTTTCACATTAATAATCAGTGTTTCTCCCACGCTGTTTGGCATGTCACAGACAGCTAGCTTGCTCACTTGATCCAAGAGGTTTTTTCCATGTGTCAAATTATCTGCAGAGGTCTCCTTCTCTCCAAAAATTTACAAAAACTAATTTTTTGTAAATTAGTGCATTTACAAAACTGATACAGACTGTTTTCTTTTGGGATTTACATTTAAAAAACACAATAGAAAAAAAAACAAAGGAAAAAAAAAGAGTACACAACCTGGACACCCAAAATAAAATTAAAGGATCATACATTAAATTAAATTGGTAAAAAGCAAAAACACGAATGGCTCTATGTGGAGACAGTGTTTGGTTTGTCTGCTCTGGGCTACTGTAGAAACATGGTGGTGCAACATGGTGATCTCCGTATATCCTGCTCTCTGTGTAGCTATAAATGTCTCATTGTAAGATACGAAAACACAATTCTTATTTTCAGGTGATTATACACTAAAGAAACATACTAATTACTTTCCATTTCTGCCAATATGTTCCCCTAAATCCTACACACTGGACCATGACTTACATAAACCAGTCACATTATGACAAAAATAAATGTTTATTGAGCTGCATTTCTTGTGTGAAATTACTGATAATGGATAACTTCTATTTCCCTGACAGACTCTGAAATGCTCGCCCAACAACTACCTCACCAACACCTGGTGGAACCCACTGTTCAACTTCATGGAGAGGAACGTCCAAACTTCGATCCCATGCTCCTACAGCTGGCCCATCACCTGGCCTCCCGCCTGCCTTAAGAACCCCTGCAAGAAGTACTCCATGGTACAGAGCACACGAGAGGAGTGACGCCACCTTCAGAGCGCTGTCTGCCAGACAGTAACATAATGATACCAAATGCATAGCTATCAAACAAATGCTTCTGCAAAAATGAGAAATAATCATATTGTCTCTGTGTTTGTTCTTTATAGATGTAATTTATTTATGAGATAAAGTCCCACAAAGTCATCAGTGTTTTTGTAACTCGGCTCCTAGTTAACGTCAGACATGAGCGAAGAATTTGTTCCAGCAGGTTTGTTGCAGTATTTGCAAGACTTGATTTTAAATATGCTAGCGTACTCTTTCATACTGTATGTGTTGATGGGGTTTACCTCAATATGATATTATTGTGCTCAAGTCACAAGGTGCCTTAGTGTGTTTAACGTCAGTAGGTGTACCAAAACTGCCATTACAAGTCTTGGTGTTTTGTTGTTGTTGTTGTTTTTTTCTATGAGTATTTTGTTATTATTAATTTTGTATTCATTTTAGTAGCCTTGAGTGCGTATCCAGCTGTAGTCTCAACATTGTACTATTGTATTAAAAATTAAACATACCAAGGTTTCATTGTGTTTTTTGAGATAATGGAATCACCATCATTATGCTGTATACTGCAACTGCATGTTCTGGACACAAAAATCAATCTCTTCAGTCTTGCACAATTTCTATTTCTCACAAGTTACAAGAAAAGACAACTAATTCCTACATTACACAAAAATAAAGTCTAGGCCACATGCTTACTTGTGTGTGTGACACTACCCACCATTCATAACAGCGCTGCAAGGCTGTGTATAACTGTGCATTTGTACAGTGTAGAACTTCCAACTTTTCTTAATAAACTTGACAAATTATTATCAAATGTACCATTAAATCTGCTGCTAAATTTGGATTTCATATTTAATATGATCTCTTCTGTCCTTAAAATTTAGTGTATCTATGTGATTTAAACAAATGTGCACACTTTATTGTAATTGCAGTATAAAGATTAACTCATTTTATAAATTAGTTTTTGCATAAGATAAACAACAAATAATGGTCAGAAAAAAAAGCTATATATCTGGCGAGTGTCATTCATATAAATAGAATAGATATGGAACAATCTTCAAAAAGATCAAAAATTAGAAACATTTAAAGGCATCATAAAGGATGTGGTGACATAGACATGTGCTTATTTTTCTTAGGAGGCCACTATGTTTAAATAGTTGTTGTGTTGTTGTGTATTTTTGTGTTATATGTTGTATTTGTTGCATTTTAAATGTGTTTAGATTTGCTGCTACCTTGGCCAGGTCTCACTTGTAAAAGAGATTTTCAATTTCAGTGGGACTTCCTGGTTAAATAAAGGTTTAATAAATAAATAAATAAAATGTATGACAGTCCAGTGACCCCGTAGGTCATTAGATAAATACCTTCAAAGTGAAATTACAAAATTAGAAGAAAAAACTGGGAACATTTATATGTTGCTTGTAGTTTTTTTTTATGTCCACCAGAGGGCGCCATTACACCAGAACACAGCACCTGAGAGGTAAAACTCACTCTGTAAACTGTAAACGTTGTTTTGATTTTATTAATTATTAAAACATTTTGGTCTTTACCACATCTCAGGTGGAAATATTATACTTTGATCTCATCCATTATGCCTGGAATCGATTGATTTAAAGAGTCTAATGTCATAGAAAAAGTATAGTAGTCCCCTCTGAGATGTGGTGAAGAACAAAATGTTTTAATAATTAATAACAGATTAGATTTGATTGATTAGATAATAAATAGAGAATAAAAAAAAACGTGCACCTCCACCACAGACTGAGGGTGCCTGAACGCCCCTTACTGCTGCTTACTGTTTTGAATTTGGCAATTTAACTACTTCTTTCTGTTGGCTTTTTGCGGCTATATTTATGTATTTATTTTTTAATTTACCTCATTAAAGAGCTTTAATGATCAAGGTTTGATACACAGACTATATGGCAGGGGTGTCAAACATATGGCTCATGGGCCAGAACCAGCCTGCCAAAGGGTCCAACTGGCCCACTGGATGGCTGGACTAAGAGTTGCCAGGTTTCAGGAGCAAACTAAACAATAGGTTGCCTACTTCATGTAAAATTCTGCCTCAGACGCTTGTCCACCCTGACCACAATTTTCTGATGAACAATGAATATTTACTGTGACCGGATGAACATCTACAGAACGTACTTGTAATTCTTTACACAAAAAAAGGAACATTTTGGAGCTGATGGTTCTTATAGATTATTGTGTGATGGTTTTATTGACCCGGCCCATCTGAGATCAAATTGGGCTGGATGTGGCCCACGGAATAAAATTAGTTTGACACCCCTTGTCTATGGTTTCGATCTGTACACTCTGCACCAGGTGGCAGCAGTGTGCATAACGCACTGGTTTTCCAACCAGTAAAAATTAAAAGAAGAAGAAGAAAACTTCATAGCGTAGAAGAAGAAGACGGAGGCCAGCTGGAAATTTAATGAGCAAAAGAAATAACGCCAATATTTGGAAGTATTATGCAACTATGAGGTAAAAGAAAGAGAGAAGAATGAAATTGTTATCGTGTATTTGTCAGTTAAATATATTTATGCTGATGTGGCCAGCTGTTGCCAACGGTAATTACTAATTAGCGTTAGCTAGCTAGCAAGATGCTAACTGTCGCACAGATGCGGAAGTTAACGTTACATTTGTTATTATTATATTAGCTGTGTGAAACAAGTAAATGTAACAGTCCAAGCAAGCTAACAACACGTTGCTGTCGTCAATTGCTTACTAGCGAAGTTAAGTGACAAGTCAAACAGGGTGCAATACACAAATAGCTCGACATTAATCTGTGAGTATGTTTCCTTCTTCGGCAGGTTGTGAACTCATCTGTGTTTGGGACAATATGCAGCACAGTAGCAATATCATTAAGTAGAGTATCATGGTGAGATACTCTGACACTGTCATACTACCTGACAGATGCTAACAGACATGCCGTGGTGCCTAAACACAAAGTGGACATATCATTTGTAACCATCACACAGTGGAAGCCAAACTTCATTTTTATATCAAAGAGTAGTTTCTTGTTAAACAGGCTCTAAACGAGCTATTGGTCATCATGGTGGATAACCGTTATGCCACAGCTCTTGTCATTGGCTCAGTGCTTAGTCTGCTGGCCACAGTCTACCTCTCTGTGGCTGTGGGAACTCAGCATTGGTACCAGTACAGCTGCCCACCAGTTAAAAATGAGGGGAGCAACGCCACTGAGCTCAGAGACGACTTCATCAATGGAGAGTTCAATGAGAAGACCTTCAGCCAGACCATGTTCCGTCTGAACGGCACCCTGGGACTGTGGTGGAGGTGCATACAGGTGCCCAGCGAGAGCCGGTCATACTGGTTCAAAGAGCCAGGTATGACCTCCCGTTCAAAATATGACCTCTCCACACAGCTGTCACAGTGTTCCTATTTTGATTTCACATCTTTAATTTCACACTGTTAGGTAGATCTCTCTTTATACACGTTATGAAAGCAAGATTATGCTTGCCATGATTTATTAGAGTTATACAACTATATTAATTGTAGTCAAGGTCACACATTTCCAAGACACCAAATATTCTTGGCTGCATTACAGGAAAAATGTGATCAAAAGTGATTGAGAATATATGGTGGTGAAAAGGCCTAGAAATACTTGACCCTTAAGGTCAAGACTTCAAATACTTCTCCCCAGAGTGACATCATTCAGGGTTGCTCAATTTCAGTAAACATGTTCTGCTTCTAACTTGACCTTAAGGGTCAAGTATTTCTCATTTTTGGAACCCATCAGCTGTATTTGGCGTCTGACATCCGGCAGATGGTGATACAGCCTCTGGGGGCAGACCCCCGATTTTTTTTCGTTCCGGTTTGATTTGGGCGGAGGAGACAAATTTCCGTTTCCGGCTTCCGTTTATATATAAGTAAATATGCTGAACCATTGAGATGGATTCAGAGTTTGCAGTGACGCCAATTATGTTCTGCCTCGTTAGTTTACTGCACGGACCATTGAACCTGGCAACAACTGCAGCCGGCTGAAACGTGATTGGTCAATATCACACGGACTACAGACAGCCTACAACCGTAAACCAGGGCTCTTCCGCTCTTCTTCCAGAGGCAAGATCTCCAGGGTTTGCCTACAGACTCTACATTCACTGAATGCAGAGTCTGTATATAGAGACTAAGTATTTCTAGGCCTTTTCGCCACCACAAAAACATCCAGAAGTTTTCATTAAAAAAAAAAAATGTGGATGCAATAAAAAAAAAAATTGGTGTCTTGAATTTTAGTAAAACACTACATCAAGCTGATGTTTTAATACAGAAAAGAAAAAAAATGTTTTGTCAAACTTTAAAAGTTACTTGATGGTTAAAGTTAAAAAGAAGCATTAGCCTAAATCGCAGCATCCCTACCTGTGAGTCCAGTGTTGGTATATATCATTAAAGCACATAGACAACCACTGACAGTAAGAGGTATAGCTACCTCAGTATTAAAGAGGAGAAATTACACATTCCTGTTGTTTAGTGGTGTACTGTATATCCTCATGATGCCCATCCCTACATCACACTCTGTGTGTCAGTAAGGGATGACTGCTGTGTTGAATTTTTCGCTCTCTGATTGTGACTTTAGATCCAAAGATGGAGACACAGTGTGTGAGCTTCACTCTTCCTCAGCAGTTTAGTCCAAAGTACAAATATTCTGGAAACATCAATGGCGAAGAAGATCTGCTCAGAACATGTGAGTCTACCCTGTCTGTTCCCCTTGTGTCTGTAGATTTACATGAGGTTGTGTTTAAGGTTTTTGGTTTTCCTGCTTCCATTTGAACCCAGTTTCACCAGACATGAAGGCCACTGCCAACGATTGTGAACGTTTTGTAACGATATCATTTACAGATAATTATTTGATAATGCCAAATGGGCTATTTTATGGATGAAATATTTGAAATCAGGAAATACGTAGCAGTAAAAATTACATGGCGTTAACATATCCAATGTCACAGTAATTCCCCAGACAATTTAGAAAATAGAGACTCTCTTGTGAAGTGATGTTTAGCTGAACTATATTCTTTTTCTGCTATAGATACTAGCTTTGGCTATCGGCTCATGCTTATCTGCATCAGGAAAATTTGTCAAAGAAATTTTTTTAATTTACTGTCCAACAAATGCCTTTATGCCTCAAATTGTCTGTCAAATTGTGATAATCTTACTGTTTCCATCCCTTTATTGTCTAGAATTTTTTTTTAGTAAACCCTTTTTATTACCTTTTTATGCAGACTTGTGGAGGTGCCAGTTTCTCCTGCCCTTGGTGTCTCTGGCTTTGGTGTTCCTCGGTGGCCTTGTTGGGGTCTGTGCCTGCCTGTGCCGCAGCTTCACCCCCACCTTGGGCGTGGGAGTGCTCCATCTACTTGCAGGTGAGTTAAGAGCATGCATATTCCCCCTTTCCTGCCATAAACCCCAGAAAAAATGGACATGACATAAAATCTGTGATGTTAATACCCACAGACTTCAGAAGGGGGGATATGGGTTTAAGTTTCTCTTCCTCTTACTATGCAATTATGTAAACAAGAAAACAAATGGAGGGCAAGGGGTGGTGGCAAGTACTGTAGCAGCCACCATGATTGATTGTGATAGGCAGAGACTCATCGGTGAAACAAAAATCCTTTCAAATGAACAGTATATGGAGGAGCAGAGAGGCAGAGCTGCTGCCATGCTCTTCTTTAACATAAACAGTAATTGAAAAAGATCAACTGATATTAAAGTACATGTCTGGCTTGTACTAACTTCAACTCAGTGCAGAGTTTGAGCACACCAGTAAGTCAAGGTGTTGTAGCTTGGATGTGCCAGTGAATATAAGGTTTATCTGTTTTGTTTTGTTTATTAAATCAAAACTTTAACAGATAATCAATCAGTAAGAGAGACGACCTTGATACTGAAAAGGAAAACAGTAAAGGCTGTGTTAAGGACTCACCTTACAGTCTGTGTGTGTCTTGTTCTGCTAATAGACACATCCGAGTGATGCTGTCTGAAGTGAAGTGTTAGCAGCCATCCTGAGAGTTCCACCTGGTAACATTATGACAGCTCAACAGGCTGCACTTGCAGCAGTCGTGGTGGCAGATATTTTTAGAAATAAAGTCACCAGAGAGTCTGAAAAGTTGCCAGCGAGAAAGTTGCCAACACTGAGCACACTGTTGTTATTGAAAGTGGTGTGCTGAATTTATAACACAAGACAAAACGAGAGCATCCCTTTAAAACAGACTGCAGCACAATATTCGTTTTATCTAGATTATCTTGTTTCATAATCGCTGGAAGCCACATTGTATTTGAAAATACAATATGATTAATCGCCCAGCCCATCTTGTGACCGTCTTCTTGTAAGGTGAGTTCTTCCTCATACATTCCCACCAGTCTGCTTTTACTTTCCTGAACGTAGAAACCTCAAAGTTTTCTTTTGCTTTGATTCATTACCATGTAGCAAACATATAATGTGATAAATCACGTCACTTATCCTGTGTTGTTTTCACTATTGTCACCCCTTAAATACTTAGGCGTTGCTACATTATGTGATATACGCAGTTACCCTTAAAGGTTAATGTTATATTTCAGAAAGATTTAGTAAATTCTTCTGATGTTAGCAGGGTTGGTTTTTATTTCTGTATTTATTCCTCTGATATTATGCGCTGTATTAACAAAATCCTGATTGTGGTAAATTAATACATTTGTATTTTCATTGAAGATGTGTGTGTGACTGCAGTTCATGCCCAGTTCAGACCAAAGATTCACAACTAGGCGAGTTGAAACAGACGACGACTTGCAATGCACTGTTCAGCAACGTTCTAAAAACCTGCTGGTTCACACCAATACAACTAGATGAGACGGTGTATCATCTCTATGCAACAACTCTGTGTACTTTCGCTCTGATTTTCAGCTTTTCAGGCTTATTTTGTGGCTGAATACAATTTGTAGCTTCTTAAAATATCTATGAGGATAGTGATAGTGAGATACTGGCTACAGCTGCATTTGTAGTAGTGATGAAACTGAAAAACAGAAACAAAACAAGCTTCAGAAGGACTGTATTCATGATAAATACGCCACAATAATGTAAATAATTAGTGCCAGTTAATCAGCCAACAAGAATATGTGTGTGGGCGGGTGGCATAAGCACATACAGCCAGCAGCAGCAGCGACCCACCGTCCAACACTGGGACACAGTGAGGACAGAAACAGAGGTCTTGATGAGGATGGAGCACGTGACGCAGCAGGCGAACACGCTGTCTGTGGTCATTTGGAGTTGACCAGCAGACTTCACTGCAAGCTGATTGGCTGTTGAAACAGGTGCTTTACGTGCTAAAACCAGCCACCTGCGATTTGACCAGCTGAGTTGCAGGTGACATCATCAACCTTCACACCACTGCAGCTTTCCTCTGTAAAGTTCTAAAGCGGTTTTGTCTGGTTGCAAATCTTTTGTCTGAGCTGGGCTTTAGATTTTATTTGCTTCAGTATTGACCTTCGGTTGTCGTTGTTTAGTTTGGGCTAACGCAACATTTAAATTTCCACTGTTTCTTTTATCTTACTGTGCAGTGCTTCAAATTTCACTTTAAACCATCTTTCTCCTCTGACTTACCAGGTCTTTGCACTCTGGGTACCGTCTGCTGTTTCCTGGCCGGGGTGGATTTGCTTAAACAGTACTCCCCACCACCAGAAGGGTTGGAGGGCTCGCTGGGCTGGTCCCTCTACCTCGCCCTCATCTCCTTCCCTCTGCAGATGATGGCAGCTGCTTTGTTCCTGTGGGCGGCCAGGAGTCACCGCAAAAACTACACCCGTATGACTGCTTACAGGGTAGCTTAAAGAGAGACTGCCACAACAACAACTTACCTTAAAACAGCCTACTTGTCTCTGCATTTTCTAAAAAAAAAAAATGGTTTCTAGTTAGAAAAGGACTGTACTAAAACAACAACACTATCACAAACCTTGGCAGGAATACACCGATTTGCAGCTAATCATCATAAGTGCTCATAAAAAGTAGTGTTATACCTCTGAGTTGTTACATCACCTTTGTTTTCAAGCATCTTTAACTTGTATCTTATCGAAAGCATGTTCTTTGATGTTTTTTTAACACCCAGATGTTGTGGATCATTTGTTATTTCTGGTGTTAACTGTTGGTGTGCCGTACTTTAATGCCTTTTTTTCAGTTGCCATTGTTTCTAAAGCTGCTTCACCACATTGCCCTTAAATCATTTAGTTTATAGATTACAAACTTGCACACAAATTTCAGACTTGCAGTTATCAAAGACAGGGTAACCTTCTCTATTAGTGCATGGATAATATTATGAAAGCCTTTATTTGTCTTTGTTTTTTAATGTTTATTTGTGCTATTTTGTTTGCCTAATACTAAATATCAAGCATTTTCTGTGCATGCCTTTTAAGATGACATTTCTGTCATCTGTGTTAATTGTTGATTTGAGTCTGTGGTATGTGTTGACTCAGTGTCAATCACTAAAACTGAAACCACTCATCTCCCATTATCACCTGTGTTTATAGATGTAATACAACTGCCATTTTAAATTTGTTGTAGCGAAGTTTCACTATTTTAAGTTGCTTTAGAGCTCAGTTTCATCAGTTGTTAACTGACTGGTTTGCCAGCAAAATATCAGTTCTTACATTAGTTGTAGCCTTTCAAATGTTTGTTGGTGATACTCTAAAATGAAAGGGATTGGTATACTGAATAACAATTGAATTTGCAAACTCGTATTTTGCAAGTGAAAACCTCATGAATCTGTTATGTCTTTACACTCAACATTTGTGTGGAAAGGTAATGAATTTGTTAATTTTTTGTGTGTCAAATTCCAAAATAACTAATTTCTTAGCACCAGAATACAAATTGTGATGTTTTTGTGTCACAATGTTTTGTTACCTGTCTGACGTGTTCACACTCTGGCTTTTTGTAAATGTTTTTATGTATTCTGAAGCACACTGTCCTCGTTTCTGTATTGATAAATTTGGCATTTGCTCACTTCTGACTATTTGCTTTTGTGTGATCCAATGTCATCATCAATCCTCACTAGTGTTATCGTATAAAGATTACAGAAATGTTTGGCTATTGCTATTTATAGCCACGTTAGCAACATGGTTCTGATAGCTGTGCAGTACTTTGGTCTATGATCAAACACCTGCAAAACGAATGACCTTCCCATCAGCCTCAGGTGGACTTGTGTTAAAGCATCTCTTACCTTTCTTGCATTTCACACAGCACATAGAAAAAATTTGAACATCCACAACTCCCGCCTCCCTCCAAAGTCCCATCCCCCTCCTCCTGCAACTCCACCTCCCTCCAAAGGCCTACTCCCCCCTCCTCCATTACGTCCTCATTACGTAGGCATAGGCGTTGGCAAGGTAACTTTAGATACACGGAAGAGGAGAGCGAGTGTAACGTTACAACCAAGACAGTCAAACACAACCTTGGAGTTTTAAAACTCAACCGGAGTCAGTGATGACTGATGAGTTTTAGAATAAGGTTACAGTGCTAACGTTAGATAGTAATGTTAACGTTACTAGTAAGTGGAAACACACAAGGAAGATAACAATGTTTCAGAGGCTACGCTACAGTAGGCTAACGTTAGGGATGTTAGGCAAGCGGTTACGTCTGTCGGAGGCCTCCACGTGGGGAAGACAGACGGGACGCTCGGCCAATCATTGCATTTGGTCTGAATGCAACAATTGGTCAGAGTTTTCTTAGAACCATATGAGAATGGTATAATTTAAGTTTTGATCTCTGGTGGAATTCACTTACATTTTAGTGTGCCATCAGCTTATTAATAGCATTTTAACCGAAACAAAGAAAAGCGTAAAATTTCCAGAAAGGTAAGTGTCGCTTTAAGTGCTAAATACCGAATGTTAGCATGCTAACATGCTAAACTACATTAAATATTAACGCAGACTAGTTGTTTAAAGTGATCCATGTTTTCATTTATTCAAATATAGTGTTTTGCATCATTGCTACAGCATGAAAAAGATCCAATTCTAGTTAATACACAATAGTTGGAGGATTATAAATCCAGCACCTGTGCAATATCATTCAGTTCAGTGTAAAAACAACTCGTTTTACACACAAGCCTCCTCTTTCAGCCTCACAGAGGTTGTAGTGTTGCAGAGCTGCTGTTCTGGATTGAGACACAGGATGAGGAGGTATCATCTCATAGTGCTCCCCGCCTGTAGAATACCAATCATCATTGCATAAGTGTTTATTTGCTCATCTCAGATGATTTAAACATGATTGCACACAAAGTTTACACATTATTTTTTTCTTTGATTATAACAAAGTGTCTGTATATATGTTGGTCTCATTCTGTCTCTGTACTCTTAGTCCTTCTTCACACTTATAGACGGGATGGTCATGGTGACCTTCGTAGCTAAATGGAAAGCGATCTTCTTCTCATAGTAGGCACACTCATTGACAAAGAAAGGGTAGAGTTCCTCTCCCTCGTGCTTCACTGTCTCCCCAGAAAATGACAGGAACGCAGGGTCGCCTGGTCGGAGGAGCTTGAAGTCATTATCCTGGAGAAAGACAGAGAACACTCACACATTAGTCATCATGCACCAGGGCAGCTTTTAAATGCAAATATGGCATTTACTGTTCCTGTCATAGCTTCCTAAAACAGGGCTTTATCGATTCATGAATGTAAATATAACTGCAAATGGGACTGACGTATGCAGCATTGTTGAGGACTAGTTCAATGTTTTGGGAAATAGGCTTGGTCACTTTCTTGCCAAGAGCTTCACCTGCAATAACCAACCCATTCGCCACAGAAAATGTTTGTATTGTACCACGGATAAGTTAAATTTGCACATTATTTGGTAGTGGATATTCTGAAACATAACATTTTTCAACAACAGTGTGGTGAAGGTGCAGTTAGGTTTAGGCACAAAAATCACTTGGTTATAGTTACGGAGAGATTATATTTTGGGACAAAACACCCACATTTGGTGGCACAAAAGCTGCAGGAAAAGTCGGGATGGCTCAGTCCTAACCATTACTGGGAAATGCCACAATGTGCTGCTAAAACATTGCTACTGGTCACCAAAAAAGGACTGGTGTTGTTGGTTTTGGTCAGTGGTCTGCACCTTGGCGGCCATTTCGCATACAGCTGGAGACTCTCCATCTAGGGGGCTGGAGCATATCCCAGCTGACATTGGGCAAGAGGCAGGGTACACCCTGGACAGGTCACCAGACTGTCACAGGCCTGACACATATGGTGCGTTCGTTTTGTACTCAGAGGTCGGAAGTCGGAAGTGGGAATGACGTCACCTCCGAGTTGACAACAGTTTTTGTATTCTAGTTGACAACGGTGGACAAGTCGGAAAAAAACATGGACGCCCGCAAGAAAGCCTTTGATGCCCTTGCACTTTCGGAGTATAGACAACTTCAAAACCATCATGCACTCCAACTGATGAACGCCACAGATGAGGCTGACCTAATGTAAAACAAATAAGATAAAATTGCTATAAACAGTACTTTAGCAGAGTGTTTACTCACTATGTATGTGACCGGCAGCCATCTTGAATTTGTAAGTCAGGGTCGATGCGGTTGCTCCGAGTTGGAAATCCGATCTCAGGATGCGTTCGAGTTTAAACTTCCGACTGGGAACTGGGAATTTCCGACCTCCGAGTACAAAATGAACACACCAATAGAGACAGACAACCATTCTCGCTCACATTGAATATAGAGTCACCAATTAACCCAGCCAGCATGTCTTTGGATTGTGGGAGGAAGCCGGAGCACCCGGAGAAAACCCACAATAACACGGGGAGAACATACAAAGTCCACACAGAAGGGCTTCACCATCCTGGTTTCGAACCCCTCACACTGGGCTCATACCAGGAATCCTCTTGCAGTGAGGTGACAGTGCTAACCACTGCAAACTGTGCCGCCATATTTGTTTGTTAAAAAGTACAATACCAAAATTTTCTTCTGGTGACTGGGGTGCAATGACTGATTTTGTGGCCACCTGGGGGCAATGGAAACTGTTTTACCACTTAGATCACTGACATATTACCACCTTTTTATGGCGATACAGAAAATGAACTTGTCGGCAAACAGTTGATTATGTACGCATGTAGTCGATACAGAGAAACATTGGTGTTAATTTGGGGGCTTTAGCCACTAAATGCTCCACCATGTTCACCAGCTAACTGTGTCCTCAGGTAGTGTAAAGTGGATTTTTAGCGCTTTGTTGCAGGAGGTAGTTGCGTGCTGCATCCGAAAATGACAATATGACAGCTTAACAATGAGCCGAAGCTTGCTTTAAAGCTCCAAAGCTGAGGGGAGCTGCACATTGTGTGGGTAACTCTCTGTAGACTCCTCACTCAGAGTAACCCTGTGCATGTCTCCAAGATCTCTTCTTGTCTGTTACCTGCAGATCGGGGTGAATGGCAGCAGTAATCTCATTGGTTGTAGGATCCCTTGGGTAGTCTACACTCTTCACGTAGCAGTATGCCTCCACGTCACCCCCTTCAAAAGTACTTCCTGTTGGCAAAGGACAGTAATAAGTAGTAATGAGCATTTTTTTAATTGCAAAAAAGACGATAATCAGTTGATTAAATATCTGAATTAAAGAAAAGAGAAAATGTTAAAGTGGGCCATCACAAGTTTTGAACATTAAGTCAGAAAACCTGTTTAAATAATCTGACCAGAGGTTGTTTCTTACCAGAATTGAATTTCTGGAGCCAGTCAATCATGAGATCCACTCCCCCTTTCACTATGTTAAAGATATCAGCTCTGAGCACGCCGTGTGGTTGAGGACCGACCTCTATCGCTGCAGAGAACAAGAGAAACATCAGCATCTTACCTTTTTATTAATCCGATTATTCAAATGCAGGCAGAAAAATTCACACACTTACAAAAGCCATGTTTGCCCACTGAATCCAGGGAATATGTTTCAGAATGTGATCGACCCAACTGGATTGCTCTCACAGGCGCAGAGGTCATCTTACTCTGAAAACCAGACAGGTCAAATATTTACAGCCCTGCATGCTTCAGTTCAGTCTTTAGAGCTTTACCATACAATACAAATACAGTATATCCTGGAAGATGACCACAGATTCAGCTTCATATTGACTTGACACCATGATTACTATGGATTACAAACTATATATACTGTGCAATAATACTGGTGCAGGGCAGGAATTTTGAAAAAAACCTAAACAAAGACTATTTGAACAGGGGCAAAAACAAAAACAGCTGGTCAGAAGTGAAATATCTGAACAACTACTGGGTGGCCTGCCATGATATTTTGTACAGACGTTTGTGGTCCACAAAGTACTTAGGCACCTGTGGCTCAGGACAGAGAGTGGGTTATCCAGTATCTTGCCCAAGGATACTTGGACATGCGGACTGGAGGACTTATGTGTGGTTGCGTGTGAATGTTTAACTGAGTAGCAGGTTGCACCTTGTGTCAAATCCTCGGCCACCAGTGTATGAAGGTGTGTGTGTGAACGTGACATGCAGTGTTAAAACACTTTGAGGGGTTGAGAGGCAGAAAGGATCCATGCACGTGCAAGTCCACTTACAGTTTATTGTGCCTCTTGTGCCACCATTTCTATTTTCACAATACTTTAATTTATAACTAAACACCTGAAACGCGAACCTAAACTATACTTTATTTGTGCTAATTAGCAAATGTTAGCTTGCTATTACAAGATGGCGAGCATGGTAAGCATTATACCTGCTTAACACCGGCATGTAAGCATGCAGTATTTGCAGTCAAATTAAAGTTCATTGGGTTCAACATTTGTGCGGCACAGTGGTGCAGTGGTTAGCATTGTCGCCTCACAGCAAGAGGGTGTGGCGCAGCCCCTCTGTGCGGAGTTTGCATGTTCTCCCTGTGTCAGCATGGGTTTTCTTTCCAGCTTCCTCCCACAGTCTAAAGCAGTGGTTCTCAACTGGTGGGTCGGGACCCAAAAGTGGGTCACAGGTCATTTTGACAGATTCACAAATCTTTTGTGGAATATTATAACTTTTTTCCTCAAACTGTATGACATTTTTCCTCAAAATCTTACAACTTTTTTCTAAAAATTTTATGACCTTTTCTTAAAGTTTTACGATTTTTGTCTGAAAATGTAATGTTTTTTCTCAATATTTTGACTTTTTTGCAAAATTTAATGATTTTTCCTTGAAATCTTACCTTTTTCTCAAAATTTAATGATTTCTTTCTCAAAATTGTACGTCTTTTTTCGAAAAATTCTTGACTTTTTTTTGTAAAATTTTATAACTTTTTTGCAAAAGAATTGCAACTTTGTTCATGTAATTTTGCAACTTTTTTTCTAGAAATGTTTTCTAGAAATTCTCAAAATGTTAGTCTGTATATTACATACAATAGTCAATGCAAAGATGATTAATAGACATGAATACGCACCACAAGACTATTGTATTTCATGAAAAAAGTCATAAAATTTCAAGGAAGTGTCTGTGAAATAGATTTGAGAGGAGAGTAAAAAATTTGGGTCACGACTTAATGACTGAAGAAAAATGTGGGTCCTGAGGATAGACCAGTTGAGAACCACTGGTCAAAAGACAGGTTAATAGATAGATAGGTTAATTGCCGGTAGGTGTGACTGTGAATGTAAGAGTGAATGGTTTTCTGTCTCTATGTGTCAACCCTGTGATGGTCTGGCAGCCTGTCCAGGGTGTACCCCACCTCCCACCCAGTGTCAGAAAGGATAGCCCCCCCCCCCCCCCAACAAGATAAGCGGCTATGGAAAATAATGAATGAATGACTTCAACATTATGACATCTGCAGTTTTAGTGCTCTGTGCTCTAATTTGTTGAAGTCAAGTTATATATGCCTTAAAATATTTGTCTGGATGATTCCTTGAAGCTCTTACCTGTATGTATTTGTAAATGTGCAGTGGGATCGGGTCTGAGGAGTCCATGAGTATGCACATGCCCATGTTGGCAGTGGTGTTATGCAGGTCGCAAAGCAGATCCACAGCCTCTTGGCTTCCTTTGGGCCCAAGCTGAGCATTCAGCTCTTGGGCTCGCCTCAGGTCGTAGGGTGCAGAGTCTGTTATGGGAGAGCTGGAAGCCAGAACATGGCTAATGAGTTTCCAATACATGAATCCTCTTGTCTGGCTGTTTTTAGTTTTGTACTGCAAGGCAGTTTGCAACTTTTTCTTTTTCAAACTTACCTCAGCAGGGCAGCTGTGAAACAGCGATTGAGATCTTTTTCTACATATCTCCTGCAAGCATCCACAGCCCGTGGATTCGATAGGACGGTAGTTACAGAAACAGATCCAGTCTGATCTACCTTCTGTTTCTGCATTTCTCTCACCAAATACACCCCTGTCATCTCATTTCCATGGGTGCCACCGCAAATGGCAACGCGGGACAGCGGCGAGAAAGAGACGTGCTCCATCTGTTGGCAGGAAAAAAGAGGTTGTTTTAAGTTTTCTCATGTCTTTAGTTCATCCTGACTCTTTATGACCTGAGTCTAACCTGGGACCAGATGGTGAAATCAGGTTCAGTCTCTGGTCAGAAACTGCAATTGCAAGAGTATTCCTTAAAGGGTCACTCAATCATTTAATTTAATAAGTGACTAATCTAGTTGTAGACACATTAGAGAAGACACCAAGTCTGTTAAAGTCTAGATAAACATTTTGTAAAGATTAGAATACAACATGAGAGTCTGTTGCTTGAATGTTCTGTGAATGATTGCAGACGTCTTCCTTTACACAACAAACTGTGGTTGTCCATTTACTTTGTGTATTTGTTTTAGCTTCAGGTCCACTAGCCCTGACTTATTGTAGGGTTAGGTTTAGTGGAAGTCGAAAACCTAAAAGTGTTAACTCATGGTTGTGTCACAAGATACTCACTGAGGGGTGAATGTCTGTAGTTTGTTGCTCTTAGGTCACTGCAGCCTAATGTGTGACTGAGAGTCAAAGAAAACCCCCCAAGTTTAAAAGCTGCTGCATAAAGACAAGACAGATACTCAACTCTCCTCTTACAGTTACGACACCACCTTCACATACGTCATTTTAGTATCCAGTTATTCTTGTCAGAGCTGTTCTGAGTGATAGTTAGGTTTTATTAATTGCAAATACTGTGTTTGCATTTACTTAATGATTCATTTGAGAAATCCTCAGTATTAGTTCTCAAGTTGAATTCGCTTTTGAATTGAAGCAATAAATAGAAAACTGCAGAGCCCCTAAAGTCCTTAAAAGTGATTTTTTTTTTTATCTTATGTGCACAGGAGAAATCTATTACAAGGTAGGTTAATTATCTTAGTTAGCTTTGTGCATATGGCCCCAGGGGTCACACATCTGCTGCCAGAGGCCCCAGCTCATGGAGGGAAAACTTGTTCACTCACCTCGTTTAAAACTCCCTTTATCAAACTTAAATTAAATGATATTTAATATATACATATTTTCTTTTCAATAATAAACGATAAACATGATTATCTGACTTTAAGCACATCAGTTATTAATCCAACAACAAGCTATGCAGGGATGCTGCTTCAGTGACCGCCAGTACACTCCAGTCTTGTCCCTGTTTACTCTGACATGATGCCAAGCAAACAGCTGGATCTGCATTTTACAACATCAGCAGAAAGCAAAAGAAGAAAGAAGAAGTTGCACCACTTAATTTTAACCCTCCCATTTAACATTTAAAAACATTTGATATCTACATACTCACACTATAATGTAGCTATAAGCAGATATAAGTGTTTAGTCATGTAGCTGGCAACAACTGTAACGCCTCCGGTGGGCAACACAGAAGTGGAGGCAGATAGTGATTAACAATTTAGTACAACACAGATGTAAATATCTAAAATATGTCATATAGGAGAGGTGATAATTGTGGAAAGATATTGTACATTAAAGGTCTAGTGTGTAGGATTTAGGGAGATATATTGGCAGAGATGGATATAATAATATAATAAGTATGTTTTCTTTAGTGTATTATTTTACGCCTGAAAATATGACTTGTGTTTTTGATACCTTAGAATGAGCTGTTTATATCTACATAGGGAGCGGGTCCTCGTCTACGGAGATTGCCATGGTGCTCTGTTATGTTTCTACCCTCGTCCAGAATGGATAAGCAAACATTGGCATTAGAAAGAGCCATTCATGTATTCGCAATTTTGCATTGGCCACTGTGGAGCTGTGTCAGAGAAACAGCCTTTTAATGTTTAAGGTCTAAGAATCTGTGAATAACTTTTATCTTTACAAGAACCTAGTCTTAACTTTAAGGGGAAATTCTGAGAAAGCATCGCAATTCTAAGAATTTTCTTTGAATTGCATCACTAGGAGCAACACTTAGCACTCGGAAGCTTTATGAATGTGGCCCCTGGATCTTAAGTTTTTATAGACACAAAGGTGAGCACCCATAAGCTGGGCTGGTAGCCTATGTCTGACATGCTGAACAGTGTCAGATAAACACTGATTTGTAATTTAAAACTGCTTTTTTCACCACCTCTGTTTATTTTGGAGAGGCTGAGACCTCTGTGGATAATTTGTTTGTATCAGAAATAAGGTGAGCACACATTTTGAGGCGCTAGGTTAGTGGCCCATCTGTGAAATACCAAACTGCATAGGAGAAACACTGATTTTTAATGTGAAACTGCTTTACTCAGTGTTTTTCCTGGGTTTAAACAGCTGGTTCGTTTCTTTTTGGAAAGGAGGAGACCTCTGTGGATAATTCGGCTCATTGTAAACACCTCCTCAGTGAACACTGAAGGAATTCTTACCCAGAGAAGTGTCAGCTGGTTGCAACTCAGCAAATAAATCCTCCTTAATCTTTCACACTGGACCTTAAATAAATACTTAAAGTGCCCTGACACATGCTTACAACTACACTGATGCCTGATACACAAAGCATTTCTTATAACCTGATAAATTGATCAACATTTCTGACATGTGAAATACTTTCTGTTGCATGACACACCCCTCATCTGGATGTCTTTTAGACAAGACTTTAGAATTCAAAGTGCGGCAGAAGTCATGCAAAACAGGCACATTTGGGGAAATGAAACATCCAAAAATCGGCTGACTCAGATACAGCAGTGGCCTTATTGATTTGATAATATCCAGTAAATATACAAGCATGGATGAACAAAGTACAACTGACTGTCTGTTTGTATCTTAGGGGCAAAGTGCTGTTTTGTAGGGTTCAGGTTACATGATCAGCCCAGAGAGAAAAACATGAACATGTAAATCAATCCCTCCAACAAAATGTGCATGAAATATAGTATGCCAGGAAGCTGTGCATCTTACCTTTCTTTTAAAGTTCAGCACCCACTGGACTTCAGCAACCTTCGAACTCAGAGGGACTTTGTATCAGGATATTATTGCAGTATTTCATAATCTGCCGGCAAAGCTATACAGGCACTCTGCAAGCTACATTCCAGTCAGAGCAGTTCACCGTTCACATACACAGACAGCAATAAAGGCAGAGTCAAACACAAACCAGTCCACATCATTATATACAGACTTTCAAAACCGGCCCTCCTTTTGCCTTGCGTGTGTTCCTTCTGCGGCCCTCCTCTTTATGTTCTTCAGCTCATATTTCAAGCAGTTGGACATTTTGTGCTGTAGCAGGAAGTCGCTCTGTTATTTTCTAACAAACCAGCAGGAGCCGCTCTGAGTGCCCTGTGGTCTGGGTGTAACTTTAAGGTGCCTCAACAGCAACAAGACTACAGTACACGCCATGTTTAAACATCTTCACTAGTGCTAAGCGGGAGCCACAGAGGTTCACAGCAGCTGAGGAGTGTTTCATAAGGGAACTTGATTTATTGAGAAGACCCTGTTTCGAATTAACCCTAACAGGCTGACAGTGGTGGAGGAAGCCCTCAAATTCTTTTCTTAAACGCTAGGCTTTTAAAAAACAGCTGAAAAAAAAAAAATGGATGCTGATAGTGAAACATTCTTTCTAGGACACGCCTATGTTTCTGGTCTGGTTTCTGAGTTTGGCTGTTTTTTGTTGTTTTTTATGCCTGTATAAGATTAATGTTTTATATCGTTTTTTAGGTAGTGTAAAAGTGGGATATTAGTAGCATACAGCCTAGACCTCAGGACCACAATGGAAATAAATCATGTGACTTTATTGCAATATCTTGATTAATTTTAGTGCTGTATGCACATTTGTGTACTGTATTTTAATTTATCAAATAAAACCAACCAATCAATCAATTAAATAGAAATACTAATACCCAACACAGTTGCCAAATGAAATTGTTCATTTCATAAATTTTTACAAATATGTCGCATTTGTGCAGTATTTCTTTAGCTGATTCACTGAAACTTCAAATTGCTCAACAATGCTGTGATGAACCTGTGGTTAGGTTTAGGCACAGAAATCACACGGATATGTTTGGCAAAAGATCATGTCTTCAAAAAGATCTAAAATTAGAAACACCTATATCCATTGTTGAATTTAAGAACATCATAGAGGATGTGGTGACAGAGACATGTGCTTGTTTTTCTCGAGAGGCCACTATGTTTGACTAGTTGTTGTTTTATTGTGGATTTTTGTATTATATTTTGTATTTGTTGCATTTGAAATGTGTTTTGATTGGCTGCTGCCTTGGCCAAGTGTCTCTTGTAGAAGATATTTTGGTAACACTTTACTTGAAGGTATCTACATAAGAGTGACATGACACTGTCATAACTATGACATTACACTGTCATGAACTTGTCATGAACATTATGTACATGTCATAAACGTTTATGACTGCTGTCATTAAGTGTCATTCGGTTTTTGTAATGACAAGTTGACATTGTTTGGGTTGTCTTGATTATGACAACTTGACATTAATCAAAGTGACATTACCAGAAGTTGTCTTTGTCATGACAAGTTGACATTGAATTTGTTTGGGATGTCCTTATAATGACAACTTGACATTAACCATGATGACATTACCAGACGTTGTCTTTGTCATGACAAGTTGACATTGAATTTGTTTGGGATGTCCTTATAATGACAACTTGACATTAATTAAAGTGACATTACCAGAAGTTGTCTTTGTCATGACAAGTTGACATTAAATTTGTTTGGGATGTCCTTATAATGACAACTTGACATTACCAGAAGATGCCTTTGTCATGGCAACTTGACATTAACAAGAAATGCACCTCTTTTTGTGTTTATGACAAGTTGATATAATGATTATTAATGTTATGAGGAAGCAGGTTTGGAGCTAATGTGATCGGTCAGCTGTGAGTCAGGTCCAGTTTATTTCATGACTTTGAAACTCAGATGTGAGACATCAGACACTGATCACATCGACTCAAAGTGAAGAAAAGTTTCAACAAAACTGCTGTGATGTTTGATATTATAGCAAAAACAAAAATCACAGAAATAAATGAAGCTAAAGAGAAGAATAGCGCATCTGAGGCACTAAACCCTTTATCAATTCATGGATAACCAACATGTTTTGATTAGAGAGTCTTAATCAGGGTGTAAAATGCATTGGAAACAGGTGTACAGTTTAAGAACTCATGTGAGACCCTTACAGATATATGTTTGTATACAGTATGCATTTATGCCAATTTCATGATTTTCATGTTTCCAATGCATTTAACACCCTGATGACGACTGTTTAGTCCAAACATGTTCGTTATTCATGTATTAATAAAGGATTTTTAACTACAGTCAGAGTGCCCTGGAGGCATTTTTGGACTGCCTACTTGTACTATGGACTTTTACACTGAGTGAGCTGGCCAGTCGTTTTTTATCTGTAAGTGACTCTTTGCCGTATCCTTGAAGAGCACCTGATTTTTTTACAACAAACTACACAGAGCCTTGACTCAGTGCAGCACTCCCTATTTTCTCCTCGTTATCAGTGACTGCACAATGTAGTTTATAGGCATCCACATATTTTCACTTTATCTCGTTAAATTAAAATGCTTTCTTTTACTCTTCTTACATGATTTAGTACTATTTCGCTTGCGACACCTTAAAATAAAGCAGTATGTCTGCGTGTGACCCCTTTTAAGAGGGGTCAACAGAAAAAGATTACAGACCAATTCAAGAAAGGAATTCAAATTTGTATACAAGAACTTTTTGTTTCGTCTTCCATGTCCCGTTATGTCCCATCATGACCCATCAGGTGCATCTTGTCATCTATAGGTGGGGTATCTAACTCAAGGTTGGGAATCACTAATCTACTAAATGTTAAAATGTTGATTACCTCACATATTTCACGTCTCTCCCCTCCACATAACCCTTCCAGTCTCTTCCATTTCTCTCACTCTTTCCCTCTGAAGGGAAGTCCTAAGCTCCATTTAGACATGTAATCCTGTCGGATCAGTCACTTGATCATAAGCTGCTTCCTCTCACTCATTCACTCTCTCTCTGTCAGTCTCTCATTTTCCTGTTCTTTCTGCCCGTTCAGTTAAATCCAGTGCATTTAATATCACTTCAATTTCAATTTCAGTTAAACCTAACAAGCTCTGACTGAATGAAAATCATGAAAAATATACTGCTAAATTTAACAATGAATTCCTGCTGGCAGAGCAGATTTCTGTCTTTGTTGAGCTCTTTTGACCTTTAACCTGCTGACATCTGACCTTTGACTCAATATCATAATATCATATCTATGACAAAGCCGTACTGTTACAATTTAATTCAAAACACAGGCTACAATTTGTTAAAAAAAATTTTGGAGGACCAATTAACAGGTCCGTGTGAGCTGCTGGTTTATATGATGCATGTTTTAAAGTTTTGTTTTCACATACATGTATTTGTGATAGTCACAGTATACATAAAGCATGCACTCACATTTTGCGCTCATGTTTGCCACCTGAAGATGTCAAAAGCTCTCAAGCCCAACATTAAGGCCTAGCCCACACGAGCACGGGTATTTTTAAAACCGAACTTTTTTGGCCTCCAGTTTTGAAAAGATCTGCGTCCATACGAGCGGTGTAATAAAAATACCTCCGTCCACATGACACCGCAAATTCCACTATCAAGCAATGTAATACACATGCCAAAGCAGTAGGTGGCAATATAACTGTAAGGCCATTGTAGCCAATCAGAAGGCAGTAAAAGGTCATTACCGGAAAAACAACAAGCGCGAAAAATCAATATAATAATATATATATCTATATCAATATGCTGCTAAATAGCAGCAGTATTTTGTTTAGGTCCATCCTCAAATCGTCTCTCGCACACACTGGATCGGGTAATAACACAGCTGTTTTCTGTTTACGTCGCACACTGTGACGTCATACAATGGAGACGAGACAAAATAACTGGTTTTCCTGTCCACACGACTGCTGACACTGGACTTTTCCAAAAAGTTCACCCTGGACTCCAGTTACAAATAACTCTGGTTACAGGGGCCCAAAACTGCGGTTACGTGTGGATGAAAGGCCAAACCGTGAGCAAAGAGTCACGGTTTTATAAATACCCACGTTGGTGTGGACAGCCCCTAAGTGTGTAAGTGTTTTCCCCAGTGGATGAATGACAATTACTGCCCCCCAGTGGACAACATAACTAACTACATTTACTCAAGCACAAAGGTATTTGTCCTGTACTTGAGTATTTCCATTTCCTGCTACTTTATACTTCTACTTCACCACATTTCAGATGGTAATGTTGTACTTTTTTCTTCAATACGTTCATCTGACATGAATAATTACAAGTTACAGTTCAGATTAAGAGATAACATGCAAAAGCATATGGCTTATAAAATACAATGCATAGTGAAAGATGAAACCATTAAACCTTTTAGCCTGTTACACCTCATAAATAGATTGCGTGTTACACTTTTTTGTATATTTTTATATTTGAATGCATGGGCGGATTATGAGACAATGGGCCCCTGGGTACAGACATGCAAAAGGGTGGTTTTGCATCTCTTTGTGGTAATTTTGTCTCTTTATGGTCATGCTGTGTGTCTTTAGAGTTGTTTTGTGTCTCTTTGAGATAATTCTGTGTCTTTTTGGGTCGTATTCTGTCTCGTACTTGTTTTAATCCTTTTTGTAGTTATTTTGTTGGTCCTTGTGGTTGTTTTGTGTCTCTTTATTGTCACGTTGTGTCTCTTCATGGTCATGTCGCATCTCTTTGTAATTGTTTTGTGTCTCTTGTAGGTCATTTTGTGTCTTTGAGTCATTCTATGTCTCTTTGTGATTGTTTTGATCCTTTTTGTTTGTTATTTTATCTCTTCATGGTCACTTTGTCTCTTTGTGGTCATGTTGTGTTTCTTTGAGGTTGTTTTGTGTCTTTTTGAAGTCTTTTGGGGTCATTTTATGTCTTTATGTAGTTGTTTTGATCGGTTTTCTAGTTTTTTTGTGTCTCTTTGCAGTTCCTTTGCATCTCTACGTGGTCTCTCTGTGTGTCTTCCTGGTTGCTACGTGCTAATTTGAGTGACATTTTGCAGGTGAAGGTCACGGGGTTCCCTGGGCTTGTGCCTGAAAGGCCCATTCATAATTCTATCCATGCTTGTATGCCTCACAGTACTCCATTCAGTACTTAATGAACTACAATTCCCAAGAGGTGGGGGGTTGTGCACAAGTGTGTTGCATACTGCCTGATTAGAATTATGTGAATTGTTGCTGATTCATGTATGCGCTGATGGCGGTCTGATAGACTGAAAACTCAAAGTAAAGTGAAATGCTGCAAGGATATTAGTGTGCAGGAATCATGCTTATCACATGTCAATAAATTGTTAGCAGTTCCACAGTTTTGTTGCACTTTTACTTTTATAAATTATCTGAGTACGACTTCCACCACTCTCACAAGCTGTCTATGAGTTGGACATTTTAGGATTTTCTACTTTACACAGCAGCGTGCCATAAGTAGTTGCATGCCAGTTTGTGCTGTATCTCACAGGGAAAAAAGGTTTTGACATGCAACAATAGACTGCATGTCTGTAGTGTTCTCAGTTAAACAGCATGGGGGCCCTGGGGAGTGTTTTTTTTTTTTCTAGTTCATTCACAACTACTGTACATTTCCCTGAACAAATATAATGCTGCTGGGTCACAGGACAGAATCTGAATAGTCACATCTCGTGTCTCATCTAAGGAACAGTATAGCCTCTCCTCCGACATGCAAGCAGCCAACCTTGACGACTGCCAGAGGTGTATGTGTTGCTATAGAAGCACTGAAAGGACTGATTGAATGTCGTCCACATTTATACACAGCTGGTGATGTCTTTAAAGACATGAAACATCTTTCCAAGTTTGCTTTTCTCCACAGGATTGTGTTGACTGTATCAAACTCTTCACGTCAGTCAGTTTCACTGTAATTTGCTTTACACGAATCAGACTTCATCCCGTTACGTACAGATCAGACACCAGACAAAGAGCTGCTCTCATCCTCCCTGCTGGTCCCTCCCTAGTGATTAAATGATGCCTGAATTATTCATATGAAACAGAGGAAAAAGAATTTTTGATGCAGCTAATGATATTATCAAGTGTTACCTAATAGCTTGCGACCTTTTTAGTATGGGGGAACAGGGCGTGTGTGGGAGAGGTTTGAACAGTGACATTTGAGACAGGGAGTGGCCCAAAAGAGGTGGCCTCTGGGTAATGAGGTCTTGCTGAGAGGAAACAGACTGTCTGACCTTCTTGTGGTCTTTTTTTTTTTTTTTCAAGTGTGCAAATCTTTGTATGTGTTTGTGTGCACTGAAGAGACTGAGCCATGAACTCAGAATCAATCAGTCTATTTCCATGTCCTATTTTTTGTGGGGGATGCCAAACTATTAAAGCCAGACCAGACAATGTAGACATGAAACAGCACATTATACAGTACAGCTCATAAAAACAAGCACAGCAGGTGCACTTTAATCCAATTGGCAGTTGAACCCAGCAGCAGAAACAGATGCTAACTGGGTATTTTCTCTGAGAGGAAGGAGATACCTTCACTGCCCTCAGTTTAGTTTACAACACAGTGTAACCACTATTTTGACAAATTAATTTTAATTTTGGTCCTCTTTAATTTGCATTAAAAATAATGTGATTGAAAATTACCATTAAAAACAATCTGGATGTTCTGGAGAAAATATGTGGATGATTTTGGAGATGAAACAAAGAGACGTCTTTGAATTAAATGTTCTTTGCCTGAACCAGGAGAGTCATGTCATCACAAGCCATTTCCTTATGTCTGTCACTTAATGGCCTTTACACTTGATCTGTTTTGAGCTTATGGTTACATAATAGAGACCAACCTACATAAAATTCTGGAGCTTTTTTTTTTTCTGATGGCACGGCTATGAAGGATTAACCATATACTCACAGTCATCCAAGGCTTCACACAGCTCTAATGCATGACCCTTTGGAATGAAACGGTTTGGACATTTAACAGAGTTTTGAACTCGGGCTGTAAGAAATGACCACAGCATGAACCTGTTGATCAGATTTGTATCAGCGTCAGAGGAGGCTGAATGCACTTAATGTAACTTGTTTGGATAAAAATGGCAATGTTCTGCTGGGAAACCTTGGGTCCTGGCCAGTGGCGTGCATAGACTTTTTGAAGGGCAGGGGCGAAAAGAAAACAAAAGGGCAGTTTAGCGCGCGTTTTGGCTCCCAGGAGGGCACTTTAGCACGGGGGGGGGGCACAACCTACCCGAGCACCGCTGCAGACAATGGCACTTATCGATGGCAGTGATCCCCCAGCAGGACAGCTCACCATGTCACATCACAAAAACTGCTCAGGCATGACCCATAGAGTGGGACAAAGAGCTCAAGGCATCGACCTGGCCTCCAAATACCCCAGATCCCAACCTGTTCGAACATTTGAGGGACATGCTGTTACCCCAGAGGCACCCTCGATCCACATTGGGTGCTCCTTGGACCGGACTTGGCTCTGACATGTCCAGACATGGACACAGGACCTCTGGAGGGTGTCCTATAGTGTCTGGCACCAGGATGTTAGCTTCAGATCTTTTGAGTCCTGTATGATGTGAGGTGCTGCACCAGCATGTCCCACAGATGTTTGATCAGATGGGGATCTGGGGAATTTGCAGGCCAGGTTGATGCCTTGAGCTCTTTGTCACGTTTTGTGGTGTGGCATGGTGCATTGTCCTGCTGGGGGGCCACTGCTACTGAGGGGTGCGGTTGCCATAATGGCGGGTAGCTGCTCTGCACTGGTGTTTCAGTGGGTGGAGCGTGTCAGGTGGCAACCACAGGAATGTCAGAACCCAAGGTTTCCCAACAGAACATTGCGTTGTAACAAGATGGTCAATGTTGTTCACTTCACCTGTCAGTGGTTTTGATGTTTTGGCTGATCTGTGTATAGTCTCACAAAGAAACAAACAAGCAAATACAGATCAAAGTGAATATAAGAAAAGACGTATAAAAGTTGGTAGGATAAAATCAATAATTCAGATGATTAAGCTGATAGTGCCAGTACTAAAAAACAAGCGCTGAAGCAAATTTTTCCCAATTTCATGTTATGTAGTGCTACTTTATGATGATTTGTAGCAACAATGTTTTCCATAAGATACTGACATTTACCAGAGTTTTGAAGTTGAAGTCCTGACTTGAAGACTAACAGTAGAGTCTCATGAGCTGTAAGAAATGACTACAGCACAATCCTGCTGATAAGATTTGTATCAGCATCAGGGTGGAGGAGGTTGAATTAACTTGTTATAACTTGTTTGGATAAAATTGGTCATGTGAATTGGTGAAATGTAGTTAATTACATTTACTTAAGTACTGTATTCAAATACAAATGTGAGGTACTTGCACTTTTCTTGGGTACTGTCTTCACATGGCACCTTGTACTTTTTACTTTACTACAATTTTTTGACAGATTCTGTTATTTTACTAATTATTTTTTATATATAATTCAACTATGTTGTTTTATAATAACCTGCATGTCATGCTCATATCAGTTTGACATCCTCTGATAGATTTATCTGATCAGGGATTGTGCCAGGCTATAAGACTCAATCTACCCACCACAGCATCTCTGAGTGATAACAGACTGTCTGCATCAACACCACTCTCTCTCTCTGTCTCCGTCTCTCTGGTCACATGTTAACCAGGCGCGTATGTTGCGCATCAGAGGTGCCACAGTGACTTATGTCGCCTGCCAGCAGCCCGGCTAAAGCAGATCAGACTGAGGACACTTGAGGAATGGCCTCTGGACGGGATGAATCCAACACAACCAGGAATCTGACCAACCAGTTCGTGCAGCCGGCGTGGCGCGTGGCGCTGTGGTCGGTGGCGTACAGCACGGTGCTGGCGGTGGCGGTTTTCGGAAACTTGATTGTGATGTGGATTATTCTGGCGCACAAGCGGATGAGAACCGTCACCAACTATTTCCTGCTGAACTTGGCTTTTGCTGATGTGTCGATGGCTGCGTTCAACACGCTCGTCAACTTCATCTACGCGACGCACGGAGAGTGGTACTTTGGAGAGGTGTACTGCAGGTTTCACAACTTCTTCCCGGTCACCGCTGTGTTCGCCAGCATCTACTCCATGACCGCGATAGCCCTCGACAGGTATGAGGAAGATGATACCATACATTAAGTGTTATCATTGAACATTTGAGTAATGCAGTGATATATGTAATGATCAGAAAAGTAAACGAAATGTCTTTTCAACACAAGGAAACCATGCCATCGTCGTTTTCATGGACTCAAGGCTGCACAGACGCCATGAAAGTTAAATTATTTGTCTTTTTTCCAACAATTTTTTTCGGTTCTTATTTATAATAGAGATTTAAAAATATGGGGAAGCAATAATATGATATTATTTATTCAGTATGTTACACTTCAGGTCTTGGCTACAATCTTCTGGCAATAACTTTTTCAACAGTTGGATTTTAAAAGTATTTGTTTACATAATGAACATCCAGTTATCTGTACTCAGAAGTCAAACATGATCTGAAAAATCTACTGAGAAGTCTGGAAGTAGTACAGAAAGTATGGAAATTTGAAATGGAAAATGTGTATAAACCCTATCTAAGGTATTTTACAATTTACGTTTCACAGTAATTTGGTTAATGAATGCATTAACTTGAGTGAGTTTACCTATGTAAGAGTTGCCTACATTAAAAGTCTTTATTATTTAAAGGTCCAGTGTGTAAAATGTAGGGGGATATATCGGCAGAAATTAAATATAATATAAGAAGTATGTTTTCTTTAGTGTTTAATCACCTGAAAATAAGAACTGTGTTTTTGTTACCTTGCCATGTTGCTCCACTATGTTTCTACAGTAGCCCAGAATGGACAAACTAGACACTGCCACCAGATTCAGCCATTCACACTTTCGCCAACCTGGTCTCACTCTGAAGGTGTCAAAATCCAGTGCTTGGTCAGTGACTTGCCGCGTCAGACACTGGCAAAAAATCCATCCGTTAACGTTGGCATGATACATGGCTGGTCAGTGTTATAGTTTAACAGAGTGGGACAGTGTTTCCTGGGGGAAACGCTGCAGGACAAGAGCGAAAGTTAAAGCAGCAAATGTGGGGTGTGTAGGAGGGAAGAAATTCTAAATGGGAGAAGTTTTAGCTGGTTGCAAAATGCATTCCTCACCACTAGGTGCCACTAAATTCCCCTATATCTTACACACTGAAGCTTTCAGCCATCTTTAAAATTAAGATTGCTACAGTGCTGCATATACAGTACATGTGATGACCCTAATTATCTCAGAAAGTTTTAGTTTTTTCTGTGTTTTAATATTCAGTTGTAACAACAGAAAACCAAATGCAAATGCATAGTTTTAGAGTACAATCATTTGTGATTGTAAGAAGTCTGGTAAGGACAGCTCATACACTACTGTGAGTGAGTATTTCAGTGTTATAAAACATGCAGGGAGGTGAAGGACTTTGTTGGAAAGAATATTAACATTATAAGCCTTTATTTGACAAGGAAAAGTTAGCAAAAATGTAACAGAAAAGACAAACTTCAGCAGACTGGATGTAACAAATTTATACTAAATAAAATGTTTGATGATCTTGTCTTCAGACAAATATTCATCAGAGCAGCATAGTGAATAAATCAGCCTTTTTTGCAAAATGCTAGCTGTGTTCAGGTTTGCATGAAGTGCTGAAACTGTTATGTTTTGCATGTTTGAAATCTTAAATAAAGTTATAGCCCAGGCTAATGTTGTGACCTCTGACCTGTAGGTACATGGCCATCATCCACCCCCTGAAGCCTCGTCTGTCGGCAAAGGCCACTATGGGAGTTATCGTCTGTATCTGGAGTCTGGCCGTAGTTCTGGCCTTCCCTCTCTGCTACTACTCCACCACCCGAGCTCTGCCCCAGAGGACCCTGTGCTACGTGGCCTGGCCCCGAATGGCTGGTGACCCCCTCATGTGAGAACACTGATGAACCCCTTTCCTTTAGCTTATGTCAGGCTTCATCATCATGGCAAAGCTTGGCTGTAATCTAGTCTCTTATATGTGTATTTCTCAGTGTGTCATCTGGTTGTGTCTGTCTTTAACTCCAGATAGGTCATTGTTCATCATTGTCCCACCAATTAAAATATATGCTGGTGATGAGTTTCTCCACTTTCACAGGTATCATATCATAGTTACAGTTCTGGTCTACGTGCTGCCCCTAGTGGTGATGGGCATCACTTACACCATCGTGGGCATCACTCTGTGGGGAGGAGAGATCCCAGGAGACTCATCTGATAACTATCATGGACAGCTCAGGGCTAAAAGGAAGGTAAACTCACATTTATTTAATGCATTAACATTTTTTTATTTGCACTATGTTTGTGTGTCTTTGGAGGGGAAGCAAACAGGTGTGTTTATGTACATTAGGTTTTGCCTCATTAAGCCCAGTTCAGACCAATGATTTGCGACAAGACGAAATGTTGCAGACCAGAGCATCACAAGTAGCTGCCTGTTTCAACTCGTCTCGACGAGAATCATTGGTCTAAACTGGGGTTTAAATGTAAAGTTAAGAGCGTTCTTTAACGGTTTTCATGATAGGACAACAAAATGATGTGTAACTGGCAGCTATGATTATACATTTCTACTCAACTAGTAGTCTACCAAGACAGTTTTAACTTGTCTAAGGACAGCTGATAGGCTGCTGTGAGAACATGTTACAGAAAAGAGACAGGCTAAATGTTATAAGGGCTTAATGACAAAAAAAATGTTTTAAAGATTGGCTCCCTTATTGTAGAAAATAAAGACAGTAATAAAGAAATGACAACATAACCTTAACATTAACCAAAAAACAAAAAGAAAGACTTTTATGTATTTTTGTTTTTTATTATTGCATTACAATCCCCCTGGAGCAAGGACACAGGTTTCCAACAGCATTAACAATCCACATGTTTGAAAGTCCTCTGCTGATTGAGTAGGAAGTGAAACACAGGCACCAAAACAAATGTAATCAGGTCTGCAGTGAGACAGAACACTGTGAACCAGTTACAGCTTTGATCAGTTATATGTAACATGTAAAGCTGTTGTGACTGCAATGCAGGTATTAAAGGCATTCACTTAATCATCTTTTTCATCTTCTTTTTTTTGCACTTTTATTATCTAATTCAATAAAAAGTATCATATAACCATGGACGAACAAACATGATACGTTGCATAACAAATGTAGCTTCACATCAGCCTGTTATGTTTAACCAGACACTGACATGCTAGTTGGAAAACTCTGGAAGGTAAAGACAGGACAGTCAGGGAAATCTCAAGTAGTTTTTCACCTTACCACCACTGCACATGCGGCCAAACAAAAATCATCATTTGTATATGAATTACTTGCCCCATGTCACATTGAATGGATGAGGAAAACTTTAATTTTCTTGCATGCCACGTTGGTGAACGAAGAATCCAAAAACTGAGAAAGCTGGCGAGGAGCGTTACAGTTATGGGAAAAATAAATCACTATATAGTCTACTGTTCACTCGTTTTGCCATAGCTTAATCACTGTGTGGAGGTCTGGGGTAACACCTGTAAAAACAATTTATATAGCTACATTACATTTATTACAAAAAAGCCATTAGGACTGTACCTAATGTTGGATATAGGGAGCACAGGAACTAGGGTTGGGACTCGTTAGGATTTTAACAATTCCGATTCCTTACCGATTCCTTCTTAACGGTCCGATTCCTTACCGATTCCTCTTACCGATTCCTACATTATATTCATTATACTTGCTATACTTAAACAAGTATATAATAAACACAAATGCAATCATACAAATACAAAAACTTTATTCTAACTGTTGCACAGTACAATTAGATGAAAATACACATTTGTGTGTGGTGTGTATTTCAGATTTAGAGCTTGTATCATCTCCCTGAGAATATATAACAACAAAAAGTGATTCTCTGATTTCTACAGTAACACTGTTACCTCAAATTAACCACAGCAATGTAATAAAAAAATGCTTATATGCAGTCATGCTTGGGCACTGTTATTTACGTGACAACACCTGAACAGAACACACACACACACACACACACACACTCACACTGGCTGTTTGTTTCTACCGCTCCCCTCAGCTGAGCACCCACGGCGCACGCCCGGGCTGTTAAATAGCCTGTAACCATGACAACTGTGTGACACAAATTCAGTGCTTTAGTGATTAGATAATGTCGGGCTCGGTCGGGTTCGGACAGAAATATGCGGCCCGTGCCGCACTCTAATGGAAATGCACGTGACGTTTTTTTTTGTTTGTTTGTTTTTTTTAACAATCTAGGAACCGTTTGCAGGAACCGTTATGCCAAATGTGATGGAACTGGTTCCGGAACCGGAACTTTGGACTCAGTTCCAAAAAAGAACTAGATCTGGATCCCAACCCTAACAGGAACACATCGTTTTTAAAGTCACATACATTGAAATTTATGGAACGTAAAACAGTACGAATAATGTACAAAGCAAGAAATAATCTACTTCAAAAAAATGTTTTGTGACAGGGAGGGGGATATTATTCAAGAGGATGTCGAGCATGGCTGTTGATGTTTTGTTTTTATTGAGTTGAGTTGAGTTTATTTATTTAAAACAGGGACAATACATATTAATGAACATATACATGTAAATATGCAAGATTATAGCCGATGGCTAATTTCCATCTTTAGTCCCTTCTGCAGGTTGATGTCAACAACATAAGATAATAAAATCAATAAAACAACAGTAACAACAAGTAACAGTTAGCCTTCATGGCCAGTATGAGCAGGAGGAGTAATTACAGAGAGAGAAAACGTGTCTTTGAAAACACAATAGGACAGAAAATAAAAAAGAGAAGCAAGAACAATTAAACAGTATAGTGGATCATGAAACATACAGGCCAACCATTTGTATTCTTCTACAAATTGCAGTAAAAGGCCGACTACATGTAACAACAGCAAAACTATATCAAAATGTCCATTTGCAAACTCTCACACAACTCGTGCAGTATAATCCAACTTTCATTTATCTATTCGTACGCTCAGTACTTTCCAAACACATTCATTCCTGCTAAAACCTCACTATTTATAACACTCCCACATGTGAAATTCTTTGCGATTGAACTCTGATCGTGCATTCCATTGAGTAGAGCTCAAACACACATGCTTGCAGGCTACTCCTCCGGATGAGAGACTTCTTATGCAGAAGTAGTAAGATTTTAGTGAAAATGCATGTTTGGTAAATACTGAGCATACAGCTGTTTAAATGAGACTTGGATTATACTGCACAAGTTCTATAAGAGTTTGCAAATGGATGTTTCAATAGTTTTGTTGTTCTTAAACGTGGCCTCCTTTTACTCCAAGTCAGTAAGAGTTTTCTCAGTTTCTTAGTTTTCTCAGTCTTCACATTTGTGGGTTAAGTATAAAGACCTCTGCAAACATGAGTTGCAGAGGCACTTGTTCCACTGTAGTTAGACATCATCAGCTAGACTGTGCAGTGTGATTTGCAGCAGCAACTGTGAGGGTTGGTTTAAAGAGGGATTAAGGTCATCACAGCTGTCATGACGTGCATCTATCAAGACAGCCCCCGGGATTAACACTAAAGAGTACAATTTATTGATAAACGGTTAACATGACAGATTATTCAAAGAGACGGACAAAGGTTAAGCTGTGGAAGTATCCGGTGATTAAGGATGATTGGGATTTTTTTAATTTTTTTTTTTTTTTTAAAGCATATATTGCAACTTTTTTTTTGAAAATGGCCAAATTGCACTCATTAATTTAATTTTAATTAAACTCAATTTATTCTGCAAAACGAGTTTAATGAAGTGAGCATCAATGTAAACTAAAAAACAAAAGCTTGAAAAGCTACACCACAAACACACACATGCATTCAGTATACAGAAATAGGGGCAGCAACAGGTGCAGCTTTGCCATTGACAGGCCTTCCTTTATAGGAAAATAAATCATCAGAGGCTCTGATTGCTGGCAAAATTGAGCCATGAGAGATAAAAGAGATTCATAAATGTCAGGACAATGTCACACTTGATTCAAAAGCCCACACTGACAAGATGCCATTTGGGCCGGAGATTTGACGAAGGCGCTTTCATCTCCATCCAACAGATGAGCCTTCGCTGATGATATCATAGCCTCCTACTCCTTTTAATGCCCCACAGCTCTGCATTGTCCTGCAACGCACTGATGAGTTCTATGCTGCTCTCTCATCCATCTTACCTGGAACCTGCTGGGTCTGATGTGTCATCGCTGACCTTTCCGTCTCTTCGTATGGCAGCCATTTTTGGCTCTTTGAATGGAAACTTTATTTTGATCAGAATGAAGGAAAACAGACAATATACCCTCTACTTCAGAGATAATGTGCCGCCATGGCTTCAAACACGGTTTGCCTTCTTAATTTGATGTTTCTATAGTTGAAGAGCATGGACATGTTGGTTTTCTGTCAGTGTGGAAAAAAGCTGAATTATTCAAAGTTCCACTAAACCAAATATTTATGTTAGCAGTGTATCAAATTAATATGTATGTGAAAGGCATGTATCCCTTGTAGTGACAAACCCGTAGAGAATTATGACATCCGTATTGGTTACAGTGTTCCACTTTGTTATGGTCAACAGTACACCTGTGCTTGATAGCAGCACTGTTGCAGTTTGTATGCTGAGGAAAGGTTTCTAATACAATGGCTGTCGTGCTAATATTATTAGTGTTGTTCCTCTTGCAGGTGGTGAAGATGATGATCATCGTGGTGGTGACCTTTGCCCTCTGCTGGCTCCCCTATCACGTCTACTTCATTGTGACGGGTCTAAACAAGCATCTGAGCAGATGGAAGTACATCCAGCAGGTCTACCTGTCAGTGCTGTGGCTGGCAATGAGCTCCACCATGTACAACCCCATCATCTACTGCTGCCTCAACAGCAGGTGGGTACAAATAAGTTTTCCCTACATCCCCAAAACACACATGTACTGTATGTGTACACAGCAGCATGATTACATGTCAGGGGTTGATTTGGGCGCAGGTTCCGGGCCGGCTTCAAGCGGGCTTTCCGCTGGTGTCCCTTTGTCCAGGTGTCAAGCTACGATGAGATGGAGCTCCGAAACACAAGACATCGACCGGGTCACCAGAGCAGCATGTGCACTCTCTCTCGGGTCGACACCAGCATCCTCAGCAAGGACAAGAGCATTTGTTCTCGTGGACGTAGGTCAAGACTTAACTCTGAGCTCAATAATAAAGACAGTTAGTTGTCTTGACTGGACGCAGTCCAGCTCTAGGATTATTTTAACAGATTATATTGAGCTGAGAAATGCTGATTGGACTGTTGATAGTGTTAATTAACTCTGATGGGTGTGGTAAACGTTTTGAAGTCTGGGCATAGTGTCTCTGATGATGTGACACACAGCTCACGGAGGCAATTCAGGACATGACACACATAGTTTTAGATACAGTGTGACTTACACTTTCCAAGGACATTATTATCTCACATGTTCATCACGAATAATGTTCATAAACCCTTGTTAACCCTTAAAAATCATAGAAATAAGATGTTATTTATAACTGCAGAACTTGCCTGGGAATCATCAAGTTTTTGAGTTTTATTCAATACTAGTCCATACCCGGGGATGTGTTATGTATAGAGGAATAAGAAATCAAAAACAGTGTATTAGAGGAGATGCAAAATCAGAGCACTGTAAATGCACTGTGTAATAAATGTTACTGTAAGACAAACAATGCACACTGTATTTAGAAACATGCTTTATGGCAAAATACACTGCTCAAAAAAATAAANCAGTGTTGCTTCTTAAGTGGACAGTTTGATTTCACAGAAGTGTGATTGACTTGGAGTTACATTGTGTTGTTTAAGTGTTCCCTTTATTTTTTTGAGCAGTGTACATGGAGCACAGTTTTGGCTGACGGCATGGAGGCACGCGCCTGCGCGGGGCCGTGCACGGGCACACAGGTACACACATACACATGCAACACGGAGAAAGAATGAAAGAAATAGTGCAAAGTGCACAGCGCAATGTTTAGTTTGTAATGTTTGTAGGTTAATGCCAGTAAAGTGAATATACGTAATGGCTGGCTCGCGCACACAGACACAGACGCGCGTTCGTTCAGTAAAATAATTACCTTAGTCTTCAGCAAGTGTTGGTGCTTGAAATTGCATGTCCCAGCCATAAACTGTGGTCCGAGCGCAGGTGTTTTCCAAGTGGTTTCGATCCGTAAGTGTTGGAGATAAAGGCTTCCCAGCCAAACTGTGGTCCCAGTGCAGGTGTTTTCCAAGTGATCTCCGTGCATGCGTAGCTTGCGCTGCTAATGGTGCTCACAGTATGAATGGGTAGTGGGAAAAAAAACGTGAATATAAACAGTAGAAATGTGGGAAAAATGCAAAAATGGCATCGTAGCTGTCTGCACATGACCAAGATGAAAGCTTATGTGCAAGTTCAGAGAAATAGGTCAAAGCAGTGAGGAGGAAAACGGATGATGACAGACGGACGGACGGAGGGACAGAGGTTTCTCCATTTAATAGTAGGAGGATAAAAGTACTCCAGTTATAGTTGTCTTTACATCCATGGGTACACTGCAAACTGTAACTGCTTATGTCTATATCAGCATAATTTCAATGGTGCCAATTTGCCAAAATGTTAAAACAAATCTATTGGTAAAATATCCCACTGAGCTCATATTCATCCAGCTGTCATACATCTTTTTATACTTATTATTATTTTTTAGATATTGCCAAATACTTTGTCAGCATCACGAACAACTTTCAGCTGCTTTGAAAATTTTATTATCACATTGGTTTAATGTTACACTAAGTGTGATGTGATGTAATATGGTGGTATACACATTTGATTAAATGCTCTATTCATGGTGTATTTAATGCCATCAGACCACCACTCAGTGGATTTCAGCAACTGCAGCATCAGTATTAATGCTGCTCTTCCAACATTAAATCTATTATAGTGACTCTCCGAAATTAAGCAACCCTTGATTCACAAGTGCTTGCTGCTGTCATTTTTGTTAGTTGGAGAAAGCATGTGCCATTTTAAAATTAACTTGTTTGGGACTGTTGTTAGTTACTGTTATTTAATTTTGTTTTATGTTTGTTTGTATATAATAAGTGTTGTATGTGTTATAATATTATGATGTTTTGATGCAGACACAAACACATAAACTCAAATTATATAGCCATTACGGTGAATTTGTGTTTTATTGTTTTGTTATGATGTAGATTAAGTTTGAAAATGTAAAGCCAGTTCAGTTAAGTTCACTGAACTTGAGATAACAAGTTTAGTAGAGTTAAGATTTTACGTTCAATCGATACTTGTATGGTTACAATTATGTACACCATTTACAGAGTAAGGAGTCCGTTCTTCAGTCTACACTAGAATCTTTACGTCTCTATAGCTGCGGCTGCTCTTATTGAAGCCACTTTGCCCAGAGTATCAGCATGACACCTGCTCCACCTGCTCCATCTGTCAATGTCTATCTTGGGCACTAGAGTAAGGACTGAATTTAATACCCACCTTCATCATGGTTTTCATTATTTACGTAAACAACCATGACTTAATTTAACATGTATTAAAGACAAACATGTTTTCATCATGTCTGTTTCCTTCAAACCTTTAAAAAGAGGCATCTCCTAAGAGTTTTAACTCTGAAACATTGCATGTTGGGATGTCTGCTAAAAACTTATGTATTTGCTACTGCTGAAACAATAGGTGATACCATTAAATCTCCGTATCAGGTTTTACAGTCTATTAGGTGTATTAGTGACTATGGAAAAGTGGCATTAATCTCATGTACCTTAACTCAGCAACTCAACCAAATTGCATGTTCAGTTTCAGTGTAGTGTCGGTCTATTGATGTGCTGAAAAGCATGTCTTATAAATGATCGCCACTGTAACATAGAATGTGTCAACAGCATTTCATAACCATTGTTTAAAGATCTGCTGAGCAGGGTTTATCTAAATCTTTGGACTTGTGTCCTCCTCAGGTAGTTGTCTGGACTGCAGACATATTTCTCTCTACAGAAATTAACTTGCAATGAAAGTTAAGAAAAAAGCTGTTATATATTTATGGTGGGATCCAGCCTGTATTTGATGACTTTGTAAAATGCTTCAATTGTCATGAAAATTTGCTCACAGCTCAGTCCTGGAACACAAATGAGGTAAGACAAGGCATGATCAACCAGTTTATTTGTTTATGTAAAGCTCAACTCCCATATTTAAAAAAGCTGAAGCTGCATGCGACCTTTGTTGCACTTCCCCTTATCTTACTGATATAAGTATAATTCTGCTGATAGGCAGGAAGCAATTGTGGTTGCAGTAATTACAAAAAAAAAAGCGATATGATGATGATGATTTTTGCAGCAGATCGTACAAAAGCCTGTCACGCCTTAATTGCAGACATCACAGCAAATCAATTTGTACATGACTACAAATCTGTACAAACAAAGCAGAGTTTTTTGTTGCAACAACTCTCAGTGTAGTTGGAGCTGCTCATTATTTCTCACTTGTTCTCAACAGTCAAAGAAAAAAAGAGATGAAGCCACAAGCACCAACACCAGCCACTGGGTGGAGACATAAGCCCGGGACCTAAAGAAGAGAGATAGAGACAAAAAGAGAGAGATAAATATCTTACAGTTAGAGAAATTATTTGGTCTATGTTCAGGTTTGTTTCTTTCAATGAGATATACAATTTCCATCCATTTGAGTCAAGTAGTTTTTAAATCAAATAAAACTAAGATCAATAGATTATTACGACATTTCTAACCATAGCTCACAGAATTGACTTTAATAAAGCTTATGTAATGGCAGTTCTTAAACTCTGTGTATTTCAGATACACAGAATTATGGATTTACTTATATGACATTTCTGATATTTGAGTGAATCAACAGTAATTACACAAACATTATTAAAGTAAGCTGAATGGAAATTTTATATGTAAATTAAACGCATAAACCTGACAGAATAGATCTAATCATATATTTGACTGCAGGTAATGGGCTTCAAAATATATTATTCTTTAAAGGAACAGTGTGTAGGATTTAGTGGCATCTAGTGGTGAGGATTACAGATTGCAACCAGTTGAAACTTCTTGAAGTTAGAATTCCTTCAGTGTTTATTGTTCAGGAGGTTTTTTTCAGGGAGCCAAATTATCCGCAGAGGTCTCTTCCTCTCCAAAAATAACGGACCAGGGGTCTCATTTATAAACATTGCATACGCACAAATCGAGGCGTAAGCCACTTCAAATGCAAAAGTTGTGATCTATAAAAATAGACTTGATGAGAGAAACTTTGACCCATGCTTACGAATGTTTTGGAGACGCAATGCAGATGGTGAGGAAGAAGCCTGGTTGTAGAAATTGTTGAATATTTTTGGTGCACATCATCTTTGGCCTTTGTCTGTACGTATTGTTTTATAAATGAGATCTGATTAAAGCCTTTAAAACCACTGAATAAAGAAGTTTCATGTTACAAATCCGTGTTTCTCCAACCCTGTTTGCAACATTGCTGTCGGGCTGCTAGCCCAGCACCTGCTAATGTGTTCTCACCATTTTTCTCTGACAACTTAAGCTCCAGACGTTCAGGAGGTTTTTAGCGGGAGCGTAATTATCTGCAGAGGTCTCCTCCTCTCTGAAACAAATGCTCTTTTCATGGAGGGCCTGCTAACTATGGCGGCCATCTCAAAAATGCAAATGGCCATATCTAGAGCCAGCGTTGTGTTTGTCCATTCTGGGCTAATGTAGAAACATGGAGGCGCAACATGGTGATCTCCATATGTGAGGACCCACTTCCTATGTAGATTTAAATGGCTCATTCTAAGGTCACAAAAACACAACAATGCGTATTTATGGGTGATTATAAGCTCAAAAAACACACTGATTATATTAAATTCCATTTCCTACACACTGGACCTTTAAGAAACTGTTTTGGTTGAAGAGCAGTTCATATTTACATTAAGTCAGGTAAAACGGTGTGATCTTTGTATCTATTTAAAATATCTGACGCCAAACAATTCTTCACTAGTTATTAATGATTATAAAACATTCAAAGATCACACTCACTTTTTAGATAGGGGAATCACAAGTTAATATATCATTTAATAATCATAGAGTTAAGTAGTTTGTTTTGATCAAGAAAATGTCTTACCGTGAAGAAATGTAACAGTTGTGTGTGCTGTTCCGTGCTGAGTGGTTCAGAACGATCACAGTGTATTCAGAGTCATTAATGTTGTCAGACACTTTAGCTACTTTCTGCACAGTGAACACCTCAGTTGGAGATATGAGTGCCATGTCCTGGTCTTCACTGCAAATGTCCGCTCCCAGGTGGACAAAGAAGCAAGTAGTGATATTAAAGATGACTTGCCCGTCCCAATCTTCCAGTTCCATTAGCATAGTATAGCTTGAATGGACTTTAATGAAGCTTCCAAATCTCACCTTTGAGCCCTCTTGTGCTGTGTAACCTTCGTGAATAAAATACAGAGTCTCGCATTTCTTTAGATTCAGCAGCGACATTGAGTCCATGAGCAGGAAGTGAAGGGACTTGAAATGGAAATGGTTTTCATAGGTGCTTGCATTTCCGCCCATTGTCTCTACGGCAGCGTCAAAGGTCTTTATAAAACCCACATCTGCATTGGCATATGTCAGAAGTGCTGCAGTATGGTCTTTTGTTCCTCCAGGGATCAGCTTTGGACAGTGGTTATTTGCACTCCATGCTTGCTGGAATCTCGCACTGGCGTTCAGCTCTTGTCCTAACAGGCCTGAATTGATAAACTTCTCCATGGCCTCTTGACGGCATCCATTGTACAGGTCATCCACAGCATCTGGGGCCATGTCCAGCAGTTTTAAATTTGTCACCTTTAATTAGATTGAAGTTTCAAGACACGAGAATATCACTTTTTTTTTTCAAAAAATAACAACAAAACACATTTTAAGTGGCCATCTGTAAGAGAAATACTCACCTTGTGGAAAAGACCAGTGACAACGATTGCAGCAATGAGCAGTTTTCCTCCGTCCCACATTTTAATAGGCTCTTCTTATCTTCTATCTGCACAGTCTGCTGAAACAAAAAATCCAAGAGAAGAACTGCAAGACCAAACATGAATAAAAAGTTGTACACAGGCCAGCAATGGGATGATGTAGCGTGTTGCTCCTAGACTTTGTTTAGACAAGCCCTGAGTTGTCTTACATGAGAGCACAGCACCCACACTCCCACTCGTAAAACATAAATGATTAAACACTGAAATGAAAAGCAAATGTCGAAAGGCACATACCAGCAGGGAAAAGTACGTTTCTTGGGAGCAAAAATCAAGTCTGCGTACATCAAATGGCAAGACAGTGATAATTCTCTTCAGAACACTGTCAGCAGGGATGTAAGAGCTTATCACACCAAGCAACGCCCTTTTGTTTCCTGTGGAAGGAAACAGTGTGCCACTGGGAGCCTTGAGGTCGAGGTATTTGTTCTACTAGAGCTACTGAGTTACTGTAGTAAGCTCTTGCTGATGCGTCAGAGATGTTTTTTGTAGCTTACACGGTCCAGCCCAGTGATAAATTGTCTTTATAACCCAGTTTATCCTAAATACTTTCTTCTTTATCCTTTCTTCCTTTCTGTTTCTTTCTTCCTCTCCATATTCTGGATGATTTTCTTAGCTCTTAGATAGATTTGCGTTTATTCATTAAACACTCACATGCTCATATTGAAACATGCTTACTATAATAATGCATACTTCCCATTAAAAGATCCCTGTCTAATATTTTTGCAGTGTAAGTGATGGAGGACAAAGTCCACATTTCTCACTTTGTCTGACATGTATCTGAAGTTAATATGAGGCTTCAGCAGTCTGGCTTCAACAAATCAAGTGTCTTCCAAAGTTACATGGAATTAAATGCACCAAAATCTACAGAGGTCTCACCCAGTGCACACTTACTGTTGAGGAATGAGGAAACTGAGCAGAAACTTTTATGAGACACACTGAATTTTTTTGCTCTGTGTGAAATGTGATAATCCACCACAGCTTAACTTTCATTTCTTTTAGTTTAATAGTCACTTTGTTGCTGCTTGCTTCTATAATAATACTTTCATATCAGACCTATTGCATTTGGATTGAAAGGAATGCACCAAATACTCTTTAGTGTAAAAGTGGTGCAGAACATTTTAATCAATCTGTAAAAAGCAGTAAAACAAGTCCTTAAGAATCCTCTGATGCCCACTCCATATTCCTCTGTTGAGTGACATACCACATCCTACAGCACAAATACTTACCTGATGACTAAATACTGTTAATGGTGTTGTTTTTGTTGGCGCTCCATAGGGATTACGCTAGTGAACAGCAACTTCCTCCTCTCCTCCTCTCACTTCCTTTCTTTCTTGCTGGTAAAACAGGCTGCTGAATTTAAGCTTCTCAAAGCACCTACTCAACCACAACAACACTTTTTTCTTTTCTTTTTTTTTATTCCAACCGTTGAGTTTTAGTATGAGGAGCAGAAGGGGAAGTGATAGTTTGGTCACAGCCCATCCTCTCTTGACTAGGGTCAGTGCAGGATGAACATTTTTAGTTGTTAATTACTTGTCAGAGCTCTGGCAGAAGGGGTGTGATGCCCTGTGAGAACTTGCCATGGGAGGCCGTTATTGCTGATATGCAGAGACAAACTAAAAACTTCAGCTGTAATTGTGCAATAAAACTTATCTTGAACTTGCATTTCATTTGTGTGTCATAAAATTGCCTAATATGGCGATGAAGCAGCACAAAAATCACATAAAGGAGTGCAAGTATGGGTGTTGTCTCTGTACAACATCTCAACAGCGTAGCTAAACAGTAGGCCTATATGCACAACATTTAACACACGCAATAGCATTATGCAAAACTTCAACAATTCATCCAACCCACAGAACTGCGCACAACTTTCAAAAAGTGCCAACAACAATTTTTACTGTTATGTATTATCACCTTCACATGAAGCCAAAGAAAGTAACAACTTTTAGGAAGTTGTTTTCTGACAGTCTGCTGGCACATTTAATGTGGTAACACTAAGAGAGATATTCCATCTTTAAATCAAAAACCCTACAGTGTGCCTTGGATTGTTTTTGATGGAGACTTGCATTTTAGATTTCTTAACTGAGAGTATACTTTACTCATGCAGTGAGTCCCTCACAAGATGGAATAAACACAGTAAACCCGATGTATCCAAAGAGCGCACATGTGACTACACTCTAAAAACGTTTTATTTTATTTATTTTTTTGCATTAAAAGATTATATTTGTTGTATCAGTGTGTTTTAGTCAGTTGACAACTTACTTTAAGATGGTCAAAATCAAAAACATTTTTGACTAGCATGAAATTATAATAAATAAGTTAGAATATCTTAAATAAAATAATTTGTCTACAAAATATCACAACTTTTGCATAAATATTAAGTTGATTCAGCTTAATTAAGTTTTCTTTTTAGGGTTAAAGCAAATCATGTTGGTTGTACTAAACTAATGAAGTTTGTTGGATTATATAAAACTCTAAGGACTGACTCATTAATGGCAGAGTTGGAACTACTTATAAAGATGCATGCAAACTGTTACCCTAATTTTTTAAAGTTGAACCAGTGGATTATTTTTTAGAGTGTGCTACTAAGACCCAGAAGCTCATCTATTCAGGGTGCCAGCCAATAACGGTCAAGGTAATTTAACCCCTCTTTAACCTCCAAAGTTTATTCTTTAGGACTTTAGTAACTCATTTGTCAGTGATCGTCAGTATTTGTAATCCTCACACAACCATGATCCTCCGTCTGAATCAGAGACCAATAAACAGTCTAGAGGATGAAAACTTTTAAATCTAATTCAAAATATGACATTAAAAAAACCCAAAACTCTGATATGAAATTAGTGAGGAGTTTCTGTCAGAGTCCAAACATCACATGACACTCAGCTGACCCATATTGCACTAGTTTGTTTGACAGCAGAAGCAGACGACACACAGTGGATTCAGACTCTGCAGCGGCTGTTTTCAGTAACAGGAAGTTTCATCACGTCTGCATCATGAGGAACATGGAAGATGCTGACCTTTGACCCTTTCAGGTTGGCTTTACATTGAAAACAGACAAACAAACAAAGTGAGATAGTTCATCAGTGTAGAGAAGAAAAATATCTCTTTGAGTCTCTTCAAGGTGCAGATGGCTTCGTCTGTTTGTCTTTGCTTTCCCCCAGAAGGCCTCAGTGGTCGAGGATCCGCAGGTTTCCTGAAATGATCTTGTTCTCCAGCATTGCTCCGGCAAGGATATCGATCCTGTCGCCATGATTGGCTATGATAATGACGGTTCCCTGGTGAGGGTAGAAAGGTTTTATTAATAAACACAGTGATGTCATTTTACTGGTTTATTGTTTGTGTGGAGTGGAGGAAGTGTTCAGATCCTTTACTTCAGTAGAAGTACTGACGCCACACTGTGGCCCAAATCACTCACCACTCACTCTGTAGTCCACTATATAGTTTTCATTTCATTTCATTTATTTCCTTTTGACCCCTCCCCAGGGTATAAGGGACAGACAAAAATAACATTAACAAATCAGAGCAGGCAGCAACCAATGCACCACAAAATAAATAGAGCAGAATTAGTGTACATACGTACAAGTCAAAGCAAATCAAGAGAAACTATTCAGGATTTTCTTTAAAAGTTTCAACAAATTTGACAAGACCTTTACTTTTCGAGATGACATTAACTTTTGAAACTTATAAATATTTGGATTTACTCTATAGAACTGTCCGACCAGCTCTCTTCTCTCTTTGTTAAAAAAGGAACACACAAGTACATAATGATATTCGTCTCCTCGATTGCCAGTCAAATAAAGAGTACATTGCCGAGGGACATTTTCACGGTCATACCTGCGCTCAGAGATAGGTAACTTGTGATTTCCACACCGAAACTTAGACAAACAAATCCTTTTGGCAGGTCTTAACATAATCAAATAAGGTTCAAAAGTGAAATCCGTTTTAATCAATTTATAACTATCACATAAAGGGTTGCTTTGTAATTTCTCATGCCATCTCTGTAGTTCCATGTCAGATAATCTACGTTCAGTCATTAATTTTAAATACTTAGGGTTCATCCATCCAGTGTCATGCCATAAGTACGATAAACCACAATCATCAAGAATATTTTTAACTTTGGAAATCCATTTACACTTAAAAATACTGTCATCATACAAAATCTTGAAAACAGTAAACACAGTCAAAGAGATTTTTGCTGTATTATGACTAATTAAATGTACCCAAAAGTTAATCATTCTCATGTTTACCTTTAAATCTAGACTATTTAGACCAAACTCTCCATAAATAATACAATTTGCTGTGCGTTTATTAACATTAAGTAAACATTTCAAAAAAGATCTGTGAAGCATTTCAATTTGGTCAAGTTCATGAAATCCCCAGACTTCACTTCCATATAAAAGAATAGGCACTATAAGCTGGTCAAATAACTCACATTGTATATCAACAGGTAACTGTAATCTAGTAACTCTGTTTTCCAAGGAGAATAAAGCTCTTTTAGCTAGTTTAACTTGCTTAGCAATCGTCCATTAAAATTAAATAACGTTCCGAGATAGTCATACTCAAAAGTAACTTCTAATTTATTTGAACCAAACTTAAATTCTGGGAGTATCTGTAATTTCCCCCTAGAGAAAATAACAACCTTTGTTTTGTCTGTGTTGACAGTTAAATACCAGTTTTTACAATAAGAAGCAACTGCATTTAATGCGGCCTGTAATTCTGAAGGAGTCTCTGCCAGTACAATCGTATCATCCGCGTAAAGCAGGACATATAATTTCAAATATATCCCTATTTCACCATTCATCACATTGCGGCATTCAGTTGAAAAAAGTTGAAGTCCGTTGTACCATTGACTCACATATTTTTCAAAGTCATTTAAATATAGTGCAAACAATAGTGGTGATAAATTATCCCCCTGACGCACTCCTACATTACATACAAATTGTTCAGATAAATCATAACCAGCTCTAACACAAGATTTGGCATTCTCATAAATATTATGTATCACATTTAATACTCTTCCGTTTATACCAAGTGCAACTAATTTAAACCATAGTGATGACCTATCTACCAAATCAAACGCTTTTTTATAATCAACAAAAGCACAATACAGTCTTTTTTTCTTATACAAGTACCATTCAACCAGTGAGTGAAGAACAAAAATATGGTCAAGGGTTGAAAAGCCTTTCCTAAACCCTGCCTGCTCTTCTCCAAGAATTCTTTCAGACTCTATATAAGCAGTTAGTCTGTAATTTATAACAGCCGTAAAAAGCTTACCAATACAACTAAGTAAAGTAATACCTCTGTAATTTTCAGGATCATCTACTGGTGCCTTATTTTTGTATAGTGGTTTTATCACTCCTAAACACCAGTCAGTGGGGACTATACCTGTTATCAGTACCAAATTAAAAAATTTAGCTATAATGTTCAACACTTCCAAAAGGGCAGTTTTTTATATATTCATTTATAACATCATCAATACCGTTTGCTTTTTTATTTTTTTTATTTTTTTACCATTCGCTGTATTTCTTCCAAAGTAAACAAATCATTTATGTATTGTATTTATGTATATATGTACAGATCCTGACCATATGCCTTACATAAACCCAAACTTTTAGCTTGATCTACCATAATGTCACATATACCTTTACTAATGTTATTTATTTCAACCAGATTTGTATTGGAAATATTAATTGCATCAATCATTGAATCATACATTTTTATAATCTCTAAATTAAAGGTTCCTTGGTATGTGGCTTTTAACTCAGGTTTCCATCAGTGTTTAAATATTAAATGGGTCATGTGTCTATAATCTTTTTCAGGATCATAATAAGCAGTATCTGTAAGAGTTTCACACTTATGAGTACCAAGGTTATTGGCTCTTATAGTTAAACTAATAGGGCAGTGGACATCTGACAAGCATTTATCCAAAGGTTCAACACAAAAATAAATAATCTGTGCTAATAAACAAGCTGACACTATGGCATAGTCAATAACACTGTTTCCATTATAATTAAAACAGGTGTAGCGCCCAATGCCTTTATCAGACCCAAATCTTCCATTTACAATCTTCAACTCTGAACTTTGACATAATTCAATTGGACTGTGACCATTATTATTAGTCGTTAGATCTTCACTGACCCTCTGTAGATCCATCAAAGAAAAATCATTTATGTCACTGTTTAAAAGCATTTCGCCATCAAAAGACAGCCCATTTCTAATATTCGTTCCTACATCACCAACATTTAAAGAGTCACTCAGAATACCAGTTCTTGAATTGAAATCACCCAACATCACTACTGGTAAGCTGTATTTACTGCTCATAAATGAAATATCTTGGGAGACATTTCCAAAATAGTCCTTGTTGAAAAAAATAGATCCTTCATGTAGCACATAGACTGTTCCCAAGATGAATTCAAACCCAAAAGCTGCTTTGGCCACTTTAGTCCACAGGATGGCGTCAGAAGTAATGTCTTTTATCTCATGAACATAATTTGCAAACTCATTTTTAACTAATAGACAAACCCCATGTATACCACCATGTTTATAACTTGATTTCTTCTTCTCTAGCACGAAAGGAGTAAATCTATCACAGTCTGATTTACAGATATTATCTGTTTTGGTTTCTGTTAAACAAACAAAGTCATAGTCTTTAATGTATTCTTTAATCCCAAATTGAAATTTAGCACGTAATCAACACACATTTAGTCCAAGGAATTTAGTATCTGTCTCCTGTTTAGTCTTAAATCGACCGGTAGAATTTTTACAAGTTACATCCTTGATACAAGTTGCATGTAGTGAGGGGTCAGTGCTGGCCTAGGGGAGGTCTACATAGATCCCGACGCTTTGAGCTTTTTCTGCAGGCCATCCCAGTTTGGACATCAGCTCATCACCGGAGTAGATGATTTTCTTCACTTCCCGATCGTTGTCCTTAATGATGCAACTGATGTTACCGTCCATTGTCCAGGCTCTTTTTATCTCTGGATCCATCCTCACTTGTCTCAGGATCTTTCCTCTCAAAGGCGTAAGGTCTTCCTCAATAAAGACTCTGTTTTTCCCATCAATGCTCCTTAGACGTTTTTTATTTCTCATAATTTGAAGTTTGGTTTCATACCTGACAAACTTGACAAAAATGTTTCTGCTGCGGTGTTGATCTTCAGCCTCGTGCACTCTTCCACGCTTCCCTGACAGACGGTAGCTTACGCTGATGTCCTGCTCTTTCATCTCCACTCCCATCTCGGCTGCCAGATCAACTACTACTTTCTTTGTGTTCTCACCGTTTGTTGACGGGATTCCTCTAATGATGATGTTTGTCTTGCGAGTAGTTTGCTTAACTTTGTCACACTCAAACTTCAGTTTATTCATCTCCATAGCAGCTTTTGTCGCTGCTTTCACAGCTGACTCTTGACCTCTTTTGATCACGTCCATGTGTTTTCCCCACTCTTGGAGCAAGAGTTTAGTGGATTCATTTACAGCCGCCGTCACTACGGAACTTATTAACGGAGTCAGCGCATCTATAACTTTTGGGACGATTTCTTTAATTAAGTCGCCCACGCTCAGGTCCTTACCAGCAGCCTCCTTTGACACTGACTGCCTCGTGTTGTGAGCGGTGCACGTAGTCGGCTTCTTCTTGCTCAATCCGTCAGCCAAAGCACTCGTTCCGTCGGCAACTGCCTTGGTAACTGCACCAGCTATCGATTCTTGAATACTTTCGTTGATATCATCTGTGTTTTCTTCAGTTTCTCCAGATTCTCTCAGAGCAGTGAACCTGTTGTCACTCGGTGCCGCCACCTTGCCAGGTGCAAAGCAGCCTGTGAGGTCGCCATTTTGTAGTGCTGGGGATTAATACACCCAATATAGTGGACTCAAAATATCCCACAATGCACCACGAAAAGTAGTGTACAATCAATGGTCACTAACCAAGCAATATATCCCATCATGCATTGCGCCAAAGGAACGGACGGACACGGAGATTGACGAGAGGAGAGAATGCAACTCGATTAAAACCTGCTGTACATGTTTAACTTATAACAACATGTTGAAGTTTGTTTTAACAGTTTTTCTTTGTCGTTGTCGTGTGTTAACGAAGAGATAAAAATAAATCAGCAACTGATTTTCTTTAGTTTCTTTAATGTGAGCAGAGCAGCATCACAACACAAACAGCTGCAAAGAATTTTGTAACCTTATAAATCAACTTGGGGAAAATACGCAGGTCAGAATTTGTTATGGATGGTTCTCCAGGTGACTTTGATACAACATGTTTTAATTGTGCGACAGCAGTGATGTAATAAACGGCGCAGAGAATATTGTCAGAAAGTGTTCTTTCATGTTTTTATAGTCCTCTACATAGAGCTCCCTGTATAGTGGGTATGGAAGAGTGAATGAGTGAATGATTTCAGACACAGCCTGTGATAATACTCCACTACAAGGAAAAGTCCTGTACTGAAAGTGCTACTTAAGTTAAAGTATGTAAATATAATCAGAAAATGTACGTAAAGTATCAAACATATAAATATTCTTTTGTGATTTAATTTTTTTTATTGTGTTTTCTTTTTATAGGGTATACATTTTACATTTAATGCAGTAATGCATAGATTTCAGTTATGTTGCTACCCACTGAAATAATATTATGAAAACCGAGAAATAATTAAAAAAAAAAAACATTACAAAACACAGGCGGGGAAAAAAAGAGGGGGAAAAAGGAGCAGATAACAAAAATGTACTACAACCAATAAGAACAAAAATAAATTAATTAATTAAAAAACAAAAAAAAACAGGTTAGTGCTGAGTTGTGCAGAGTACATAGTAAATTATTTCGCAGCAATATCATACATGTATACATTTTAAAAGTTTACACCATAGAATATACAATTAATTATTTATGAGCTGGACACACTTTTAGACCCCAACGTATAGGTGTGGTACTTTCCCCATTTCAAATCATATTTCCCCACCTTATCCAACAATCTGTATGACAGGTGCTCAAAAGCAGCCAACTGCCCAAGAGATGTATACCACAAGGATGGCGCAGGTGCAGCAGATGCTTTTCAGTCTTTAACCAGCAGTCTCCTTCCTAAGGTCATCTGGAACTGGTTTGTTGTGTGTTCCAAGAACAAGAACCAAGCACGGTGAGGCAGCATTCAGTTATTATGCTCCTCACCTGTGGAACAAACTTCCTGTAGATCTGAGGTCTGCTCAAACTGTCAGCTCCTTTAAATCAGGGCTAAAAACACTATTGTTTACTGAAGCGTACTCGTAGATTAAATACTTACCTGCTGTATTCTACTGCCCGTACTTTTTAACTACACACTGCTGATTTATGCCTTTTATTATCCTACTTCTTACTGCTCTTAGATGCAAAGTATTGAGCCTGTTTTTATTTTGTTACTGTATTTTATTATCACTATCATTCTCATTTATTTTTTTATTTTATGTTACTGTATTTTATTATCACTATCATTCTCAATTTCTATTTCCCTTTTTAATTGACTGTTTTTATTGTTTTAAATTGTGTCTTGTTGCTTTTAATGTCTCTGTAAAGCACTTTGAATTACCTTGTGTTGAACTGTGCTATACAAATAAACTTGCCTTGCTTTGCCTTGCCTAACATAAAGGCAGTTTGGATCCACTCCACTAAGGGAGGATTCAAATCTTTTAGTAAGGAAGGATCTCCCAAAATAAATAACTTGGGAGAAAATGGAATATTGACGCCAGTAATGTTTTCCACTGTAGTGTGTATTACAGACCAATATTTCTGAACTTTTGAACAGTTCCAGAGCATGTGCACTAAACCGCCATCCTTGTCATGACACCTCCAACACTCAGGACTATCAGCCAAACCCGCACTATGGAGCTTGGCTGGTGTCCAATAAGTTCCATTTAAAATTTTGAATTGAATCAATCTTGTTCGTAATTCCCTTGATAATTTCTTCCCGTTGCTGAGAATTTTCAACCATTCCTCCTCTGTATAAGATACCTTTAAATCAGTTTCCCAACATAATTTTAATGCAACTATTTTAGAATCAGAGGCCTTGAGAATCATTGCATAATAAGAGGAGGCTACATGACCCAGACCAGAGATGTTCAAAATCCTCTCTAGAGTTGCGACACTAGGTGGTGCTGATGAGGGGGAGCCAAAGACTTTCTCTAGCAGGTGTCTTAACTGTAGATAATGCCAGTATTGATTCTGTGGTAGGTTGAATTCTTTTTGAAGTGTTTCAAAGGATTTTAGTGTGTCCTCCTGGTATAAGTCCCCTAGAGCTACAATGCCCTTTTGGTACCAAGATTTCCAGAGAAAAGGTTTTTTGTCTATACAAAGCTTGGGATTTAGCCAGATCCCAGCAGACCTGTGAAGATAGGGGTCAAATTTAAATATCTTTGCTATTTTATTCCACACCCATTGGATATGAGAAATAATGGGATGTAAACAACTTTGCGGGGCCAGTCCAGCTAAGATAGTTTATAGGTTCAAGAGGTGCACAGATGGTGCTCTCGAGATGAAACCATGGTGGGGCTCTTTCTGGGGGCAAAGCCCATTGTGCCATATGTTTAATAGTAAATGCATAATGGTAAAGTAATAGATTAGGCACACCAAGGCCACCTCTTTCTACTGGTCTCTGTAGTTTTTTCAGGCTCAACCTGGGGCGTTTATTATTCCATATAAATTTATTACAGATTTGATCAAATTGTTTAAAATAATGAAGTGGGATTCTGACTGGAAGAGCCTGCAGCAGATAGTTAAATCTTGGAGCACAGGTCATTTTAATGATATTTGCTTTCCCCCACATAGAGAGAAACAGTGGAGTCCACCTCTCAACATCAGCCCGCATTCTGTCCAAGAGTGGTTCAAAATTGATTTTGATTAAATCAGACAGTTGTGGGGTAAATGTTATACCTAAGTATTTGGTACCTCTCTTAGGCCAGTCAAAGTTACCAGATTGGAAGAGGAATCTGGGACAGTATGAGGTAAGGGGGAGGGCCTCAGACTTCGTCCAATTCAATTTGTAGCCTGAAATAGAGGAGAATGTACCAATAATTTTAAATAGGGAAGGAAGTGAGTGTTCAGGGTCGGAGACCAGCAAAAGAATGTCGTCCGCATATAACATCAATTTATGACATTTTTCACCAACTTGAATGCCTGAAAATGTTTGCTCCCTACGGATGGCAGCCACCAGAGGTTCAAGTGCAATGGCGAAGAGTAATGGTGATATCGGATCGCCCTGTCTTGTCCCTCTACCCAAGCCAAATGATGATGATATAATTAGGGATGTCCCGATCCGATATTCGGATCGGTATCGGCCGCTGATATTAGCAAAAAACGTGCATCTGCATCGGCTCGGACTGCATGGAAAAATGCCGATCCAAGAACTCTGATCCAGTTTTTCACGTAGTCCGATCCAGGTTTTCTGGCCAGCCCAGCGCTCCGCGATTCAAGCAGTCTATTCCAGTGATCCGCTCCAGCACTTACTATCAATCCACCAGGCCAGCATGCAGACGGCAGACACACACAAAGGGAAGGGTAGGAAGAGTAGCAGTCAACTTAGTTAACTGACTATTTGTTTTCTGCTCTGTTTTTTTTGAGAGTGATATTTTTATTTGGTATACACTCTTACTGTTTAAGTAAAGAGCACTGATGGCATTGTTTTGAGCACAATTAGTGAAACTGGAGCCATGGATGGACTATTGCTTGTTTAAACAGTTGTACAATATTGTGTGCCTGTGCACCAGGCACAGACTGACACTTGTTAAATGTCAACAGTGTCTTGTGGTGTTAATCTTTTTTTTATTTATTAGGGGGCCAAAGCACAAGTGTGTGGAGTCTTGCTGCTATTTTAATTTCAATGTTAGACATTTTAAAGATTTCTTGTGTTGATTTATTTTCTATTTATTAAGGGGTCAAAGCAGCCAAAGCAAACCAGCTATATTTTTTATTTAATGTTAATGTTCAAGTTTAAAGTTTGTTTATATAACCCTGTTCACAATAAACAGGTCAGTTTCTCATATCAACTGTTGTGGATCATTCTAACTAACCCGATTAAGTAGTTGTTCTTGTTAGAGTAATATTGCTTGATCAAACCTTTTCTAACATGACTGACAACAAAATAAGTGAATATGTATAATACGCGCTTGGATCGGATCGGTATTGGTATCGGTCAAAACTCAAGGCTGTAATATCGGTATTGGATCGGAAGTGAAAAAGCTGGATCGGGACATCCCTAGATATAATACTATTAGTTAACACAGATGCTGTAGGATGTGCATAAGGCTAATCCATTGCATAAATTTCTTACTAAAACCAAAGCTTTGCAAAGTGGAGAGCAGATACTGCCATTCCACCCTGTCAAACGCCTTTTCAGCGTCTAGTGAGATTGCAGCCATAGGAGAAGTTTCATTCTGAGCTGCCCACATAATATTTATGAATCTTCTAATGTTATCTACATATGAACGAGACCTTATAAAACCAACCTGATCTGGATGGATCAGAGAGGTTATAACCTTGTTCAGGCGGTTAGCTAAACTTTTAGATAAAATCTTACTATCGCATGAGGTTAAACTAATAGGTCTGTAATTTTTGCAGTCCAATAGGTCCTTTCCTTCTTTTGGAATGAGAGTAATAACGGCCTCAGTTAGAGAGGGAGGGAGCTTTTTCTCCACAAACGTCTCATTATAGGTATCTAGAAGCAATGGTACCAACTCCGCTGCAAAGGCCTTAAAAAATTCTGCCGTAAACCCATCTAAGCCAGGGGCCTTATTCAAGGGAAGTTGTTTAATGGTCTCAGCTATCTCCCATATAGTAATGGGTGAATCCAGGCATTCAAGTTGGTCTACAACTTAGGAAAATTAAGATCAGACAAAAAAGCAGAAATGTCACTCCTGTCCACCTTTGATTCAGAAGTATAAAGATTAACGTAGTAGTTTCTAAAGGCTAGATTTATCTCCCGGGTCCATGTCATTGGTTCGACAGCTCATTGGTTCAACATCCCATTAGTTCGACTGTCCGCGGTGCTGAACGGCTCGCGGCGGGCGTATGGTGCGCCGCGACCGGCTTGAGGCAGAGCAGGCTCACGGCTTATGTTTGTCACTTTCTTTTTCATTTTAACCCACACCATGATCTTTTCCTAACCCTAACCAAGTGGTTTTTGTGCCTAAACCTAACCAGACCTTAACCACAGGGCATCATGATGATTTCGGAACGGACTTCAGAACAATGAGTTTAATATGGTCGGAACAATGGGATGTCGAACCAATGGGCTGTCGAACCAATGGGCAGTTCCCTATCTCCCTGGGGTCAGTCAGGAGATGTCCATCATCTCTTCTAATTACAGAGATAGCACTCATAGCTTCTTTTTGCCTGATGTAATTAGCAAGTAATCTCCCCGCCTTCTCACCTTCCTCAAAATATTTTTGTCTTGCATGGAAGAGAGAAAACTCCACCTTCCGGGTCATAATTAAATTATACTCATATTTCAACCTTGTCAGCCTAGTGAGATTTTCAGAGGATGTGCTCTTTCTAAGATTTGATTCTGCGATTTCGATCTGCTTCTCAAGCTCCTGCAGTTTAGCATGATTTTCTCTTTTTTTATATAAAGAGTACTGTATTATGTGGCCTCTTAAAAAGGCTTTCAAAGCCTCCCAGGCCACCCCTGCTGAGGGAGCTGTAGCCCAGTTAGTTTCAATATATAGATTGATTTGTGTTTTAATAAATTCCTTGAAGGCCACGTTTAGCAAGAGGCTAGAATTAAGTCTCCATCTAGTCGACTTTTCTGGCTTACTAGATAACCCCATTTGGAGAAATACAGGACTATGATCTAAGAGAATTCTATTACCAATGCCACTAGTATGAATAGCAGGTATGAGGGAGTGAGAAACTAAAAAAAGTCTATCCTGGAAAATGAACTATGGGGTGAAAAAAAAAGTATAGTCCTTTAATGTTGGATTTTGTATACGCCATATATCCACTAGTCCGACTGCTTTGGACATGTCTTTTAACACCATTTGTGCTCTTGAAGTGCGGGCTGAGGCAGAGCTACGTGTCTAGTACACTGTCCATGACCTCATTAAAATCCCCCCCAAAATAACAGGATGATTCTCCATCTCATTTAATTTCTTTTCAAGTAAACCAAAAAAGGTAGGGTCATCTATATTTGGGGCATATATATTGGCTAGAATAATGCTGCTACCCTGAATCTCACATAACATGATTAAAATTCTCCCCTCTTCATCAGTACTCTTCCTTAGACATTTAAATTGCAGGTGTTTATTGATTAGAGTTGCTACTCCTCTGCTTTTGTTACTGCCACATGAAGCCTCCACAAACCCGACCCAATCTCTGCGTAGTTTATAGTAATCTGAAATAGTATAAACTGAGTACTATGTAAGTCTTGGTGCACCCTGCATATTGACCCAATATTGCACAACAACCACCCATAAGAAACATAATCACAAACATAAACAAACAAGAGACTCCAAAAAAATAAAATAAAAACTACAAACATGCGTCCAATAAACCAGACGACTAAACAACCCACAACTTGGTCCGTGACTCTCTAACTTGAAGCTGCGGAGAACAGAGTCCCACCACCCGCTCGCCCACCCCTCCAGCTAATGCCTAACGCACGGGAGTGCATGTGGTGTCACAGCTGGCTCCCGGCATAGGCATAGAAAATGCAATTAGCCTACAGAGAACCCCCCATTTTTAAGAATATAACATGTTGGCATTTGAGTGAATAAACTATACCAGATTGTGAACAAATTTGTTAGTCCACAATTTATGTGGCGAGAGAACAAAAAAAAGGAAGATGAGGAGAAAACAAACAAACACCCTTAATATCATCCAAACAAAAAACATTAAGTTCCCCAGAATATATACCGTAAGTTTGTATAGGCTTACTCCTTAGTCTATAATATATGCGAGGAGAAAACTGAGTTAACAGTAGCTTATTAAAACAAGACTTAAGAATAATCATCTCATACAATAAGCAGGTTGGTCCGTTAGATAATCAACTATCCTGAGCAAGATTAAAAGAAAAAAAAAGGGAAAAAAGAAGAACTGGAATGTTTTACGACTTTCCAAAAATAGCTACTTATAAGGTGGGGATGCCAAAAATCAAAAAGCAGCTTGCCCCTCCTCATCCAAAACACCAACATCAAAATAAAGTAGTGCCTTATAGCCTTAGCCCGAATGAAAAGTCAAATAACGTAGGCTAAGTCAGTGCCTCTTTACAGTCATCAAAGCGGCGGGGACCTTGCGACGATCTTATGGTGAGCACTGCTGGATAGTCCAAGGAGAATTTAATGCTCTTTTCGTGGAGCATCTTTTTGCACGCATTGAACTCAGTGCGTTTATCAGTCACCAGTTTGGAGTAATCTGCAAAAACCATGATCTTTCCAGGTGACTTTGTCCATTTTGCGTGCCGCTCCTGCGATGCGGTTCCGAACCTGGAATCTCAGGAATCTAGCGATGATTGGTCTCGTTGATGGAGAGTCAGGACCTGAACTTTTACGCGCCGCTCCAATCCTATGTGCCCTTTCCAGTTCCAGACCCATTGAGAAGTCTAGGTTCAGAATCTCCGGCAGAACTGTGCTCAGAAATGCCAGGGTGTCGCTACCTTCACAGGACTCTGGAAACCCAATGAAGCAGAGGTTGTTCTGTCTGTCTCGGTTCTCCAGATCATCCAGCTTCTGTCAGAGGGCCTCCACTTCAGAAGCTGTGGCTGCGGGATTCGCTTGTTGTAGCTCGTTGGCATCCTCCAGAAATTCCAGGCAACTCTCAACTTGTGTTATACGGTAAGCAATATCGGCTAATTTGCTGTCTGTGGCCCTTGTTGTCGCCCCTATAGCCTCTGATTTCTTATCGTGGGCCTCTGACTTCTCTAGAATCAGTGCCGTGAGTTTTGCGAATTCTTTAGCCACTTCACCAGAGATATTGCCATTAGCGGGTTCACAGAGAGCAGGCACTTCAGATGGCAGTGAGTCGCACTGATTTGTTTGGCTCATGGTCGCCGGTTCATTAGCCCTCGGTCCACTAGTGCCAGTTTTTGGCAGATTTGCAGTACTTCTGGTCGTGTTCGGCATTCTTGAGTATTAGTTTCAAGTTTCTGCAAAGTCACTTGATTAGACTTGGGTTCTTTGTTAAGAAAATAAGTTAAAAGCGAGCAGGTGTGGACTCCGCTCTCACTCAAGCAGCCATGCTCGTCAACCCGTCACGTGACTCACCCAAAAATATAAATATTCTATACAAAAAAAAAAAGAAAGAAAATTGTGTGTATATGATTTTTTCACAGATCATCTGTCTCATGTATTGCTGTGTGAATATTGTGACACTTTCAGCAAATATAAAAAATGTCATTTTTTGTAAGTTACCAACTACAGCTTTATTGCTCATTAATCAAGACTAAACATGTTTTAAAAACAGACTGTTAGTATGTATTTTTACATCTCCACTGACCAGAAGTGCTAGGCTTACTGATGAATGGACAAGTTGGACTAATTTTAGTTGGCCCAAGGTCAAGTTAAATAGGTCAGAGCACCATTTAAGGTAATAGTATACGTGCCACCGTCCTATATAAGCTTTGTCTCTCTCTGTTCACAATCATCACATAGCTTCTGCATGTAGCCATGTTGATCCGAGCTCATAATTAAACGTGCATTAACAAAGAACTCCGTGATCGGCCTCATCCTTGAATTCTCCAGATCACCACAGAAGCACCTACTCTCACAGACTTAACAAATTGTGAACTTATCCTTTTGTTTGAATCGCTCCTCTAAGAAAACTCAACTTTCTATGATACGTAGAATTATTATAGTGTTTAGTTTATAGTTTTTTATAGTCAGCAGTGCAGCATCAATGAAAAGTGTAAAAGGCCACCGAAACGTTTACCTTCAGAGAGACGTTCTTTCCGAAGGTGACATCTCCGGACACAGTGAGGCAGTCGAGCTCCAACATGTCCGGGATGCTCTCAAACCTGGTCAGGAAATCCTGAACCTGCACAACAAACAACATCAGAATCATCACTGGATATTCTTCCTCTTATTGATTTCTGATCTACGACAAAAACAGTGTCGGCCCTTTGACAGTGACGATACTTTGAGCGTTAAAGTATATGTGAAATGTTTGTGGTTAATTTAATAAAGGCTGAAGGAACTGACATTTTATTTTTCCAGATAACGAGAAAATGATTGTGATCTCACAAAAAATGACTTCATCAAATTCATTATGTTGAGTTCAGTTTATCTCTTTATCCCAAGATGACAAAGAAAAACTTTTTTGTTACCTGCAAAAAAACAAAATGTTTATTTCTTTAGATAAATATCCTGTTATCTTACAGAATAATTAGGGTCCTACACTATTGTAATCCTACATTCTTCTTCTTCTTCCGAGGAGATCATACTTCCCATGGGTGAAAACTCACCAAACTTTGCACAAAGGTCCAGTCTCATGCCAGATATCCTCAGCTGTAAACTCAAGCCAATAGTCCTGATGGTGGCGCTACAGCAAGCGTCTAAAGTTCAAAACTTTGAAAATTCATAACAAATCAACCATACATGCTACAACTTCACAACTTTCATCAAACTGTAGCCCCAATACTGAAGAAATTCTTGTACATTTAAACCTATTAAAAATTATGAAGTTCATCACTCTGTTTTTTTTTTCAAAAACTGTAAAACTTCTTAAACCTATCTCCTCCCACAATTTTTGCTCAATTGACACCAAACTTGCTACAGAGCATCTTCAGACTGTCCTACAAAAGCTACATTTCTCAGATTTTTGATTTATGAAAAATTGAGCCTACAGTGCATCAAAATGTTTGACTGTAAACGATACTGTAAACATATACATGCAAGTTCTTGCTAAATAAATCTTCAATGTTCATGTGGCAAATTTCAGAATTTTATCTCAAAAACTGAATTTTTGACAGCATTTTGAATTTTGCTCTAATGTGAACAATTGGAGTCAATGTAAAAATGGCAATTTTAAACATCAGTTTTTCACTTATGGAGCAAATCAATCATTGTTACAAACAAATTACCAACATCTCCATGCTGTCTAGATGCAATATGTATATTTTCAGATTTTTGTTTTGATAACTGAATTATTTTACAGTGGTTTGAAATCTGCTTTTCCATGCATGGACGGCTGCTAAACCTGCACGTCTGGCTTAGTCAGTTTGTGAAGCTACACATGAATTGTCACTGACTAATTAGCTCAGTGAGATAGAAATTGATTCTTAGTCTCAGAGGTTGTGAGGTCAAGCCTCAGCTTATGCAAAAGGCAGATTGTGTTGCTAAATTCCTAAATGTCTTCCAATTCTTCTGCTTGTTGCTCAGAATTGCCTAAATATGCCCGGACCCGACCCATCGCTGCGCAGCAGCTATAATAATTATGTTGTTATTTCGACATTAAACTATGGTTTTAATATTGTTGTTTTTTTTCTGAAAATATCACTAAAAAATAACTTTGCTTCCCTAAAATAACGAGTCAATTATGTTACGTGCCGTAGAGTTTGTGGTGTGTTTGTGTGTGTGTGTGGGTGTCTTTGTGTTTGTTTGTTACAGGTGCGTGTTGCAGGTGTGTTCCCTGAATGGTGCCTCGCAGCTGGTGCCAATCAGGTGGAGGATAAAGGGAGAGTGGACCGAGGCCGCCGGCTGTCAGTGGACCGCTAGTGCTCCTGGGAACCGTCTCACCACCACGTGTTTTAGTGTACCTCCTCGCAGTGTGTTTGTGTAATACCAGTGTGTAGTGATTTTCCGTTTAGTGTCTAAGATCCGGTGTTTTCTGAGTTGTATTGATTGTGCATTGTCGTCCCTCCTTTTGAGTGGACTGTTTTCAGTTTATAGTTAGTTCTTATCATCCTCAGTTTTTGGAGGATTGTTTTGTGTTCGTGTTTACATTTTTGTTTAGTTAATAAAATATTTGGCTTACGTAAATCCTACCAGCGCTTCATTTTTCCCTCTCCGGTATGTATTGTTTATTTAATTATTACGGTTACTCCTGAACTTCCTAGACAAGTTGGAACGTAACAATTATCATTCACCATTATCACAAGAAAACAAACATTTCTACGTCAAGATGACGATGATAATTATCAGGTATGAGATATTTATCTCAAAGAAATATTTTTAACTACTTTTAGATGATAAGATTTATTATGTTATCATTAAAAGATGACTGTTATCTTATTATCCAGAATTCAGATAATTAAATAACACAATAATTTTCTCCTGAAAAAAAAAAACCCAACTATATATATATATATATATATATATATATATATATATATATATATACACACACACACACACAATTTTTATAATGCATCATCATTTTTAAAGTTCATAAGTTGTGTTTGTAAAATAATTACCAAAGCTGGCAAATAATTAGCGGAGTTAAATGTACAGTGACCCTCTTTCAAATATTATGTAGAAGTATGAAGTGTCTACTAATACTCAAGTGAAGTACAGATACCTCAAATATGACGTGTATTCAGGAAATGTTTTCCAGTCTTTACCAATACTTTATATCATCATACGTTTATTTGTTCATCAGTGTCTGGAGCCGGACAAAGCTTTATCAAAGCACAGTCAAAAACTGTTTGTCTCCTTCCATCAGCAGCACCTGTGTTACTGGCATGAACTTAACTCTACGCTGGCTGGCCTCAGCCAGTACCATAACCCCCCCCCTTGTGGCCTGGTGGGATATTACATTTAAACATGACTAATTTATGGCTCTTACAGCTCCTTCCTACTGTTTTTTCTCTCAACCAAAGAAACTTAAAACAGAGAATTAAAATTAGCCACGTTAAAAAAAATTGGATTTCAAGAATGAAGTCCAAATATTACCAGAATAAAGTTGGAATTTCAAGAAAAATTTTGAAATTTTGTGTTAACTGACCGTACTAGAACTATTTGCTGATGTCACTGTCACGCTGTACACGCATGATTGACAAGATGTTCAGTGATGAGTGAAATGTTGTCTTGTCAAGGCTACATCACCTCTGCAATTATTAATTTAATAATAATTAATACTTATTTAATTATTAATCACAGTTCAGAGTTCCAGATTGACAGTTGAGTGACTTCATTAACTGACAATCATTTTCCCTTTTTCAGGAATGCAGCCCCACGAGGTGATTCAATGTAAATTAAGTCACACTAACATAATTAACAATTATTATTAATAATTATTCATTATTTCTGAACCACGAGTTCCCAACAAATGGTGACCTGTTGTGAGGTAGAGTCCAAATACATTGATTAATGTAACGGTTTCCAGTTTTACATGTCAGTGTTTGTTGGGGATTAAGTGTCTGAATGCATTAAGGCCTTTATCAGGGTTGTCACACTCAGTTTAGTTCATGGGCAACATACAGCCCAGTGTGCTCTCAAGTGGGCAGCACCTGGAAAACCACTGCAGATTTAACCTATAAATAATAACTCTCCTTTAGTGTGAAGAAGTAAAAGTACATTTTTAAAACCTTCATCCTGTTATAAAAAACAGACGATGAACAGTCTAAGATATCTTCAGAAAAATAAGTGCCAAATTAGGTGTGCAAAGTCATCCAGTGGGCCAGACTGGACCCTCTGGTGGACCAGATCTGGCCCCGTGGGCCATATGTTTGACACCCCTGACTTAAGGTTTAAATATCTCACTAAAATACACTTACTCTGTGATGGTGGTTAATTTAACCAGCTGACATGATGTAAATATTTTGAGGGTTTGTGAAAAATTAGAGCATTAACAGAAGTATCTGAGACAGTGTCAAACAATCCTAAAACCTAATCCTAAAATTGCATTTGACAACAAACACAAAATGGTAAAAATAGGAAGTCTTACTTATAGCACAACAGATGGCAGAGAAAGAACAGAGACAAAATGAATAGAATATGTTTATATATTTATGTAAATATATAATTTATATAAGTATATATAATTTATGTATGTATATATATTTATATAATTTATTTATCTATTTAATTATCTATTTACATGTTTGGGAAAAACCGGAGCACCCGGAGTAAACCCAATAAGTTGACATTGCTGCTCGAGCCTCAGTGAAAACAGATGAATTTTGTTCCTCTGCTAAGAGGCCCTGGTGACTGCGGGTCAGGTGTTTCAATATTTCCTCAGGGTCTCTTATTTACTTTTCTTGGTGTGTTTTCTCTTTTCTTTCTTCTTGAGGGTCTCACTGCCCAAAATACAACTACGCTCAGAGTCTGTTTGGGCTCCTGATGGCACAAACTCTTCTGGGGTCAATACATTCAGCTCAGGTTCTGCTGCATTAACCAGGGGTGAAATGGAGCGATAACGTCTCCCACCACAACTGAAAAGTCTACCCGGATGCAGCAACCTGAGTTTACTTGTCTTTCTGATCCCCAGGTCTGTTTGAGCTGCTGGGATCAGTGCAGATTCAACGTCAAATGAATCATTTTGCTCAGGTTCTGCTGTGTTTACCAGGGGTGAATTGGAGAGATTACATCTCCCACCACACCTACAGAGTCTTCCTGGATGCAGCAACCTGAGATTACTTTTCTTTCTGATCCCCCGGTCTGTCTGAGCTGCTGGGATCAGTGCAGATTCATCTAAGGATAATTCACTGAGCTCAGGTTCTTCTTGGGAAACAGCAATGTCTTCTTTACCAGATACAAGATCTGGTGACCCTGGGTCAAGTGTTTCAATGTTTTCCCAGGGTCTCTCATTGGCACAGCAGGGATGGCATGGGGATCCAGTGACTGGTGGTTGGGTAGATTCATCTAAAGATGATTCATTGGACTCAGGTTCAGCTACATTAACCAAGAGTGAACTGGGGCAAATACGTTCCACATTATACCTGATGAGTCCATCCAGACACAGAAACCTGAGATTACTGTGGTTTCTGAACTCCAGGTGTGTTTGAGCTGCTAGTGGTTCAGATTCATCTGAACGGGATTCACTGAGCTCTGGTCCGTATTGGATAACAGCTTCTTCGCTGCAAGGAAAAAGATCAGGTGACTCTGGGTCAAGAGACTCAGTCTTTTCCCAGGGTCCCTCATTGGCTGTACAAGGACGGCATGAAGATCCATTCACTGGTGATGGTGCCGTCTTGACTAAGGCTGACTCATCGAGCTCAGGTCCTTCTTGTGTAGCAGCTTCTTCGCTGCAAGGAAAAAGATCAGGTGACTCTGGGTCAAGAGACTCAGTCTTTTTTTTAAAAAAAAAACAAACAAAACAAAAAAAACAAAAAAAGAAAAGAAAAATAAAACAAAAAAAAGTATTCCTGATTCTGAATTTCCCAGAGTCCCTCACTGGTTGTACAAGGACGGCATGAAGATCCAGTCACTGGTGATGGTGCTGTCTTGACTAAGGCTGACTCATCAAGCTCAGGTCCTTCTTGTGTAGCAGTTTCTTCCTTGCAAGGAAAAAGATTAGGTGACTCTGGGTCAAGAGACTCAGTCTTTTCCCAGAGTCCCTTATTGGCTGGACGATGGCATGGGGATCCAGTCACTGGTGATGGTGCAGATTTGTCTGAGGATGATTCATCAAGCTCAGGTTCTGCTGCATTCTCCAGGGGTGACATGGGGTGAATAATGTCTACATTATTCCTGTTGTGTCCACCACACACGGAACGCTGAAGCCTAAAATTATTGTTGTTTCTGGCTATATCCCAGCTGTGAATCTCGGCGCTGGTCCATATAGAGATGCTGTCCAGCTCTCGTGTCCTGTGCTGAGTGTCATCACCCAGACAGTCCAGATAAGAGCTACTGACGGCAGGCAGATGCAGCAACCTCACATTATCAAAGCTTCTGAACTCTGAGTCTGTTTGAGCTGCTGCCTCTACTACAGGTTCATCTGAGGACAATTCACTGCGCTCGGGTTCCCCTGTGTTAACAGGGAGTGAACTGGGGTGAAAAAGTCCCACACCAAACCTGATGAGTCCTCCCTGACGCTGTAACCTGAGGTTACTGTAGGTTCTGGCTAAATTCCAGCTGTGAATGATCGGCATGTCGGCGGTTGAAGTGAACTGAAAGTAGAATTTCAGTATCTTCTGATATCTAAGAAGTGTCGTCAAGTTTCACAAGAGTCTACACGAATGTGAGATAATGTGGTCGCTGGCGACGGGGTAACTCAGTAGGTTGGACAAGGTGTACTTCCGAACTTTTTCATCAAAGCCGTGACATCACGCATGACATCACGTTACAATTTACCCTTCGCTCCGCCCCCTTAGTTACTGTTGCCACGTCCGTCAAGCTTTCGCTCCTAGCATAAGAAATATGGAGTTTTCAGCGATATCAGAGAGTAACGGAGTCAACTAACGTCGGCGCGTTAACGTTAAACCATCGTGTTAAACATGCCTCGAGTTGTTTAACACGACGGAGAAGTTGCTGTGACAACAGCGTAAAAAACGGCGTTTCACCGGACCACCGGATACAAATACTAGCTAGCGTTAGCTAACGTTAGCTAGTAGCATTAGCCCGACAACGAGTTCAAATGTAAAAGACAGTTATTGTCAGACACATTTACTCACCTGGGGAAAAACAAGATGGCGCAGAGAGTCCACTGGATCCTTGTAGGCTTTTATTGGCTGGCTGTGTAACAACAGGAGGTCATTTGTAACGACGACCGTGTTCGCTGTGGGCACCATAGGTGCTCTGACCGGTTCAGACCCATGTCAGACTCGGCAAAAATGCCACATTTTTGCTCTGCATTTGGGTGTACGAACGAAAGAAGTGTTAAAACCAAGCAGAAGGGAATAACGTTCCACAGGTAAGAAGTTGTTTTACAATATTTTATTGTTACGAACATGTTTAATGAGATATATATCTCAAAAA
>NC_065510.1:18361222-18452202 GCF_006386435.1 Epinephelus moara | reverse complement strand
TTAGGCACAAAAACCACTTGGTTAGGGTCAGGAAAAGATCATGGTGTGGGTTAAAATGAAAAAGAAAGTGACAAACACATAAGCCGTGAGCCTGCTCCGCCTCAAGCCGGTCGCGGCGCACCATACGCCCGCCGCGAGCCGTTCAGCACCGCGGACAACCAGACTAATGGGATGTCGAACCAATAACATGGACCCCTTCCGATTCGGTATTTACTGCTAATGACGTCGCGGGGCTCCTCGGCTTGTCGCACCTCTTAGTGTTGTAAAAATATGTTTGACAGTTTAGGAAAAGTCTCAACTCTGTCTGAGACACACCTTCACATGCGTGACATCTTTTCTGTCTGTACAGATGCAAAAGAAGGGGACATTTCACTGCGCTTTTCATATGGAGACCACATCAGACCAGGTCCAGGTCAAAAACCACTATATTTCAAGAAGCCAATAAACATGGCTGCCTGTGGTTTCTAACTTACCATGTCTATAGTCTACTCCTATGTTCTACGCATTTGTCTTCTCTATGAGAGATATGTCATGTACGGTTTTATATTTAGATGTATTTATTCTTGTGTTTATTGTACTTTTACATCAACATACACATCAGTGAAAGGCTTTTATTTTGAATAAAAAATGTCGCCGGAAGTCGTCATGTGTTTTTGATACTGACAGCTACGCTTACCATACATTAAAAAAAGCTACGCTTACGATACATGCACTATAAACGTCCACTTTCTATTATTATTATTGTACACATAATAATAACTGACAGTAAAAACAAATACTGTTGTCTGTTTTTTTTGTCTGTCACGAACGTGTCTTTCTGGTTACCGGAAATGGCGCTGTTTCCGTTTCCAGGCGCGCCAAAAAGAAAACACGACGCCTAGTGAAGCTTGTGTGTTTATATTTCTGCCATAACCAGATACGTGAGTGAAGTGACTGTTGACATAAAACAACGGTAAAGTAACTGAGTTATAGTCGTTTTACTTACTTACTTCTTTAAGACACTGTATGGTATCTTAAGTCAGTGTTACGGGTAACGTTGCTGCCTAAATTAGCTTCAGCTGTCTTCACCCCTCCCTAGCTACATCCATGTTCAGTAGCTGTCAAGTCATAACTTCCTGCTGTATGTTAGTCTACAGTCTACAGTGGTGGAGGAAATATTCATGTCAGTCACTGTTGAAAATACAATATAATGAAAACTAACTAAGTTTGGGTGCAATATGAAGGTACTTGTATTTCAGTATCTCCATTTTATACTTCTGTGTCTACGTCACTGCATTTCTATGGGAAATATTGTCATTTTACTCTGCTTTTATTTTATATTTATAGGTACTTTGCATAGTAAAATTTAAATAACCTATAATAAAAACACAAAGCACGTTAATGCACCATGACTGTACTGTGCAGTACCCCATAATGTTTAATAAAAACTCTGACTGTTAAGATGTGTAAGAATATATCTGTAGGAATCTATTTATTATTTTATTTTATTATTATTATTTTACATTATATTTTAGGTAGAAAACATACATGGGGGACACCAAGCTAAACCTTATTCAGTCTAACACAGTTGTCTTGAATGGAGGTTGTAGTGTTAATTTTTTGTTTATGCAACTGTATAGTCATTTTGGAGACTGTAAAATGTAGTGCGTTAAACTCAAAAGTTCTCCTTTTTCCCATCATTCTTATATTAAGGATTAGACTAAATAACAGAAACACTTCTACATATAATGCAGTTTTTCCTCAAGTTGACGATGAAAGGACGATCAAGAGTCCCGCTCTGCTGAAGTTTCCTTGAGCAAGTCACTGAGGTGGGGCACTGCACTGTAGCTGACCTCGCTTTGGATGATCAAATGGTGAACAAGCTGCCCTGTGGGTGCAATAAAGTGTCTCGTGTAAGTGGCTGATAAGCACTTGAAGATGAGTAAGTGGGGAGACAGAGTGAAGAAGGTGGAGCAGCTTGCTCAGTCGTTCCATCTGAATCCTCTGGCCACTCCCTACAAGCCTCGACTGTGGCCATGCCAGCCTTCCTCCATCTGGAAGCTCTTCCCTCGTCAGAGTATGGCTATCAGCTTCACTCAGAGCTGCAAAGAGGTAACACTACACTTCAGGTACTGTCACATCAGTCTGCACCTTACATCTTACATCCCAGATAAATAGCTGAAATTTGCACCTTGCATCCCTTAGGCTGTGCATGTTTTTGCACTTGAAAAAGAAAAGGCATCCCTGGGTCAAAGGATCTTCCTGGTTACCAGTTACAGTGAGCTGTGGCACTACTACAGGTAAACATCACTTCTACATGAAAACTTAGACGCATCTACTTTTGTGTGTTTGGAAAAAATGTGACAATGCGCATAGATGGTGATTGTCTCTTGATGTTTTCAGGACTTACACACAGTCCTTGATGCACTGCTACGAGGTGATACCAGAGGGCGCTGTTTGCAAGCTTTACTTTGACTTGGAGTTTCACAAGCCCTCTAATAAAGGAGCCGATGGCAAAGCTATGGTGTCTTCGCTTATCCAGGTAGCACAATGTATCCTGCTGTTTTTTGTTGTTGTTGTTTTTTAAATCGAGCAGCTTGCTTCACGTACAGATAACAATGATTCAGACAGTTACAAAGCCAAAGAAAAATATCCACTTGACATTCAATCTGCAACTAAAAATATAGGAGCAGTGATTACAATAGTACAAAAAAGTCCACCTAGTTCCTGTTTATCTTTCACTCAAATTCCTCCAATTTCAAGCTGCAAGATACTGCCGCAATTAGGGGCTGCCAAATTCTATCAAATCAAGAGGGCTTGTTTGTTAAGGCATAGAGAATCTTCCCTAAATGTGGGGTATTAATTAAGTGTTCCAGCCAAATGTTAGTGGTCAGAAATGTGAACTGTTTTCCTTCCAAGTTGTGAGTATGTTTAGTATTTATAGCTTTAATGAGTGAGTAGTTGTTAAAGTTGCTTCTGAAGACTGGAATCTGTCACATATGGGAGAAACATTTGGATAGATGTTGTGCAGTTTATCTTTTTTCTTCCTTACGTTAAAGGGATGAGAACTAGAGCGGTTTAAGTGAGATTTGACCACCTTTACAGGACTGCCAAACCAAAAAAGTGACCATACTTCATCCTGACTTTGTTTACTGAATTTAAACTTTGATATTGAAACTTCATAAACCTGTGGATGACAATATACTCAACAAACAGTATTTTGACATTTATTGTTTGGTCTTTTTTTTAAGTGAGCAAGTGCACATATGCCATTTTTAGCCCCAAATAGTTCAGTGTGTTCAGTGTTTTGGTTTTTGATTAATAACTCTGGATTGGTTATGAGTTCACAATTAGCCTTTTGGCAATAGATTGAGCTCAATAAATGCTTGTATTTGATATATATATATATATATATATATATATGTATATAACTCATTTTAGCCAAAAATGTCACTTGCGTCCCTCTGGTTCTTTCCCTTTTGATACACAGTATATTTACCTGTATGTGTTTTGTGTGTTGACAGTATGTCTGTGACAAGCTGATGGAAGTTTATGGGATTAAATGCTCCGCAAAAAATGTCCTCAACCTCGACTCCAGCACAGAAGAGAAGTTCAGCCGACATCTCATCTTCAGTCTCCCAAATGCAGCTTTCAAAGACAACATACACGTGGGTATGTTAAGTGTCGCATGGAGGCAACTATTTTTAATCATATGTTACTTTAGTTAATATATTCTGTCTTTTTTTAGGCAGGTTTATTCATACAATTCTTCAGCCAGTCCTGAGCACCCTAAAACGTTGCCAGAATGTTGGGATGAATTCAGCGGCAGAAAGCGTCGAAACACGGTTTGTTTGTCAGGTCTGTCAAAATAAGTATTTAAATTTCTTTGCTGTCATGACTTTGTGTAATGTTTTCTCAATGATGTATTTACAACAGAACACATGCTGATTCAGCAAAGGCAGGTGAGACACTTGAGAGTCCACAGGCCAAGAGGCGCAAGCAGGAAGAGAAAGACCTCAGTTTCCTCCAGGTGAAAAACAAGGATGGCCAAGACTGTCTATTTGTTGATCTTGGTAAGAGAAATTTTTTGTTTGTCCTTTTTAACCTTATGTCAGTCATGGTTAAAGTCTTATCTTGATATATTCAGCATCTCTCTTGCACATCAATTTTTGTATGTACCTATGAATATATACTTATGGTTATATTTCACAAAAACAGGTGTTTACACTAAGAACAGAAATTTCCGGCTTTACAAGTCATCAAAAGTGGGAAAGAACGCTGCGTTCACAGTGGCAGATGACAACAAGTTTATTGACAAACCTCAGAAGGGAATGTCTGCGGAGGAAAGCGTGTTCTTGGCTTCTTTAGTCTGTAACGTGAGGTACAGCACCTTTAACTGCCTTTACCTTTTAGTATTCTATGGGCTGAAAGTGTTACCTTCATCAAGCCACAGCATCAGAGCTTATTTCTGTGTATGTTTAGTTTCACAGGTCAGAAAATTCTGACGTCCAATGCCCCAGAGACGAAGGAATCCAAAACCTCGAAGCCTCACTGTCAGCAGGGATCAGCCACAAATCCAGGTAACACTGAGCTAACAACAGAGGCTGCTCTGTGTGCGCACACACATAGTGTATTATGTAATCAGTAGGTGTATCAGTGTTTTAACTTTATATTTCAGTTTTACATTTTTCTCATTCATCACTGGCAGATACACTTTCTGGCTGCCTGTCGTCCCCTCATCAGGAAGTGGACAACTTTGTACTGACTCTGGTTAAAAAGGACGGCGTACATGGAAGTAAGTGTTGGGCTGATTAAAAATGCTTTGGTGAACGAGGATTCACTTTCAAAACATTTGCATGTCTAGTTTGGGACCTAGGACTTATTTTTATTGCCATTATCGATTATGCTGCTGATTATTTTCTTGATTAATCGATTTATTGTTTGGTCTATAAAACATACTTGCCGACCTGGGAGACTCCCGTTTTTATCACCCTTGTCCGGTTTTCTCCCAGTGCCACAATTTTCATGTATTTCCACGATTTATGACAAATGTTTACATCTTTTGAGTTTTTCATTATCATACTTTGTGTCTGGCAATGCACAGCATTAAAGCCTGATGATTAAAAGCCTACTGTTTCCTCCCCGTTGGCACTTCTGTCTCCCTCCTGTTTGTTGACCTGTGCCAACTTTTTTGGCACATGTTGCAGGCGTCAAATTCAGAATTGTGTATATTTTATATTTTACCAAAAAATTTTTTTAGCAGTTTGAACATTACATATCTTGTCTTTGTACTCATTTGAATATAGGTCAGTAAAGATTTGCAAGTTATTGTATTCTGTTTTTAATTACATTTCACACAGTGTCCCAGTTTTTTGGGATTGGGGTTGCCTATTTAAAAAGAACATGAAATACGGGCAAAAGTATTGTGCTTTTTAATTTTTTGGTTTCATATCACCTATTAATAGCATATAGTATGTTAACGTGTCTGTGTTTAAACCATCCTTTGTCAGAGTGCACTATGCAAAGACTGATCGCAGCTGTTTGTATCATTAATGTCAGGACTGTACCTTGTGTTCACTTCACAGGCATCAGACGGTGGAACTACTTTGAAGCCGAACAACTTCTCGTCTACGACATTGCAAAATACCGCTGGTGTGAAAATGTGGAGAGGTTTCATAAAAGCAACAACATCATGTACGTATGTTTGATATCTTGTTAACTGTCTGTAAGTGCGCTCCACTTCCCCTCTGACTTGGTCTTATCCTCCTCTGCAGGATTGTTGTGGACCTCAAAGAGGAAGCGTGGTACCAGAAGTGTCATGATCCTGAATGCAAGAACTTTAGGTCCTCAAGTAAGTTATGATCCTAAACGCTGCCATTTAGACTTTCCTATATAAAAAAAAAGTTAGGTCACATGATTTTTCTGTAGGGTCATAAAGTAAATGACAATAGAAACACAGCTAATGTGAGATAAACATTTCTAATATTACAGGTTACCCACTGCCACAGGAGATCTGCGTCAGCTACATCATGGCACTGGTTAGTTTGCTTTCCTTCAGCTAGCATCCTGACTGACTGAGCTAAATATGCCAGATAATCCAGTTTGTCCTCTGTTTAGGCTCAAAGATGATGGTGCATGATCATGTCATGTGTTCATTAACAGGATGAGGAAGACCAGGCTTACTTAATGGATGATGCTGGTAACATTGAACTCAGCCAGACATCAAACCAGGCCCCACAGAGCACACGGGAGGAATCAGCTGAGGTGTGGGGAGACAAACAGGATGACCAGGACCTTTTAGAGAGCCTAGATGACTTTGAACAAAACAACGAAGATATCTCTGATCAGCTTCTTCTCAAATGTATGGCGGATTTTGACTCCAAGTAGAAGGTGAGTTTATTTTGTACAAGAGCTGCAATTATTTTTATTATCAGTTAATTGGTATGTCAATACAATGTCAGAAAATAGCGACAACTAGCCCTATTTAATTTCCCAGAGCACAAGGCGATGTCTTTTATCTGACCAATAATTTATTATTTAAAAAAAGCATAAAATTCTCACATTTAATAAGCATGAAACCAAAAAAAAGTTTGAGAAAAGAAAATGACAGAAATCAGAAAATGATTATTCGATGATTAAAACAGTTGCCAATTAATTTTCAGTCAGCTTATCAATTAATTGACCGATTGTTCCAGCTCTATTTTGCACCAGCTGGGCAGCATCAAAGATACTTTTAACACTTTATGTCCTCTTATTTAGCATTTATAAGCAGTATAACATGTAATGAATGAGTTAAAACAGTGGTTCCCAACTGGTGGGTCACAGGTCCAATCTGAAATGACCACAGGTGAGTCATGAATGTGTCAAGTTTGTCAAAACACTTTAATTTTTAAGTACAGCGAATTTAAAATAAAAGCATGTGCTGGGCTTTTATTCTGAAGTGTCATTTCCTGCAGTAGAGTGAGTGAATAACGGACAGTTACTTAAGACAGCAAACTAGCTCGATGACACGGCCAAATGCAAGTATGACCCTGAATATATTAAACTTTGTGGAAATCTGGACCAGTTGGGAACCACTGGTTTATAACACTATAATGTAGTTGTAATTATTTGTCAACACTTTTAACTCCTCTTGTATGTGGAGGTGTTAAACAGATAATGAATAACAATTTAGTAAAATACAAATACTTTAATAAACACTTAAAATATCTTCATGGCTGCGTAGAAGTACAATATAGTGTGTTATAAACCCTTTGTGAACTTTTAAATGGTGCATATAAATGAGGAACACGGTGACCTCAAGCTACAGTTGGTAACTTTTAAGAATTTACCAACTTACCATTTACCAAAAGTGTCACGCCTCCTCTTCCTTCTGCTTCTATTAAGGTCATTAGAAGTGCCACAAGGAAGTAGAGGCCAAGGAGTGTGATTTTTTTTTTTTTCACAGATTATCTGTCTCTTTTAATGCTTTGTGAATAGTGTCAGCTTCAGCAAATAAAAGGTACCAACTGTACGCAACTAAAACAGGTTCCTAGCTACCAAAACATTTAGAAATCATGGATCTATCAATGTTATTTTTCCCATTAAGAAAGCCAAAAATTAAACACCACAGTTTTTGAATAAAACCTTTATTTTGTACAGTTGACAATCAACATACTATACTTAAAACTTCAGCACAAAACTGCACCTTTGCCCTTTTCATACCATAAGATTCTTTGAAAAAATAAAATAAAGAAAAGTATGGCTTGAACTGCCAAGGAGGCCTTGACGTGACTTAAATGTGTGTGAAGATCATAATTTACTCAAAACATCTGAATTCACAACAAAATCTTTTGTCAAACAACTGAAATGTTGCTCCGTTTTACACCCGAAAATAAGTGTAATGTGAAATGCTGACAATGATGTGGAAATAATTTTGAAAAACGTGCTTCTTTAAATGAACCGTGATATCAGTGTTCCAAATATTTACACCGATCAGTGAAGTGCGTTACACAAATGGCAGTGTGCAGCGTTATCCTGCAACCTGTGGCACTGAAATGAGAAAATCTAAAAGGAAGGAATCGCATGTAGAATATAATAACATTCAGTTTTTCCCCATGCAGAGTTCAAAGAAAACAAAAAAACAACAACCATAAAAGGCACATAAAGTCTATCAAGCAACATGATTCCCAAAAGGCCATTAACTCTTAATTGTGCACGCAGGAAGGTTCATCAGTCCTTCAGCATCGAGAGACATGGGAATGCAGGGAATTACAACCACAGAGCATCAGGCACAATACTCTGCATACAAATAGACTTTTCAGCAGATACACTATTTACAGATTTAATGATTACATTAAATACCAACTTAAATAGATGGAGCTTTAAAATTAAATAGTCTGGTATAAATAGTCACTTTAAAAGCAGGTTTGTAGGAATTTTTCTGCAGCTCCAAAGATTATAAAAACTGGCAGAAATGTTTTCAGATCTTTGCAACTGTGAAGTAGTCGGACTTAATGGCAGTTTAAGGCATGAGCGAGTCACATTTCCCCTTTGTGTTTTTCAATTACATGCTCTTAGATTGTACAGTAACACGGTGACATACTCTGAACTCAATAGCCAGTGGTTGCAGGGAAAATTTAGTGGTACGATTACGAGATGAAGCGGGGACAATACAGACTTCTGAGAGTCATTATCTCAGATTGTCACTGGCAGACAAATCGAGTTTAATCCCCGACAACTATTTGGTTCTGACTGTGAGCTCTAAATGGATGTCACCTTGCCGACAGTACTCCTCAATCCCAATTTACATCTTAATTTTGGCATAGAGTTCATCAATTTCCCCTCTGAAGCGGCTCCGGAGCTCAGCTCTCTTGGCCTTCAGAGTGGGTGTCAGCAGGCCGTTCTGGACAGAAAACAGCTCAGGATGTAACGCAATGTCTCTCACCTGCAGAGACAAAAGAGCAGAAGCAAAGTGAGTGACAGAAAGGGATAATTTTAAAATAGAGTTGCAATTTACAACTATTTTTCATTTTAATATACATTTATTTGCAGATTATTTTATCCAAAAAATAATGTTTTTTAAGTATCTAAAAACAGTAAAAAAAAAAAAAAGTTGCACAATTTTTTTTAAAGCCCAAGGTGTTGTCTTTCAATTGCCTATTTGTCCAATCAACAGTTCAAACCCCCCAAAAATTCAGTTCTCTATCCAATTCTGAAAAAGAAAAGCCGCACATTCTTAAACTTTAAGATTCGTTAAGATGTAAAAATTACATTTTTGCTTGACAAATGCCTTTAAACACCTACTTGGTTATAAACAGCTGCAGTCAATCAATTAAATTGATCATCTAATTATTTCAGCCCTAGTTTCAATATGAGAGATAATAATGAATCAAATGCAGCAGAACAGAAAATACTGAACTTGAAGGTATTTTGATAAAAGTCAATCACCTGCTCAAAGGACTTGAGTCCTGCTTCCTTGCCCAGCCTCAAGATGTCCTCCAGAATGGCATTTTTCACATCCTTAAAACGGTCAGAAAAAATGTTAGGATCATAGAATGTACATGAGAAATGCAGGTAGCTTCCGGCCGGGTCTGAATAGCAAAGCCACTGTCAGGCCCTGATCACACAGAAGACATTTTACAGGCGCACAGTCCTACTGTTAATCGAATGCTGCTAGTAAAAAATGCTTGCTGTGCCATTTTATTGCTGCCAGGCAATCACGTCCCAACACTAACCTTCCACTGTAAATAATCTACCGTTTATTTTTATTTCTTTTATTTCACAGTAATTAGTAACTAATTCCTAAAATGGACATCAGAGGGTGCTTGCTGTAGCTCTGGTTGAGGGTGAAAGGCTGTCAGCAACTAGTTTGTTGGTAGGGTTGGGACTCTTTAGGATTTTAACGATTCCGATTCCTTACCGATTCCTTCTTAACGATCCGATTCCTTAACGATTCCTTCTTAACGATCCGATTCCTTAACGATTCCTACATTATATTCGTTATACTTGCTATACTTAAACACGTATTTAATAAACACAAATGCAATCATACAAATACAAAAACTTTATTCTAACTGTTGCACAGTACAATTAGATGAAAATACACATTTGTGTGTGGTGTGTATTTCAGATTTAGAGCTTGTATCATCTCCCTGAGAATATATAACAACAAAAAGTGATTCTCTGATTTCTACAGTAATACTGTTACCTCAAATTAACCACAGCAATGTAATAAAAAATATTTATATGCATTCATGCTTAGGCAATGTAATGCTGGAAGTCTCGGACCTCCCGCCGCCCGCCTTGATTAAACACTGAAAATAAAATAAAAGAGGGAGACAAGTTTTCCTATTTTATCTTATTTTGTTATATTTCTCCCTCTCCCCTCGCTGGAAGCGGACCTCCCGCCGCTCGCTCCCATCTCAAACACGGGAACTTTCTGTCACTCACTTTGCTTTTGCTCTTTTGTCTTCTTCTCCGCTGAGCACCCACGGCGCACGCCCGGCCTGTTAAATAGCTTGTATCCATAACAACTGTGTGACACAAACTCAGTGCTTTAGTAATTAAATAATGTCGGGCTCGGTTGGGTTCGGACAGAAATATACGGCCCGTGCCGCACTCTAATGGAAATGCACGTGACGTTTTTGTTTTTTTGTTTTTTTTTACAATCTAGGAACTGTTACTCCAAATGTGATGGAACCGGTTCCGGAACCGGAACTTTGGACCCGGTTCCAAAAAAGAACCGGATCCGGATCCCAACTGGGCACAGAGAAACGGATAGCTGTGTGGGTATATGAGATCCTAAAGCAGAAGGTGATCATGGGGAGTATCACCAGCTGATCCAGGAGCTTCACCTCGATTATGGCCGTTTCCAGGCATATTTTAGGATGTCTCAGGGGCAGTTTGACAGCCTGCAAACCGCTACCACCAGTTTCTCCTCCATTGTTTACCAACTGTAAACTTCTTGTCATGACCTCGACCGCCACAGACGGCCCACCTCTCAAATCATCCAATTGGACAATGGAGAAAAGAGATGATGAAAAAAGAGATGGCATGGAGCGCCTTTCTGCTCTGAGTTGAAGTATTTTTTCAACTCCAGGTGATCAGAGCACTCCAGCAAAAACACCAGGCTCCTAGAACACAGAAACGCAAGGCTCGTCGCAACGTAAAAAACGCGAGCAATTACAAATAGCCGCCTCCAGCTGCTAAATCACTTTCTGTGTGATCAGGGCCTAATAGTGCCTTAAACCATCCGTTTTTAGAGAGAGACCGAAAGAGAAGGTGTTGGAGGACTGTTGTACGCTGTGTTTCTTTAAGTTATTAATAACTTAACATGACTTGGAACATCACTAATATTTGGGCTGCTGTAATAACATACCTTGTTTTTGCACAGGTCAGTGTAGGAGCCTTCAATCCCTTTTTTCTTGATCCAAATAGGTAAAAAGTCTGGATCAGGAACCACTATCCCCACCAGGCATGCCTAAAAAAATACAAGACAGACAACATGAAGATCAGTGCCAGTGAAATTGTACCAAACTGGGAACTCTGCATTGTGATAAGAATATCGGATATTCACACCAGTTCCAAATTAATGACTCACCTGTAAGCTGTCGCCATGAACAAATATCTGGGCCACTGGATCACTGAGAGTATACACACACTCTATTTTCTCGGGAGCGATGTATTCTCCTTGGGCCAGCTTGAAAATGTGCTTCTTCCTGTCAGTGATCTTCAGAGTGCCGTTCTGTAACAAACCACAAGAGAGAAACAGATTGCAACTGATGCTATGCCACTGGACTTGTTACGTGCAGTATGTCCACAACAAAAATCAAAGATGAATGGTGCCCTTCAGCCTGCTGTGCTTACAGGAAGCCATTTCCCAATGTCCCCCGTGTGCAGCCATCCCTCCTCGTCAATCGCCTCTGCTGTTTTCTCAGGATCCTTCAGGTATCCCAGGAATACATTTGGTCCTTTGACGCACACCTGGAGGGAGAGATTACATTTTAACTTTACTTTCTGGCGCACATGCAATGTGTTCATCTGCACTAGTTGCACAGCTGTAAGCACAGACTGAAGACTAGACTGAAATATCTCAACGACTATCGGATGGATAGCCATGACATTTTCTACAGACATTCTTGATGTCCAGACAATCAGTCCTACTGACTTTGGTTATCATCCAGCACCACCAGCAGGTCAGAGTTTTCACTTAAGCTGGTGAAACATCTGAACACACAAAAGTTTGTACAGACATTCGAGGTCCCCACACAATGTATCTTGATTAATATCTAACAGCTGTTAGACCTGAAATTTGTCCCTTTCAGGATAAATTGTGACTTTTTATGTGGTGCCACCATCGACGTGTCCAACACTTTGGTTTGTTACCTGCAAAACTAATGACAGTCCTATCAGTTTGAGCAGGAAACTAAACTAACATGGTGTACATGGTAGACGTTAAACCTGATTAACATAATGTTATTGTCATTGTGAGCGTGTTAGCATGCTGATGTTAGCATTTAGCTCAAAGCACCGCTGTGCCTTAGTACAGCTGCTAGCATGGACGTAGAGTCATTTACTCACTGTGTCACTTTGTTTAACATGATTTGCTTTGCCTTCTTTATTTTTCCCTGCAGGCAAGTGTGTTTTCTGATCCTCACTACTCTGTAATAAGATTTATCGTACAGTTTTATGCTCTTTTTTTGTTCTGCTAATTAATTCTGCTGTATGTGCAGCTATTCTTTGGTCACTGAGCTGATTAAGAAGAAATTTGTAATGAAGAAACACTGTTTGTCAGTCTAATCGTAACAGCATCGTTCTTTTCATGCACTTTTATTCGTTCTTTGTATGCGTTTTATCAAGCTGTGGATTTACAGGCAGCACTATTTTAAAAGGAGTTCACTGTTGATTCTGGTCTCTCAGTTTATAATAATAATAACTGTAATAATGTGTTTAAATAATGTTGGTGTTATCCTGTAAGTATTTGTTAAGTAATTCTAATGCTACCTTTGTTTAATACAAACCACATAAATACATTTTACCACCCACGACTGTATGTGTTTGATTGTCAGTGAAAACACACACCTCTCCCTCTCCATTGGCTGCCAGGTAGTTCATTTCTGCCACATCCACCAGTTTGATATAGTTGCAGGGCAGAGGAGGCCCGACGTGACCTGCAGATGCAAAACAGTCAGAGTGGTTCAAATCTATATCTATGTATATATCTCTATATATCTATATTACATGAGAATGGACAAGAGATTTACCTGCAGTCCAGTCTCCAGGCATTGACATAGAGCACCCAGCTGTACATTCAGTCTGACCGTAGCCTTCGTAGAACTGGAGTGCAGAGCATAAGAGTCGTCAGTGACATTCGCAGTTATTCATACAGACTGGTCAAACAGTCAGCAAGATGAGTGAGTGAATGTGACTCACCTGACAGCCCAGTGCGGCTCGCAGGAACGTCAGGATGGTTGGAGACACTGGTGCTGCTCCTGTAATCATGAGTCTGACACGACCGCCCAGGCTTGCCTGCAAAGTGCGAAACAAACAGGAAGGGCGTTGTTAATGGCTGTTATTACTGCTTTTTGGTACCTCTGGTTAGACGCCAAACTGCATTTCGTTGTCTTAGTTCCTATGCAGGGACAATAAAGTTGAATCTAATATTACTAAACATCAAACCTTATGATTTAAATATTAAAATGAATGCAAGGAACTTATTACATTTAATTATGTGTGATATCAGCAGTAAAAGTAATACGTTTAAGAAGTAAACAAAAACACAAGATGCCATGTTTACCTGCACTTTTCTGAAGATGATTTTGTCCCACATGCTGTCCTTTCTGACCACGCCACTTTTAAGCTCTGCCTCCTTTCTCCTGAAAGCAAAATCGAGCAGCCATCTCTTTATCGGCGTGTTGGCTTGACTAAAGACCTGTGGAGAAATCACCATTATTTTATCACCACATTTTATATCAAACATTAAACAAGGCAACGGACTAGAGATACGGGACTTGTGTTAATAAGTAAGTAAATTAATTGAGTAAAAAAACAGCACATTATAATCACAGAAAGAAATTCCCAATATTTCAAAAACAAAATGAGAGACTGACTTCTGTAGACTTTAACACGAGGAACATTAGATAAACTGACCTTATCAAACATGCGGTTGAGGAGGCGCGGGACCACAGGGAAGACCGTTGGCCGCAGTGTTTTCAAGTCATCCATCAAAAGTCGAATGTCCCCTTGGAAATAGCCGATTCGAGCCCCGTGGACCAGGATGACACCCTGATGAAGAGATGAAAGCTTCTTATTTCTACTTGTTGCACATTAAATCAGTGTGACAATTTAACCACACGGGGGCAGTGTTGTGAACATTTGGTTAGGGTTAGTCTAATTTTCAAAATCCACTCCATTTTCCAAATGCAGAAGCTGGTTTTGGCAGGGCTGCTAAAAAACTTTGAGGTGTTGGGGATGATTGGATTGATTATGGATCACAAATTCATTACAACAGCTGAGAAGGACAAAGTTAAGCAACACGAGCCCTGTTTGTTTTTGCATCACTACGTTCCATCACACAGTTTCCCACTTTCTTGATGCGTTACTTCGGGGACAATAAACATGTCTTTTTCCTATAAAACTTCTCTTTTAATTTAACAAAAATAAATAAAAATTCTGAAAAAAAAAAAATGTGTTTAATGTTGTCTTAACAAAAAGCAAATGCACAAGATCACATCTATTAAAAGTACAGTCACAAAGGAACAAAATAAAGGAATAAATATGGAAATATCTGCTTAAAGAATAAATAAACAATATTAAGAATCTGGCCAAACATTTAATGCCAACTCTGAGTTCACTTTATTTAGACACTCAGTGTTGCAGGCACATTTCTGTCAGTACTCAAAATCTATTAAATGCCCAGCCTTAAAGCTTAAGAAGTTAAAAGGTATACTACGCAGGATTTGCCTAAAAAGAACAATCTGTAATCCATCTAAATCATCACTGATGAAGAGTAGTAGAAGAGCGTGGCAGTGTTTTGTTCTGCAGAGACTCTGCCCTCTGCCTGTATTTAACTTATTTTCTTCTTATGTTTGGTGTTTGGTTCGTTTACGGGTGTGTGCTCCCACAGCACTCCAGTGAGGTCAGGGCTTTAAATAAAGGTAGCGACCAGGTGCCGGACCGTGAGCAGCAGGCATCCAAGAGATGTAAAAAATGCAAACATAGCCAGGTGTAATGCCAAATGAGAGTGAATCTGGGGTTGGCTTGGACTTTTGCTGGCGAGTGTGTTCCCATACAGTAACTGATAATCCTGCATAGCATAGCTTTTAACAAAACCTACTAACTATACAGTTGTTTCCAAAAATTGATTTCACATATTAATAAATCCCAAAAACTCTGACGGTAATCCCAGACTCTTAAAACCCCTCTTTCATTATCTAATACATCTGTAGGTGAACAAGTGCAGCACATACCTGTACAACCCTCTCAAACATGTGAGCTAGAGGGAGATAGGACACATGAATATCATGGACGTTCAGCATGCAGTGTACCTGCAGAGGACACACAAAGCAAAACATGCGCATATGCGGGTCAAGCATGGCGTACTATACCTCTACCACCCTCTCAAACATGTGGGCCAAGGGGAGGAAGGAGATGAGCACATCTTTATGGGAGGGCTTCAGTGTGCCCTGGATGACAACAAACACGGGGGAGGAGGAGGAGGAAAAAGGAGGAGGGAGGAGGAATGGACAAAAGAGAACGACAGAGGCGAGATGGATAGGAAAACATAAAAGGAGTCAAAGAGGGTCAACCTGAGTTAGCCAAGGAGTTAAGATTTGAAGAAAGGTTTATCGAACAGCTCAGAGCTTACATCTTATTTGATCCAAATATCATGAATACGTGGGAGCAGGTTTGGTTTCTGAAGTTGGGGCGGCACAATTCAGTTAAAAGGATGCTATTTACTGCATGTTTACACATGTTATCTAAAAATAATTAATTGCTTTGACATTGTTTCTTGTGCTTTTCTTGTTAATGGTAGTGTAACAAACATGATGTCTGAACTGCTTGTGCTTAGGCAACCCAACTCACATTAAGTTTTATTAACAGAGAAGGCAGTATTTGCTTCCTTACTAAAAATAAGTCTTTTTATTGCCTTATCTTACTACACTTCTAGTTTTTTTTCTATGGGAATAACTGTAATATTTAATATTAATATTTAACTGTAAATAAAAAAAGCTAAAATGAATAAGAACTAAATTATTGTCATGCATGCAGAGGAAGTGTAGGTACTTTTCTCAGCTCTGAATAGAGTCTGCAGTTTCACTTTCAGGCTGAGATTCAAAAACAATGATTGTAGAGAGTGAGGGGAACACCAGGGAAAAATACACCGTGCATAAATGGAGAAAAAAAAAAAAGGTTAAAGAAAATTTCTGAATTAGGAAAGGCAGATGCATCCACTTAAAACAAGAGAAGTAATGTCAAACACACATTATTAGACGGTGTCATTTATGTTAGGATTCAATGCTTAAAATATTTATCCAAGTAGGGTTGGAATGGTGTGAGATTTTCATGTTATGATGACCATCTCAAGAAAGTATGACAGTATACAGTACTACAATTATTATTATTACTTCTATTAGTAGTAGTAGTTACAAAGAGGGCCATCAAAGGAAATGGAAAAAGAAGGATTTTTCATTGTCAATTTTTATCATTGAAACTTTTTTTTTAAATAAATGGAAGTATGTATAAAAAAGTCTGACAGTCAGTCAGATGAGGAAAGAAGATGCACATGTGCAGGTGAGCTTCCCCAATTGGATGCATTTTCTTTTTCCAACACCTTACAACCCTGATTCCACAAAAAGGATGGATGCTGTGTAAATAGTAAAATAAAATAAAATCAGAATGCAATGACTTGCCAATGCTTTTTGACATACAGTGGGGAAATGAGTATTTAAAATGGCGATTATACATTTTTCTAATGCAGCTATTTACATGAAATTTAGACTAGACACTGGTATTAATTCAATAAAGCTACACAGATAAAGAAATCCTAATATTTTAATACTTAAAAATTATGTGCAATAGGGTGAATGACATAGGTACTGGACATGCTAGCTGAAATTTATTTAACACTTGACAAGCCTTTGTTTGCAATGCCAGCTTTAAGATGTAAGATGTAAAAAGACACTAATCTCTCAGTGTTCAGATGGGATTTCGGCCTATTCTTCCTCACAGACAGTCTTTAAATCTTGAAGATTTTGGGGGGCTCACTTGTGATTTTGAGACAGTAATTTCACTTTCAAAACTTCAACAATTAGTGTCCTCAGTTCCCAAACGCTTACTGGGTGTTGCTTAAAGAAAAGTTGATGTAACACAGAGGTAAACATGCCCCTATCCCAACTTTTTTGTAACATGTTGTAGGCATCAAATTCAGACTGAGTGTGTATTTACAGAACATAATCAAGTGTATTAGTTTGAATATCAAATATCTTGCATCTGTAATGTATTCAGTTGAATGTATGTTGAAGAGGATTAGCAAATATTGCATTCTTTTTTCATTTACGGACACAGCATCCCAACTTTTTGGAATCAGGGTTGTAGATAAGCAAATGAAAACGGTATTATAACTATCTTTTTTAATACCAAGGTGCATGTTTATCGCTGCAACTCTACTTCTCAGTCCAGCCGGTGTGTTTGCTCGTTACCTGTGTTATTCTAATGAAAGCTGCAGTGTTGGAGATTACGTTCCCATGAGTAAGCACTGCACCTTTGGGGTTTCCTGAAAGGAAAATGATGATCATGGTTATACATGAGTTAAAAAAATCCAAAGGTTATGTTGTAAATAAGATGTATAATTACCTGTGGTTCCAGATGTAAAACAGATAACTGCAAGGTCCTCGGATTTAGGGGGCTGTAATCAGACCACAGATCTACACTAATGCATACGAAGCTTGAATTCTTATCGCACTAGAAATGTGATAAGTTTAATAATAAGTTTTTTCATAAGAATTAAGGGCATTTTCTGTTGTGCAATCGAAAGGCCAAATGAAGTGTGCTGCTCTTACTCACCACTGGTTTCTGGAGGTTGGCTTTACCCAAGGCCTGGAGTAAACACAAAACGTACAGTGAGATATACTGTGTCTGCAGGAAGTGCTGATAACGATCAAGCGTTAAACACACATCGCCTCAGGGTCTAATTTCCATTTAGTCCTAACCAGAGCAGGACTGAATGACAGTGTGACTCAAACAGCAACAACAGCAGGGCACAGCTAATTTCCATGAACATCTGCTGATGGTTGACGCTCAGTAAATAGATGTTGTACATTCATAGTGGACATAAAGAAGACTACTGTATTATTCTTACCTCAAGCTCCTTTAAACTCAGAATCTCAACGCCACATTCCTTTGCACGCGTCACCAGCTCGCTGTCAAACGCCTCCATGAGCACAATCGTCTTCACCGTTCGCCCCTTACCGCTGATGCAGTCCAAAATCATCCGAGCCTTTTCAGGCACGTCACAGATCACTGTTGAGATGGCAGCTGAAAAACAGATGGCACCAAGTTAAGCACTTAGTTTGTATCAGTATCACTGCCCTTGATCTAGAGCGCTGCGATAACGCTGCAGGTTGGTGCTTGAAGGTGAACTCTCATGTACCTTTGTCAATAATGTAGCCGATGGCCTCGGTGCCGAGTGTGTCATACAGTGGAACTGCCACCAAGGAGTATGTGTAACAGGCCAGCTCTGAAATGGTCCACTTGGAGACAAGAAAAAACACAGGAAACAGATCAACACAGGGCTCCCACACATTTTTAACAGTCATTTTCAAAAGTTTTCCATTACTTTTCTATATTTTACTTCATTTCCTTGACTTCATGCAAGTAGTTTAAACTAGGTGGGCAGATCATTTGATGCAGTAATGGTTTCGTTGAGCGTCGGCTGAAGCTGACTCATAGATATATCAATGCCTGCCATGCGGGTAGAAGAAGTTATCTGGCCTGGCTACAGCAGGTGTGAAATATGTGCAGCTGCTGGCAGTCTGTTGAACAGACTTTTGGTTGTCTTGATGCTTTTTCCCCTTAACATGGCTGACCAAACACGTCCCCCATGTTGCCAACGTCTAACACATTGGTGCAGAGCCTACAACCAGTGTGGCTAAGGTCTGCCTCTCTCTTAAGCTATGTATTATATTCCATAACTTCAAAAGCCATACTATACTATGACGTTTTTTCATGATTTTTGACGACATACTATACTATGACATTTTTTCATGATTTTGGACGACATACTATACTATGACGTTTTTTCATGATTTTTAATGATGTACTATACTATGACACTTTTTTTCATGATTTCTGACGACATACTATACTATGACTTTTTTTCATGATTTTTGACGACATACTATACTATGACGTTTTTTTCATGATTTTTGACGACATACTAAACTATGACTTTTTTCATGATTTTTGACGACATACTATACTATGACGTTTTTTCACGATTTTTGACGACATACTATACTACAATGTTTTTACATGATTTTTGACATAATACCATACTATGGCATTTTTATGTACTTCCCAGGCATTTGCGGATAAGAGACTGCTAGTCCTTGCTAACTTAACTCGCTCATTAGACATTCTCACTTACAACTGGCTGCATATGCATGTGTATCACATGATACTAGTGACATTTCAACAGTCATGCAGCCCAGCATTAGATTTAAAATTGGTAATACAGGGAATGTGTTTTGCATAATGTTGGACTTTTTGGGGGATTTTCATGAACATATTTTGAACAATAACCAAAACAATGTATATTAAAAACTTTTCCATGACTTCCTCTCAATTCCAAACCATCCCCAGGCCTGGAAAACTGATTTTCTAATTTCATAACTTTTTCAAGAATTTCATAACCATGAAAATTCCGTCAACATCACTAATGAAAGACATGAATGTGAAGGAAATGATTTCCTAACACCAATAAAAAGTGCTGGAACATCTTTGGAATAGAAGCTGATCTTTTTGGTTCTTACGTCATACTGTAATTGGGCAAAACCACGGACAATCTCATGACCCAGGACAAATACCTCTACAAAGTAATTTTGGCCGTGAGCAAGAAAGCCATCACACAGAAGACTATTTCACCCACTGTCAACATATATATATATATATATATATATAGTAACCTAAACAAGATTATTTACACATTTGTTGTACCTCTGGCCTGTTCTGGGAAAAGATGCCGATGTGCTTGTCTCCTGTATGAGAGTGTCCTCTGTGAAGGAGAGCAGAGCCCATGTGCTCCGCTCTGTCTGCCACCTGTGCAAAACAACAACAAAGAGAGTCTGATTTTTAAAACCTATTGTGACTTGGCAAGCTGTCTATTGTGGACAAGTTGAATGTTAGATTTCCATGTCTGTGTTCAACATCTCACCTCACTGTACGACTGCCACTCATATGGCTGGTTTGGTTTCCTTGATCCTAAACAAGGTCCGTCATCTGTGAAAGAAAATAAAGCTCTTTTTTTATCTACATTCACTAGAAGAATTATAGCACATCATGTTACTGATACAAACACTTACTTGATACCCGGAGCCCACGTTGGAACACCTCGTACATTGTGCGTGCATCACTGTAGTAGTGTGTCATGTTCTCATCATTGTCGTTCAGTACTGACCTCCTTGCACGTTCTCCACCCTATGAGGAAAAAAAATCTAAGTTAGGACAAGCACTTAAACCTCTGACACCTCACCTCACATTTCTCTAATTGTGAGCACCGTCGAGAAATGGAGAGTACAGATGCACTCAGGAGGATGTGGTCCTCAGATAGTGCACTATGCAGCAGTTGCAGTTTGAGCTGAAATGTGTAATGACAGAAAACAGTGGGACAAAGGAAGCAATAGCTGGAGCAAGCCATTTACACTCAGCAGAGAGAACCATGTGTTAGTAATTTTGTTTCTTTATGAGACTCAACTAGTTCCAAGTGAAAGTAAGCTGAACATGATGTAGCAGAAAACTGAAACCAAGATTTTTTTAAATTTCTCTTTCTACCACTGAAAAACCTGTCAGCACTGTCGCCTCACAGCAAGAGGGTCTCCAGTTGGAGCCCTTCTGTGTGGAGTTTGCATGTTCTCCCCGTGTCAGCGTGGGTTTTCTCCAGGTACTCCGGCTTCCTCCCACAGTCCAAAGACATGCAGGTGAAGTCAGTTGATGAGTCTAATTGACCGTAGGTGTGAATGTGTGCACGACTGGTTGTCTGTCTCTATGTGTCAGCCCTGTGATAGTCTTTGGATAATACATGATTTGCTAATGCGTTAAAAACCTCTTAAAGATATACTATGCAGAATTGTTGGATACTGCTTGTAAACACACTCACAAGCAAAAGTGAAAGTAAAAGCCAACCCCAGATTCACTTTCATTTGGCATTTTGCCTCGCTGTATTTCCATTTTTAGCACTGTTTCTCTTGGATGCCTGCTGCTTACAGTCTGGCACCTGGTCACTACCTTTTATAAAGCCCCAACCGCACCTGACTGCTGTGGGGGACACACCCATAAACGTCCTGAACGCAGAAAACAAGACAATACAAGCAGAGAGCAGAGTATCTGCAGATAAATATACCATCACACACTTCTTCTGGGTCATATGCGATGATTGAGAGGGATTACTTTTGTATAAGTCTACACATTGTTTTGTTAGGAAAAGCCTGCAGAGTATATCTTTAGCTCTCTCTTTGGTTCAGTTTCTATTAACAAATTAACTGTGGAATTAATGTTAACAAGTTATTAGTAGAAGGTTTTTTAATCCATCAGGTCTGGAGTTGTAAATGAGGTCAACAGTCCATGAAGTAAAGAGCTAAAGCTGAAAAGACAAAGCAAGTGTCCTGCTGAGGGAGGATAAACACCAAGTAGAGCTTTTTCAAAACCTGGCAACCCAAAACTTGTATCCTTATTAATGGCTTAAATTAAGCTTAGATAACTTAATTAATTACAGCTAATAAGCTATTTAAAGCGTGCCTTATCAGAAAGTGGTGCTGGAATGATACAAAGCAAGTATTAATAAAGTGCACTTTACCAACACAGCCAGCTTTAGCTCATCTGAGATGAACAGACGTATCAGAACGGAAATTTTAGTGATATGTTTTATTTATGACATGTTAGCTTGTAGGCAAACTGGCAGTGTCTGACACCACTTTAGTGACTGTGAAACATACAAAAAAATCTGTTTGGATGGGGTTTTTGCTCTGTGGTCCGGGTTACAAAAACTGCACTCTACTATGTTTCCTGTCAAAACTTTCCCAATGCTAATGCAAACTCAGGCTCTGCACTGGAGGTGTGTGGCAGTCTGTTCCCCTGATGATATGCCTTTCCCATATTAAACAGCAATGAGCTTTTGTATTAGTGACGTGCCTAATCTAGCTTGCTCAGCATACATTTGAATCTCATATTTTAGGGAAGTGCCCATCCCAGTCCATCTCGCGCTTCAGTAGAAGAATATGAAAACACCTCTCTGGTGACAAACTTGGCACAGATACAAGTCAGAATAGCCAAGCTCACACATTTTAGGGGTCATAAACAAAAGAAAAACACATTCTGGAGCAAAGGAGGGCTTTAAAGTTTCTGGGAAGGATCTTATTAACATTCCTGCTGAATGAGGTTTGCCGAGTTTCCCTCCAGTGGTTGGATCATGCTTCAATTATTCCTCTGACACACAGCATTACAATGCAGTGGGTGGACAGACACATCATTGTTTTCTCTACTGTAGCATCCACATTCCATGAATTAATTTAGGATATCTGATATTATCAAAAGGAAAAAAAGAAGAGAGCACCTACTGGAATTTCTACCGACTGCAGGCCGAGGTCACAGGGTGGTTTGAGGGCTTTCGGCCGGGTGGCGAACCAGTATGTGGTGAAGGCAGCGAAGGCGCCCATGCCCATGAGAGCATTGGTGGGCAAGCCGCGCATGTACTGCCGAACATCATCCAGCTCGGGAATCCGCAGCTGTCTCAGGACATCCTGAGCCTGCATGACTGTTGTGCACTGACCCTGCGGGGAAACACACACAGGAGCGTTATTACATTAGGAAACTTTTAGTCTGCACTTCTTCTGCGTATGTGTGTCTCTGTTCCAGTTAAGCTCAGAAATATGTTTGGGAAATTTCAGTTTTACTTCGTCATAAAGTAACCGATTTACCATCCATGATGAGTGTAATCACAGACTTCTTTCTTTTACTGTAATTTATGTATAAAACTGTTTAAAATGTTTCTAATTTGATGTTCCTGTAGAGTTCCCTCAGGATGTGATGGTACACTAGGACCTACTATCTATTTATCAATGGGGCTCTTGTTTTAGACCATTACACAGCAACATGAGAGCTCACTCTCACTGAAGAAGAATAGTGCTCCCATTCAGAGTTAAAGGTAGTTCACTGCCATCTGTGAAAACACCCTCTTTATTTATTACGTGATCTCATTTTGCACTGCTCTTTTTTACTTTTAAAAGATTATTTTTGTCTTTAATGCACAGTTTAAAAGGTACAGTACACTGACAGAAAATTAATCAGCAACTATTCTGATAATCGATTAATCATTTAAGTCATTTAAAAGAGTCCAAACCTTCTCTTGTTAAAGATTCTCAAATGTGACAATTTCTGTTTTTCCTTGTCTTAACATTACATTAAAATTAATATTTTAAGGTTATGAACTGCTTGTTGGACAAGACAGGACATTAAATTTCAGTTTTTAGATTGTGATGGATATTTTTAACCTTTTACTGTTTGTTTTGCATTTCTGAAAATTCTGAATTCTGAAAATAATCATTAGTTGCAGCCCTTACAGTTAATAAAAGTCCCTGACTGGAATCAGACAGGACACTGAAGCTACACTGTATGTATCTTCACCTGTAGGCCACCCTTTTTCTGAACTGTTACCATCCTGGTGTCCAACATGTTTCAAGTCAACAGCTGCCCCAGCTAAAGAAAATGTCCTGAATTAGAACCACACATTGGTCACATTGTTTTGACTTCATAGTATTACTTCTTATCTTAGACTTTCATTTCTTCCTGTTACTGTCAAGCAACTGACAGCAGGCAACATATGAAAGCTTATTCCTGACACAAGACGTAATAATAACAGAGAAACATAATGGATGAAACCGAAACAAAGCATGAAGGACAGATCCACAATGAATCATACAGCATTTAGCACTGTGATTCAGTGATTATCCAACACTTAAGCACTCAAATATGTTGGGCATATAAACCCATAAGACATCTGTGGAAACAAATGAAAGCCATATGTATTGGAATTTTAACAGCCACTGAAGAATTCGATGTTCATAAATTCAGATCCAAAGATTCAAGTTTGAGATTTAAAAAAAATAGATTGAGGCTCAAATATTTTTGGTCAAAATTCAAGTGGAAAATTTTCAAACAGCAACATCACAGCTACTCAGGACAATAAATAACACAAGGAGCACAGACTGGTCAACTTACTAAAGCTCCATCAGTGTCTCTGGCAGTCATTTTTGGTTTTCAACTTTCGAGCAGCTTTTTTGGATCACATGACTGGCAGACCGTACTCTGATTGGCCAGATTTCAGTTTTAACTGCACTCAGGCTTGATTGCCTATCTTGTCCGAGGTAGCCCATACAATGCTAGTGGAAACTCTTCATCTTGATTTTTTGGATCTGAATTTGACCGAGAATTTGAGCAAACTAAATTCAGCTCTAAACTTTTTAAAGCCTTTCTAATCTTCAGCTTTTGAAATAAAGAAATTTCATATTTTCAAAAAGGTAAATTCAGAATGTACAAAGTCAGATAACCTATATGGTTTGCAAAGTAAAATATTTCTATGCAATGAATTCAGTTGAGTTTACATTTCAATATTAAGTATTCAATGGCTGTTAAAGTCAAATACTTACATCTCTTATTTGCTTCCACAAAAAGAAATCACCACTTTGAGTTGTTTCGAATTAGGTTTGATCTTGCACTTTTAAATGTGAAGTTTAATACGTCATAATTCATCATTTATTTATGTTTTATGCCCTCTTCTGAATTTAGCTTATAAACTGTAGGGCATCAGATGAGTGATGTTTATAAAGACGATCATTAAAGTGAATCACTCAGAGCACAGAATCAAATGCTATTAATCATGTGTTGTTTACAAGAACAAGAACTTCAGATCCTTGAACGAGGAAAGAGGCTTTTTCTTTGAGCGGTCTTTATGTTTAAAACCATAAAACTAAAAGCTGAAGATTCTTTTCAAAGACAAACTTCCAATGTCAGTAAGCTACTGAAAGTGTGAATGTTCACCATTGTTCTTGTTCCTCACTTCCACACACAATGTATACAAAAGGAAGATGTGCTCTCCCATTCAGCAGCTGTGCATTTGGAAACAAAGACACAGGAAGGAAATATGACTCCGCACACATTTGCAGATCACAAGCCCTCATGGAGGAACAAGGACACCACCACAGACACTCAATGCTACGCTACCTGTGTCTGGTGGGAAGAGGGGCTTTGTGGTCCGGATGTTTAAGAAATGAACTCACTGGTCTGAAACCTCACACTTGAAAGTCGTGGATAAATGGCTCTGTTCCTCTGAAATTTTAATAAAACAGTCAAATGACTTCTAATTACATGTTAATGTGAAATGCAAATTAGATGAGCCTGTGGCAAGATGGCCAATTTAAACTCACCAGCTAATACATCTCACCAGCAGTTATATTTCATGTGAATATGGAAATACGACAATTAATAATGCACTCTTTAACATTTAATGTTTCTTCAATTTGTTATCAGACTGGGCAGCTTTATGCACATCATGTTCAACTCATTTGACCTCTAGATTAGACTGTAACAGCCCTGTAGGTAAACCAATTACTACACAACCACCACACTCTAGGTAACAATTGACTTCTCACCTACTTCTATTATTACCACAGGGCCCATGGCAACTGGGACCAGTGCCAACTGGGACAAAGTACTGAGGTAAAGCTGCTTTAATTGACTTTTAATGACAACTTAAGTGCTTTAAATTGTTAATGTGCTGAACGACATTTATGATAATCTCCTTAATTTATATACAAAACAAAAAGCACTGCAACGACTCATTAAAGCTGTTCAATTCTATTTGTGCTCTGTAACAAGAAGAAATAATAAGAAAATACAATAATCAAAAACGCCACATTAAACCTCACAAATGCTCCACTACAATAAGTCACACAGATGTTCCTCAAAGCTACCATGGAGGACAAGATGATCGTCCATCTCAGCACCAGGACAAACTTAAACGGCGTTAACTCGATTGTCAAAAACTTGACTGCTGACAAATCAAGCTCTAATAAATCTATACTCACAGTCCCACAGTGTGTATATGAAGAAAGGGTGCAGACTGTGTCCAAAGGCGGAGAGGCACAGTTATCTGACGGGCCCTTTGCCGCGGCAGTTGCTATTAGAAGGACTCACTCTGACCTCTAATAGACCTCCGAGGTTCTCACAACTATGAATAGCAAAGACACGCCCCTCTCAAACAGAAACACAGACGCGTGAGGCAAAGCTGCCCGCTCACTGGAGAGACACTCAAGTAGCAGGTTGATTTGAACTCACAGAAGTTTGAGCTTTTTGTCCTTGTGACAACACAACAAGTAGACATGTGCACACGACTTGTATCCACTCGCATGTGTGTGAAACTAGACTAAAGGTGACGGTGGCCACAAATTCAATCAGAGTCAAGAAGTAATGCGCCGGGCACCAATCTGAGTGATTCAGCAATGTTTATCCAAGACTGAATGACCAATATCTTATCATACGTTATCTGGACACAGCGTGTGTGATTCTTGTGTTGCTGAGCATCCAAACTGGTGGAAGTAGTCGGACAAATAATCACATGCTAATTACGGGAAGGTCTTTGTATTCCACATGATAGATATGTTGACAGACTCCCTTATTTTCATAGTGATATCCCCAAGTATGTGAGCGCTGACACTGATTAAACCCAACCTGAGCGTATGTGCAGATTCCTTGGAGTCTAAGAAGATTAATAAATTATAACTTCCAGTTTATCAACAACAGTTGCCAGTCAAATAAATACTGTAGGGAAATGTTAATGTGGATTTATACATTTCATACTAGAGTTTTCTGCTATGTAAAAGGAAAAGACAGCAAGCCTGAGAGCAAGCGAAGTGTATCAGCTTTGACTCGAACAAGCACACATGGATCTTTGTGGAGTGTCACAGAAATGATGCTGAATTGTAGCGACAGGGTGGTGTGGGTAAAGTCCGATTCGAAATCCTATCATGGTATATGTAATTTAATGTCATTATAACAATATATTTAGCAATACAGACAATTATTTGGATTTTATGGATACAAAAAACCCCAGAATAAATACCTGACAAATCAAGGTCACATTGATGCTAAATCATCATCACTGAAATCAACAGAAATAGGTGATCAATATGAAAAATACACAGGTTATACGTGATTAATCAAATTACAAATTGGTCACTTGCAACTTTAGAAACATCGGAATTTGCCTGCGTATCTCCGGCGTGAACAAAATTTATAACCTGCAACCAACAACTACTTTCATCTATTAATCCACAGACATCGTTTATTAGTTTATTGTTCTGTCAATGGATGAATTAAAAAATAAAAATAAAAAATAAATAAATATATATATATATATATATATATATATATATATATATATATATATGCCAATCACAACTTTGCAGACGCTAAGGTGGTGTCTTAATCGTCTAATCGTCAGTCCAAAACACAAAGGTGTTCAGTTTTTTTGTCGTCGTACCAGAGGGTGTGAAACATTTAAAATTTTTGCTTGAAAATAACTGAAACGATTAATCAATTGAATGTTTCTGCACTAAAACATTTGCAATTTCAACACATGATTTTGTCTCAAGAAACATGCGTTTATTGGCATTTATCCTGATTTCTTCTTCACATTTTACAGACTAAAACAATTAAGGGTAATTAATGGATTACGCAATAATTTAAATAACATTTAGTTTCACTCGTATGTACATGTGTTGTTCTGTCACATAGCCAACAAGAGGCAAATGCCATTGGTTGCATGCATGGCTTGGAGTGGCTGAAGGCAAAAGGTAATGCAACAACTCCCCCCCCGGCCACCACCGTCACCTCTGCTCTCCATACTTGGACTGGGAAGATGACAAGCCAATGGCAGAGCCAGCTTGCCAGTCACCCCACACCCGAGCACAGACAAGACATTGGAAAAAAAAGAGGGGGAGAGGGCAGCTGGTTCATTTGACACATAACAGCACATCAAGACTGCAGCCTGAGAGCAGACTACAGCTGTAATTTTGAAACCGCGGCCAGGATGTCGAAGGAAAAAACACATGGTCAGTCAGTCACAGTTGGTTTCCGCAAAAATGTTTAAGTTCCTCTTTGTGGAATGGTGCACAGAGAAAGAAAAGCTTAAAACTAAAAGCGTTGTTACACTTAACAGCTCAATGGCCTGGGTGCTGAGTGTCAGGTCAAATGATTTAAGCTCATTATTACAACCTTACCACTGGAGGATTATCACATACAGCCTTTAAACAAACTTTACTTAATCTCATCATGACGAGACAGTCGCTTCCAAGCAGCTTCCTCTCAGCTGTTACATGACTCTGCACAAATTGGCTGAGCCAGCTACAACTGTAACATCTGCCAGACATTTGTCATTTTATCTGGCAAAATAAAGAGTCGCCACAGGGGTGTTAATCTCTGGGCACCTCACATAATTATTGACGCATCTTGATGCATTGTTGCATCAGATTTTTTTGATGCTGATACACAGTGGAGGGTATAAGGAGGTATACCCACCTCTTTTTCTGGCTGTTTGCACCTATGAGACAAAAATCCATTGGAATATCCTCCTGAGTCCTGAACTTTTGTTTGGCATGCATTTTTAATTTCTCCTAGCTGTTTGGGATCAGTAGGACCTGATAAGTATAAAAAACTAAACATTGTAAACGATAATTAAGTCCCAATGTCCTCAAATGAGACGTCAATTAAGTCCCAATGTCCAGATAAGTACTTACTAATTAACGGTATCTTACCTTGTTACTGTTGCTAAAATTGGTCAAATGTGTTGCCATATCAAACTACAACCATTACTAATAATAAATTAACAAGTTTCAACCATAAAATGTGATCAGGTTTTAGAACTTGTCCACTTTTGTGTTGGGTTCAGCTGCAGACTGACTTGGCAGAGATGGCTGCCATCTTGTTTTTACATGGATTGGTCTTACTACCACTAGATGGCATAAAAAGTGTCTAACAAGGACAAAAGGTCTAAGTAAAGTAGAATGAAGCGTAAGGTCAAGTAAACCCAAAATGTGATGTCCTCATATGACCACACAGGGTCTCAGGAGGATATATAGGAGAGTATACCCACTTCCTCCTTGGTAACTTCCCCATATCCAACTCATCAACAACCACTACACCACAGTCTATACATGATCTCTTTTCTCATTTTTCCCTCACATCGCTATGATACCTCACACACATGAGATTTACACAGCTACAACTTCTGTCTTATGTCAACTATCAGGATGCCACATGACGCTCAAAGTAGTAGTTTAACAGCTAAACTGTCCGAACTAGCAACAGTAACTAAGGGGCAGCAGGTCTTTGGATTGGTCAAATTACAGCCATATAATTAACGCAGAGCCCAGTCTTCCGAAACTGTTACAAGCAATCATGTTGTTGAGAATTGAATCACATCTTTCAAGAGAGACTCTCAAAGCATCAAGGATATTTTCCCCCACCTGAAGTCGGCGGACAGAAATAGGAAAATGCTTTTGTCCAACTCTCATTGAAAACAAGAACCCATTTTATTGAAAATTATGAGGTAAATCTCGTAGACTACAAGATGTGCCGGGCGAAGGGAAAGCTCGACAGGTGTAGCAACATTTTTTTTTTCCTTATGTGAACGTAAACAGTACCTTTGGGTTTTGGAATTTAACCTGCAGATATATACAATGGATGAATGATACTTTGCATGAATTAACACTTAATCAAACAAAGTTATTTCGTAGATATAAGTTTTTCAAGTTCGTGTAGGCTATGGAGTTTTCAGTTTAGGTAAAGACTACATTTTTCTAATATTAAGATTTGGAAGTTCATTGTTGAAACAACATACCAACTTATCATGTGAGTAATGCGTCTTGTTTTTACAGAGATGCTATTATATATTGTATATGTATATATTGAGAAAGATTTATGATATAACAAGATAAAATGATGTGTTCATATAGCAAAAAAGTTTCTTGTAAAAACATACATTACATTAGTGAAAAGGATCTTTATAATGAAAAAGATTAGGGTGGCGATACGCTGCCATGGCAGATTAATAGTTGACAAAAACAATCGTTAGTTGCAGCCCTGACTGCTCCACATCCTTGTTGTACGTCAGTGATTGTCCGTTACAGATTTTCTGCCTCGTTCTATAAATAGGATGGGCAAGACCATTTTATTAACCTGAAACCAAATGTCTTCAGGCAATGACCTCATGCGGCAGTTCACTATTGATCCTGTTCTAAAATTGCAAAATGCGGAAATTCATGTGTTATTGGATCTTGTTGTTGAACTGCTTCAGTGCAGCTGCTGATACCTCATTGATAATTCAACAGTTTTACAAATAGTACATCATGTCATGAGGGAAGTAATCTGAATAGAAGGATGAGTCAACATATTCCTATCTAGGTTTTAAAGGGATAAAGTGTGATAGACCACATTGCCTTGATTGGTATGGTGTGAGCAACTCTCTGAAAGACAAGCTGTGAAAGCGTGAACAGGAAGAGACAGCCTCAACCCTCTGAGTGTATACGTCTGTCAGTGCACAGCTGCTGGATGGTTGATGAAGCCCATGTGGCTTCATCTGCATCAACCCACTGCCTGCCTCATGTCCATCCTCCTCCAGTCAAATTCAACCTCGATTTAAGGACACAAAGCCTGACCTTGCACAAGACGGCCGCACTCAAGACTGCAGGTCACTGGTGAAATCACACACTCCCTGTCACATGGTCTCACAGTGGAGAAATGTAGGCGAGAGGGAGGGTGAAGGACGGGATTTGTAAAGTGGAACAAAGGTCACGCACCCGTCACCAGCTACCAACACAGCATCAGGGCGCATGACCTCCACGCTGTAGGTCAAAGAAAGCATGCTGTCGTTTTGAAATGACAGTGTACGAGTCTGAGTGAAATCTGGGCAACAGATGAAACTGAAAGGTCAGACGTTTCTTGTTGAGAAACAAAATTTATCTTAAGATTTACTGTTGCTACTTTGAGTGTATCCTCCAGGTCTTACAAAAGTCTTGGATGCAGATCCTTCCTGATAAAACATTTGTGAGGATGATTTTTTTAAAAATATTTTAAATGGTAGACTGTTTACATCGTCTTCTATTTAACTGTGTCTGTGAGCTGCATTGCTACACCTCTTGTGTCACCACCACCAACTGTCAGTCAGCAAAATAGCAAGAAACCATCAGGGTGCAAATGACAGATGAGAACATATATCGACACCTATAATGATGTGACAAATAGCCACTTTGTTAGCGTGCAGGTCGCACATTAGCCATATTACTTTTCAAGATGGCTGGGGTGTTACTTTAAGTTTTCAGGTGTTTTGCAAGGCTCGTTGTGGATTTGTGACATACCAGTTTCCTCTGGCATATCTGGCCTCCTACTTTTGTGGGTTATCTTTGCAAATTTTGAAACAATTCCGGACGCTTGACATTTTCGACATCCTTCTAGATATCTGTGGGCCTGTCACACGTGGTTAAACTGTCCCAGTTTCAGTAGTGCTGGACTGCTAGTGACTGATATTAGCTCAAGCAAGTCAGAGTCACAAAACTATCTCTAAGTTTAAATGTCTGAGACCAACTACAGATAATTAATATTGATGCATAATGAATAATGTTGGATAACTATTTCTTAAGTCATGGGGTTTTGGGGTGATGCATGTATACACAAAACAAAATAGAGCATTTAAAAACTGATTTGGACATCGATCACCATGGCAACTGTCAAAGCTTCGAGGCATTCGTGTGAGCCCTAATTCATATGCAGATGTCTGTTCATGGAGATTAGCCGAAAGGAAGAAAGTCACGGCCCGGAAATCTGCTTGCTGCACTGGATCTCCCGAAATACTGCCCACTGCCTCCAGATGCTTTATCATGATCAGAGCGATAGCTGATGGGTTCAGAGATCGAAATATTGACAACCTACTCCTAAATCCATCAAACAAAATTCCAACAGACTGTAGTTATGCTGCCATAAAACTACGCTGCAGCAGTTATTCTCATCACAGATATATCTGACGACCATTTCTTCAGTCATTAAGTCTATAAAATGTCAGACATGTCAGCATGACATAATCTAATCTGGTGTACACTGTGACTGCACACAAACTTGTCGACTCTTCTGCTACTAATCACGCCACTATCTCCTTACGTCATTTTGTCTCAGATGCTCCTGTGTAGTCAGTTTTAAAATATTCTTATTTTATTTTAGGTACCTCTTATTTATTTCTGTTACTTTCTGTACTCATCTGTATTTATTTCATCGACTGAATTTCCCCACTGGGGATCAATAAAGGTTTATCTTATCTTATGACGGATTGTAGTTAGTTTTGTCCGACCAATGACCCCCAAATATACAGTTTACAATCACATAATACAAAGAAAAGCAGTAAATCCTCACAACTGAGGCATTATTGCTTGAAAAATGACTTAAATGATTAATAAATTATAACAGTTGCTGAGTATTATTCTGTTGATCTGCTAATCAGTGAAAACTTTTAGTAGCTGTGATGAAAACAAAGGGTGCTTTTGGTTTTACCACAGTAAACTTACAGCACCACAACAGACATTACACTCAATAAAAGCAGTATGAAGTGGGATGACATTGTCGACTGGATGAGTGACTGTATATAAAATGGTTCAGGATATGAATCGTCATACTCTTGGGGGTGAATTATGTTTTAACTGCATCTTATGTCCCCAAAATGGGATGATTTCTTTTAACTAGCTGACATTTGCCATCAGAAAATCCTCTGAGAGAAACAGCATCCACAGTGGTTCATTCTTCTCTTAACGCTCCATGCAGAGGCATGATAATTTGAGGCCGGCTTCTTAAGCCAGATCCTATACCTGCTGCTCTCACAGGATTCTTTTAAATTCGCTTTAGTCAGTTAGTGACATCAGGGAAAGCCGACTGGGATGACTTTCATAAATCCTGCCGTGAACTCAAATTCTGCTTTGAAAGTATCACATCAGCACCACCGTCGCTCGTTGTATAAACAAACATCAAGTTCTTTGAATTTCATCAAACCCAAAACAGGCAGACAAGCCGACGCTGGTACTCTCAAATGACCAAAGCGGAGTGACGACAGAGTGGGAGTCAGCCCGAATCACAGAACCACACTGTCCCTCATGAAAGCTGCTCCTGTATTCAAGGGCAAAAACACATGATTGAGTGTGCACGGTCACTTTACAATCACCCCGTGTCTGTGGTGCTCATCTGCTCATGTGACTGTACGGCATAGCCAAAGAAGCATTACCTAATGCTTTAAAAATGCTGTTTAAAAAAGATGGAGGATGACAAACGCTCACTTGGGCTGCATTCCACAGACTCCTGTTAGAGGATGTTTGCCTTAAAGACGCCTCCTCATTGAAGTGTTCAGTTACGATCTGCTTCAACATCCTCTCCTTCATTGTACAGTAACAGAAGACGTGTCTGACCTCCGTCTGAGAGTTTCTGTCGACTGGTGCTTTCTTTGAGAGGAAGTAACAGAAACAGTCCAACCTCTGATCTCAATGACTTCTGTTTCTCTGATGTACACAGAGAAGTTTAAAAGGGCCTCACCAGTGTGTTTGCAAATTAACTTCAAATTACATATGCTTTACGTTTTTCTTGAATGAATGCAAATGGATTTGAGTTTTCTGTAATGTAGTTTTCCTACTATTGAGGCAACCATATGTTTCCATAATTCCTTGTATGTGTGCACATACCATACGTGCCAGTGAAGCTGATTCTCATATCTCACTGTATATCTGGGTCACAAATCCTTAAAAAGAAATTTAAGGAATCCTCACCAAGTATGTTTGCTTTGTGTGTCCAGGTGTTTTTTCTCAAATATTGATATTGGTATCATGTTTGAAAATCCAGAGGGTTCCCTCGGTCATGAAATTCCTGGAAAAGTTATGAAATTAGTAAAACTGTTTTCCAGGCCTGGAAATGGTTTGGATTTCGCAGAATGTCTTCGCAACGTTTGAAATCTGTTTTGGCTGTTGTTGAAAATATATTCATGAAAATCCCAAAACATGTCTAATGTTATGCGAACTATGTTCTTGTGTCACTTAGATAAAATCTAGTGTTGCTGACCATTGAAACATCACTACTATCACGTGATTTACATAGACCAGACCAGCATTGCATCATCGCCAATGCCGTGCATGCTTTTGGGGAAGAGTATCACATTGACACATCAGGAGAGAAACAGGAAAATGTCGAAAAGCTGTTGTGTAGCGGGGTATCCGGGGCTTTCAGACTGAGATTTGAGGCACAAAGATATTCAGTATTTACTGTCACTGTGGTAAATCGCTAAATGAAATTAATCCAAACACAAACACATCTACATGATCTTCTATTTTATACCCCCCCCCAAAAGGGGTTCTGCCTATTTTAAGACACGTTAAAACTCCAAAATTTACAAGTGGGCTATATATACACAGATATTCTAGGCTGTAGAACAAAACACTAGGATCTGTTAGGTTTGTTTTAACCACAGACTTTATTTCAAGCATCCAAACAAAAACCTATTAGAAAAGCCCACTAACTTCGAGACGAGGGAACCAGAGTGTAGAAATGCTAACTTTTTGCCACGTTTTAGGACTCGTTCCTGCAGCACTCCTTATGACGTACAGCGCAGCTAGGTGGTAGCGGGAATGTCCAATGAGCGAGTGAAATAAGCAAATGCCAGCAGTCTGCTCATTTGCAAATGCCTGTAAAGTGTGTGTTTTATAATGTACGGCTGTATCGTTACGCATACGCACTGCAGACTACTTAAAGCAACATTGTGTAAGATTTAGAGGGATTTAGTGGCATCTTGCAGTGAGGACTGCAGACTGCAACCAGCTGAATCTTCTCCTGGTTAGAATTTCATCAGTGTTCATTGTTCAGGAGATTTTTACTGGGAGCTGAATTATCCACAAGGTCTCTTCCTCTTTAAAAAAAAAAAAAAAAAAACACGTACAAATCAGTTTTTCTCTGACCCTGTTCGGCATATTGGAGACAGGCCACTAGCCCAGCACCTGCTAATGTGCGTTTACCTTTTTTCTCTAACTTAAGATCCAGACGTTCAGGAGGTTTGCACCAGGCGCAGATCGGTGACTTTAACCATTAAAATCAATAAAGCAGTTTTGCGTTAAAAAAAATCTGAGCTTTTCCGATGCTGTCGTCATGGAGGAGCTGCGAATTACGGTGGCTGACGGTAATACACAAAAACATCAATGGCCCTATCTGGAACTAGTGTTTCGTTTGTCCATTCTGGGCTACTGTAGAAATATGGTGGTGCAACAAGGGGATCTCCATGGACAAGATCCCACTCCCTGTCTAGATGTAAACGGCTCAAAGTAACCAAAACAGGATTCTTATTTTCTGGGTATCTAAAGCAGTGGTTCCCAACTGGTGGGTCACGGTCCAAAAGTGGGTCGCAGGTCCATTCTGAATGGACCGCAAGTGACTTGCGAACGTGTCAAGTTTGGAGAAAAAAATAAATAAAAAATTTTTTGGAGGTACAGTGAATTTCTAGCACAGAACTTTTATTTTGAGATATTCTTAGAGAGTGACAACGGGCATCTACTTGACAGAGATGGCAAACTAGCTATGACACAACCAAACACAAGTATGACACTGAATATATTAAACTGTGTGGACCTTGAACTAATGATAATGGAGAAATTTGGACCTTGAGCTAATGATTAAGGAGATATTTGGACCCTGGGGCTGGACCAGTTGGGAACCACTGCACTATAAAACACATACTTCATGGAAATTATTATAAAACATATTCAATTTCTTCCAATATATCCCCTTTATCCTACGCACTGAACCTTTAAATAAAGTCATTGCAAGGTAGTAAAATAATGTGGAAAAGTTATAAAAATTAACTGGTAAAAAATGTGTGGGAAACATGAATCCAGTAGCCTGGAAGAGGGATCCCTCCTCAGTTGCTCTTCCTGAGGTTTCTACCGTTTTTTTTTCCCCGTTAAAGGGGTTTTTTTGGGGAGTTTTTCCTTATCCGCTGCGAGGGTCATAAGGACAGAGGGATGTCGTATGCTGTAAAGCCCTGTGAGGCAAATTGTGATTTGTGATATTGGGCTTTATAAATAAAATTGATTGATTGATTGACTGATTAATTTAATACATTATAGCCTTCTTCAATTCCTCATATTGATAATGAAACAAATCCAAACTTCATACTCATTGTGGTAGATTTAAGTTTGAAAATAAGAATTTGAATGCAAGACTGGGAGTGTCTAAAACCTGAAACCCCTTCTCTATAGTCTCCTCCTCATGCATGAGTGCTAATGAGGGCTGGCTTGAGGTTATCAGGTCGCAGTGAAGTAAACAGATATGGCGGGGGATGCCTCTACATGCGTCTAATAATGGTGACATTGTAACCCTCTTCCTCTTGTTGTAATCTTATTTGATTAACTAACAATGGCGTCATTGTGCAGGGCAGGTCCACACAAAGTAGGTGAGGCTGAGATTAAACCCAAAAAAAAAAAAAAAGTTTCCAGACAGTATCGTTTGTCACACGACGTCTGATTAGATGCTACGTGTCCATATCTCTGATTTCAGGGGCTCAGCTGCAGACATACACGGAGCTTCACAGTGATACCGACAGATACACACATGATGAACACATTATTCTGAATCGGGACACAGCCTATCGTTGAGTGAACACCATGTCGATGTGAGCGTTATGAGATAAACGGAAAACAAGATATGATGTGGTGAAAAGACGCCAAACGCCGCTGCTCTATTTTAAGGCAACAATACGGGAGGAGCTGCTTTTTGCAGAGGGCTCGTAAAAGCATCACGCTTTTAACAAACCACTGCAAACGGCCTCACACATGAGATGGTGGATGTGCGCGTGATATTTGACGTAGAGGGTGTTAAAAATGTTTGTACACTGACCTGTGAGCAGCAGCAGGTCCGCAGACTTGATCGCGATCTTGAAGAAGCAACAGCGGCAGCGGCGGGTCTACATTTAACTCAGCTGCTGCAGCTCTCAGCCAATCAGGAGCGGGCACACGTGTTGCTTCGCCCAAACCTTGAGAGGCGCGCTGTCATTGGTCAACACGTTGTGACAATAGGCTAACTGTACATCTCACATACATTTACATACAATGTGTAGAATAACCGGAAAAAGCGGCCATCCTGTGCAGCAGGGGAGAAGTTACTGTGCACATACAGTGGGAGAAAGTTATGAGCAGTTTTAAGACACTTGTTTTTTACTTGAATATCCCCATTATGCTACTTCATACAACTCCAAAACATTTCAGGAGGAAATAATGCAGGTCTACATTTAACTCTACTACATTTACTCTAGTGTTTTTGGTACCAGTACAAGTACAAACCTGGAATAACCTCCCACATGATGTTAGATAAGCCCCAACTCTGACCATTTTTAAATCAAAGTTAAAAACATCCCCTTTTTACACGTCCTACTCCACCCTGTCATGACTGCAAACTCAATTTTAAACTCAATTTTAAATAATTTTAAATAATCTTTTTATCTGTGCACCTCTTGTCTGCACATTTGCTATTTTTAATGGTGATTTTTTTAAAATTGTAAATCATTTGGTAATTAATTTCACCTTTTGTATCTTGTTTCTTTTGCTATTTCTGTGTCCTTTATTATGTTTTACATTTTATTGCTCTGTAAAGCACTTTGAATTGTAAAAAAAAAATAAAGCTGACTACTAATACTTCAACCGAAAAATAATATTCACCCGGTGCAGTGAGAATATTCCAAGTATTTTCCAAAATTAAGTGTCTTTTTTCATAAACGTAATGCAGCCACATGTCTTATTTGTTTAATTAAAGGGACAGTTCACCCCAAAATTAAAAATGCATATTTCCCCTCTCACCTGTTGGGTTGTTAATCTGTCTAGGTTGTTTTGGTGTGAGTTACAGACTGTTGGAGATATCAGCCAAAGAACTGTCTGCCTTCTCTCTAATATAATGGAACTAAATGGCACTCATGTTTCCAGAAATCATGACCCGGTTACTCAAGATAATCCATAGACTCTCTGTGTGTTCCAATACCCATACTACCACACTATAGAGTATGCCAAAAAAACATTAATATGTCCTAATACATAGTGGGTGAAATGCAGTCGGCCAAAATACCAGGATGTTCTACTACATCAGGTCCGATTTTGAAGCATGCTTCTCTGGCTATTCTGACCCACAATCCTCTGCACAGCGGACGATATGTCACATCGACTGAGCCGCGAACTAATGACAGCTTGAGCTGAGCTGTCAATGAGGTAGAAGTAACAGGAATATTGATTGTTTCAGTGAACAAAATAATCATAACTATTACAAACAATAAAAGGACACAACTATGAAAATAACATATGAGAGAACTGCAGATTAATTCCACTGTTGGAAATATAATACCCTCAAATCTACAATCTGTGCAGTTGTGACTTTAAAATTAAACGACACACATTGCAAAGTAAAAACAGCAGAACTCTACAGGTTGAGGTAACAGAAAAAAAAGCAAAAGGGTCAAAGTTCAGGGTGTCATTTTGAGAGAGTAGTATGTCCTGATTGTGAGCATACTGCATGAAACAGTATGTGCTTTTTAAGGGCAGCTGCAGTACATACTAAAAGTAAAAAGAAAAAGTATGTGATTCAGAACGCACCCCTTGTTGTGAGCAGTTTCATGTAGAAACTATTTTCTGAACTACACCCACTGACTGTATCACTGCGCAGCCTGAGTAACCAGGTCATGATTTCTGGTAAGAGACATTGCTGTTTAGTTTTTCAAATGTATTTATTGGCGCTTTGAGCACCACAAGCCGAGTGCTGTCTAGTTCCATTATATTGAGGAGAAGGCAAACATCTCTGTGGCCGATATCTGCAACACTCTGCAACTCACACCAAAACAATCTAGAGTGATAAACAGCACTACAGGTAAGAGAAAAATAAATATTTTTGCATTTAGGTGAACTGTCTCTTTAAAAACAAGCAGTGGCTCCCCTGACACAATTGTTAGCCTCCCTGGTAAAAATAACTGGAGGCCAACATTACTGTCTTTAAGAGGCTGTGGCGAGCTTTTTAGAGCTAGTGCGAAGGTAGTGGTGTCTTATGAAACTAGACAACCTAAGGCACCCATTGGTAACAACCATGTCAGCATAGCTTGTCGGGATGGAGGCTAAATAACACTCCCAAGTCAGGCTAAATTTTGGCGAGGGAACAACTGGTATGGCTATTTTTAAAGGGGTCCCTTAAACTTTCACCTCAAGATATCTGAACGAAAATGGGTTCTATGGGTACCCACTTGTCTCCCCTAAACTTGATGAGGCTTTTCCCCAGTAAATGTTTTGTCCCTTACAATCAACACACTCCTTCAAAATAAAGCTGTATATCATCAAATTCCTGAAAAATCAGTTGTGGCTTTTCATTTTGCTGTGCCATCCCAAGACTTTCAGTGCACCCGTTTGCACCACTACAAAAGAAATCTGAGAGCTCCAGTGAAAACATTGAACTAACTGCCCAACAGATGTTTCACTTGTTTGATGAAAATAAGGTTTTTAAGTCTCAGTTATAGCTGGAATTATCTTAACACTGTTAGAGCTTGAACTGCTCAACAGTATAATGAAAAATGTCAGAATTAAGCTACTACCATCAGTAACAATTATCCCATAATCTATATGACATACTATTAAATGGGCCAGTCTAGAGTAATTTCACTTTGCATTCTTCAAATAAATATTCCTGAAAAGACCTCTGTAGTTTTACTATAAGATTTTTAATGTAGGACTTTTATTTTGATCAAAGTATTTTTACAATGCATTATTACTTTTACTGAAGTAATGGATCTGGACGCTTCTTCCCCCACTGGCTCCATTGTCACATTTCAAATGTCTAAGCATCTCAGATGATTTCATATACATGACTGATTGAGGCCCAAATTTGTACAGTTATTTAGGCCTAGTATTTGTTGGTGAAGATTCTCAGTCATCCAGGTCATGGTAATCTTAAGTGCTATATCGTAGGCAGCTGGACTTGCTTGAGTTTCTTGAAGTTGTCTCACCTTTCATCCAAGAGGCTTCTTCAGCTCTAGTTAATTGGTGCATTTAATGTGTAGTAGAACTTTGTATTATCATCTTTCATACTCCACTGATCATCCCACGACCACTCAGATTTACCTTGTGACCATTTGAAGGGGCCCGACCTTTAGGTTGGGAACCACTGGACTAAACTATCATACAGTGGTGGAAAAAGTATTCAGATCTTTTGCTTCAGCAAAAGTAGCACAACACCACAGTGTAGAAATACACTGTAACAAGTAAAAGTAATGCAGTCAAATTTTTACTGGAGTAAAAATACATAAATAATAATGGTAAATTGTAATTTAAGTACCAAAGTAAAAGTACTCATTATGCAGAATGGGCCATTTTCAGAATTGGATGTGTTCATCACTTTAATGTTGCAGCTAATCCCCACCCTCCTCACATCAGAGCCTCTACTGACTGTGTGTCAGCATCAAGTCATCTGATTGTTATCAACCTCAAAACAGGCAGACGGGCTGATGCTGCATGATGAAATGTCACATGCAACCACATCCTGCAGTGAAGTCGCAGCAGACAAACTGAAAGATACTTGATACACATTCTCATCCAGGCGACCAATAGCATACAGTCGAGTGAATGCAGGACAAAGGTTAAGTTTAACATCATGAGTAGTGATATATGAATCTGCAGTGTCTACAGAGAATCATATGGGGATTCCACACAAGTACGTACAGATGCTTGAATGAGCATAATCCCAAAATAGAGAGCATTAATGATAATTAAAAGGTATTAAAGGGGCGACACAGACAGGTCCTATAGGTGCCCTATTTCCTGGCCTCCAGCCTCTCATTAAAGCATTACAGCACTGGGATAAAATAAATGTAAACAGGTCATCATGTCAAATGGCGATGAAAAAAAGATAGAAAATAGAACTTTGTTTATGTTGGTTGAGTCTAATGATACAGAGCCCAGGTCAATGTTTCCCTCTGTCTTCACTTAGAACAAAGTACATTTAAGTACTGTATAAGTATACCGACAGTTTTGAAATACATATATATTTTATGCTGCATTAATCCACTTCATTTCAGGGGAAGAGATTTCAACTCCACATGGCAGATATAGTAACTTCAAAATTAAACTACCCAGAAACGTGTTTTAGAATTTCACATTTGAAATAGATAAAGGATTTAGTATTTCTCCATTAGAGTTTTATTCCTGGAAGCCTGGATAGGTTTTTTTTTTCTTAATTTCCTAGAAAGAACTTTGTGATCTGATACTTATTATATGTGAAATGGAAACAAATACTGAGACGGTCATTTCAGTTAGTGTTTTCTAAAGGAATTTCCCTTAAAATAAAAGCTCAGTTTAAATAAAACTTGCCAAAAAATTAATAATTGAACAGCAAATATAACAAATAAAATAAACTACATTTTAGAGACTTGTAATCCAACTATATAAGAGCCTACTGAAACACTCTAAAGGGTGCCATTGTAAATAATGGCAACTTTACTTTGATATATTAAATAGGCCTACACTAGCTGTGAACATTTACTGTATTTTATTTTATTTCAATTTAGGACCTTTAACAGTATTTATCCATTGAAATATTCCTACTTTTAGTCAAGGGATGTGATCTACCACCACTTAAGTAAATGTGCAGAAACATGATGTTCACAAAACTGAATTTAGGGTCTCTTTCTTTCTTTCTTTCTTTCTTTCTTTCTTTCTTTTTAAGTGTTACAGGTGACAGCCCAAAAATCATATTTTCAGAAAATATCTTAATATGTGGGTCAGGATGAGTATTATTTAATCTCTTGTAATAATAACAACAGTAATAAAACTCTTATTTAATGGATGATTTCTTATATAACTAAATATTTTTTTCCCTTATAAGAGATACTTTTGGTTGCCTGACACCTCAGATTCCTGCTCTAACATCTGGATTAACTATCATTTATAGTTTTTAAAGGAGTCTGTTTGTATAAAACTGTAACAAGTATAAGTGTTGCTCTTTACCTTTAAAATATCTTCCAGTGAACAGGTCCCTGAAGTTTCCAAAGTGCACCACAGGAGGGAGCTGTTAGGCACTATAAAAAGACAGAGAGTGTATTTATAAACGCACCCTTAAAGACTTTAAATCTTTTCAGACACATTTAAATGTTCTAAATGTCCTTACTAAACATTAGTTTATCACCAGTCAGTGGTAAAACAGTGAGTCTTTTCATATTGTAAATTATAATTCTGACTGGGTGATAAAACGTGGGTTCATATTGTTCACTTTGTTTATCTCCCAAGATGCAAAAATCACTGTTATTTTTCTTTGAGGAGTTTATAATATTTTTTTCCTCTGGATGATCTCTGCTGTAACACACATTGGGTGGGAGGGATATTAAACTTTTGTCCCAGTGTTTACAGGCTTTAATGCCGATCTTGCTGCTGTGTTTGTTTTTCAAAGCTGCTGAACCATGTAGTCTGAACTCAGCTTAGATCATTTCCACGGGCTCAATGGGGACCGTGTGAACTGCTGCAGTTCAGGCGGAGGGTGGCGCACCAAGCCAAAGGATTGTGTCCGGGACCCTGAGAGGTCACCACGGGTCACAGCGCAGCGCCTGACAACACACACACACACACACACACACACACACACACACACACACACACACACACACACACACACACAAGAGTCCTCACTGAGCTGCTGTCACAAATTAGGCTTGGCTGGAGGCTTGTTGATATTTTCCTGTAACGATGTGGAGTACAGACGTGATACCACCGGAGATTAAGAACAGACGTACAAACAAGTAATGAAGATATAAGAGATAAGTAGCCTATATATTTACTAAGCAGACACGAGATTTAGTTGGGGGCCTCCAACAGGCTATCATAACAAATTATGTTTGTTTTGTTTTTGATGCAGAACCAGCAAAATAAATATGCACAAGATGAGCTTAAAATACAGTATTAGCACTGGGAATACTAAAGAAATATCACACAAGAGGGGATAATCTAGCTCTGTGCTGTGTGTGCAGTGTTGTTTCATGTTGAAGCAGATCTCACTGCTCTCATTTGAAGGAATATGTTTAACATGATTATTTTCTCGCTATGGGCTGCAGGGAAATAGCAAAACTGGCCGCTATGTTTTGATTCGCACATTTTCCATAAACTAACCAACTACAGTAGGTGACGTCACGCACTAATAACAGGGTCAGTCTAACTGAATGTGCAGCAGTGTGTAACAGAGAGTGAATGGTGCGTCACAAATGACAAAATTCAGGGTAAAAGGGATTCATATCTCGGTTTTATTTGCACAGGAGCAAATCTATCTGCGGGAACTACAGAAAAATGAACCCACAACGGTTTTGCACACAGTGTTTTTATATGGTCTCACATCAGTAAAGCACATTTCTTGTATTTCCTGTTGCATCGTATTGTTACCGAAATCATTTTTGTTGTTCTGTGCATCCTTTAATGACCCATAACTTAGTGTAATTCTTTCAATAGACCTCTTTATTAATAGGCTGAGCAGTGATTCATTACATTAATAAATATTCTACTGTACCACACTGCACATTGGTGCATTAAGAGCCAAATCGAGCATTCAACACATAAATTAAACATCTACAAAGAAAGCAAATATGAACTTTTTCCTACACATGCGCAGAGATTGCAGCCATTCTGGATAACAAAGTCAAATTCAGGCAATGTAATATATTTGTATATATTTATATTAAGAATAATAACGCTCATAAAACGACGACTCCCCAAAAGAATAAGCAGTTATTAAAAGAAAGCAATAATGGCATGCATTGCACATATTGGCCACACTGTGAACTTTTGCACATCCCCTGAGTAATATTTTTACACATCTTGCACAAAACTGCACAGCTTTTTAATTCTAAAGCTGCTTTATTGTACATATTTGTGATGTTTTAGTATTTTTATAGTATTATAGTATCATTTTTCCATATGTTTATTGTAATTCTTATATTCTAAATTTCTGTGAGTGTTGTAGTTTGCCTTTTTTTTATTTGCTCTTAATATGTTTACTGTATACACCAAACACCGAGGCTAATTCCTCGGTAATAAACCCTCTTCTAATTCTGGGTGCATCCTGGTGCCAAAAATAAAAGCAGAATGTGAAATATGTAGTGCCTTGCCAAACATTTTACGTAGAAGAGCGCATAAATATGAATATTTAAAATGTGTATTTATAGAATCAGACAGTCGTCAGATCATTTAACAACATATTTGACTCGGAAATACAATTTTCACATCACAGTTGTACAATAAATCCTGACGCATGCTTTGGCCTCGCACTGACGCAACTTGGCGTTACAAAGTCGGCCGGCAAAAACTTCCAGTATTTAATTCAGTCTTTAAAAAAAGCAACGGCACACAAGTCCCTCCATATTTCAAAGGACAAACACATAAAAAGTGTTAAAAACTGCACAGTGAAGTAATTGGATTTTATGCCCCCGTCCCGCTCGCTCGCGCTTTTCTCTCCATGGTGCTCTGAAAACTCTCCAAACGCTTCAGATGTCTTGTGAGCCTTTCTTTCTCAACCTCCGCTGCTTTTTATTCTTCGACATCGCTCACAGGATCAAATATATCCAAAGCACGGTGAAAGTTTCGAGATTAAAACGTTCTCAGTGACAAAAAAAGAATCGGAGCAAACTGTGTTGGCGCATGAGAGCAGTTTGAGTCTGTGAGGAGCGCACACAATAAACCTGTTGTTAACCTTGCTGTGAAAATATGTTTGAAGAAAACAGCCAATTGTTGTATGAAATGTATTCAAGTATAAAATAATGCCCTTTGTTTGGGGGTAAAAACTTGAGCAATGTGAGGGTACAAAAGTCCCCTGTGGCATTTACTAGCACCCTTTGTGCAGTTTGCGCTTTGGCGTCTCCACTTGGCGCATTACCCAGGCCCCTTTAAACGCGATTGTTTCTTTCTTTCTAATGACATTTACCGGATCAAAACATGCTGTTAATTCGATCAGAAAGCTTCACCCTTCATAACAATGGCAGTATAATTTCTCCCAAAGTTTGTTAAGTTGACCGAAATTAGGCAAATGAATAGGGGTCTCCAGGCTACCCATCTTGCAGGTGACGGGGAATAATGCGCGTTCACACCAGCTGCATTCTTCTTTATTTCTCCCTTTCTTTCACAGCATTATTAAAATTTAGGCCAATGAAACTATTCATTCGACTGAATAGACATTTTCTTATAGGATAATAGGATACAAATTGAGCCTCTCCAAAGAGTCTCCAGTGGTGGGTAACCCTCGTGTGCCAGAGGCTGCTGGAGACGCTGGCCCTGACGCAGACGACGCTCGTGTGCCAGGGCTAATCACACACCTGCCGAGGAGTCCAACAAAATAAAGAATGTAAACAAAAAGCTTGCCATCTCTCATAAAAGATGGACGTGTCACCAAGTCGTGTGAGAAACGCCGAGAACAAACGGGGGGACTCCGTCTCCAAAAGATCTCCCCTGAACTTGGCGGAACAGCCTATTAAAGGCTTACTTAATTACTCTAATGACACTGGACAGGCCTTAAAACTCGGACCGGGCTTGGATGAGAGTTAAGATCGCTTGCTGGGATTTGTAAACAGGCGATCGTGTGAGAAACGCGAGTTGGAAGAAAGAGGGTTTCTTTTTTCGCTGGCTTTGTTTTCAGTGCGCACAGTGCGCCCCGCCGGATCAGGCGATCCCAACGCTCACTTCTTATTTCCCGCCTGGGTTGTTACTATGCAAATAATATTCCGAAAGTAATCACGTGTCTTTTGAACAGCCACGTGGATTAACAAAGCAGGTTTGCCCCCCTGCTAGCCCATGGCTTTAGATTTTTACTATTTCTTTAACTGATCCTAAATGCACACATTTACCCAGTGCATGGCTCTAATCCCATGGAATAATTTACACCATGAATGCCACAGTCCCTCGGATGATCCCTTTATAAGGACCAGCTTTCCCCTCAAACCTCAGTCTGCCCCATCTCCTGCCACAGCGACACATCTCTCCAACTTCCATCTCATCTGATTTTTAAGAAGTTTGACAGACATCCGTCGATGGCATCAAAAATGAAAGACAGGAAGGTACGCGCTTCTTGTGCGCACTGCACTATGAGGACTGAACTATTTTGCCAGCGCTGCACTTTTAACAATTTTGAGCCACTTTGTGGAATTTTGTATTTCAGTATTTGCATCGATTATTGTTCAACTACAACTTGGAGTTATTTTTATGTTAGTGGAGGGGAAAAGTATTGTCCACTTACTCTGTGGCACGCGTTACAGGATAACTGCGGCGCGCTACTGGTGTAGAACAGCCTCTCTGACACTTACGGAATATTTGGCAATTATAATGTAATTTACTGGTTTACAAACACTTATAAGATGCTAAATCTACTAAAGGAGATTTCAAACATGTCCATTAAGGCGGCAGAGTTATAGAAACTGCCCGGAGCGCAGATGTATCCCGCGCGCTCTGGAGCAGCAAAGCGCGCGGCGCGCAAAACTCTCCGGGAGTTACAGATCTCGTCATACATTTTCCATCGCTCTGTTTCTTCCTATAAATATCTCCCTGGCTGTTTTATGTTCGTATTTCTGCTTGACAAAATAGCTGTTAATGAGGTGAAGCACAATATATTTGTGTGCTCATGTTGTGTCTCTCCCTGTTTCCACAGAGAACTCCCATCTCCCACAAAGTCATCGAGAAGCGAAGACGGGACCGCATTAATCGCTGCCTTAACGAATTAGGAAAAACTGTTCCAATGGCACTAGCAAAACAGGTATTGTAAAATTTTAACGTTTTTTTTTCTGTTTGAGAGATCTTATAGATTCCAAAATATTGATAATTTAGCAAGAAAATGTTTATCCACCAATGTTTATCAAATAATCTAGTCATTTAATATTTGCAGTCAAACATTTTATAATGTTTGGATTTTCTTGATATTTTTGTAGAACTCTGGAAAGCTGGAGAAGGCTGAAATCTTGGAAATGACAGTGCAGTACCTGCGAGCTCTCCACTCAGCGGATTTCCCTCGCGGGAGAGAAAAAGGTGAGTCAGCTTTACACGCAGCTCCGACACTTTACGCACCACAATCCCACATTTCTGTTAATAGACTGTGTGAAAACTTGTACAGGGCTGATTTGTTATAAATCTGAGTTATTTCTATAGTAATGTAGTTTTAAGTTTGACCAAACTAATATTGATACATTTGGTTGCAAGTCCAGGTTTACGCACAAGCACTACGCTGCGTCACACTTGTTTATCACGTAATATCTGCTGGGTTGTAACCGCTGTTTTTTATGATTCATTCCAGGTGAACTGCTGGCTGAGTTTGCAAACTACTTCCACTACGGATACCACGAGTGTATGAAGAACCTGGTGCACTACCTGACCACAGAGGACAGGGCTGAAACCAAAGACATCAAGTACGCACGGATCCTCGCCTTCCTACAGTCTAAATCCCGTGTGGTCACCGAGCCTGTGTTCGGCTCCGTCGGCTCCATGCCCGAAACGTCTGACTACCTCAGCCAGCTGCACTCCTCCCCGGAGCACCAAAGCCACAGCCCGTCTGACTCCGTGTACCAGCAGAGTCCACCGGGACACTTCTCCTGGCACAGCTCGACCCGCAGCCCGGGCCTCTCATACCCAGCAGTGCCGCTCTCTGCGCACACGCAGCAGCACGGTGGATACTTGTCACCGGTGCAGGGACTCGATCACCACTATTTCAACTTCATCGGTCACACGCACGCAAACACGTTCAGTTTGCACAGTGCGCAACACGCCATGTAAATAGCTCCGCTTTGTTTTGATATTGTTTTTATTTATATATTTGTGAATGATGGAAATAGATCATGTACATATTGTGAATAAATATTTCTGAGAAAACTCAGCTTGTTTTGTGATCATTCGTACTCAAGTTTGGGTGTATAGGTGACGCTCTACGTGCGTAAAGGTCTCCAAAATTATAAGAAGTTACAATCCTGTTTCCTAAGTGCCACGGAAAGCAACACAACGGAGGGGAAAGAGAAAATATTTGCACGTTCAACGTTGTAAATTCTCACTTTCTTCAGTCTTCAGTGAATTATTAATGCTTTTGTGATTTTGCCTTACACTTAAGAACGTAGGTTTTGTTACAGAGACACATATGAAAAAGGGTTGGGGTCCTCATCCAGGAAATTTTGAGCACCCAACACTTAATTTGCTGCATTCTGGTTTACTTATGCACCAATCTGGGCCTTTTCCGCATCAGTTTAGGATGGAAATGTCTTAAATTTTGTCAAAATAAAAGTTCTCTACTACTTTTAGGTTTTTAATGGGGAGGACAAATGCACATTCTGACTATTTAGGAAGACATGCCCCCTGTGTCCCCCCTAAAATCTTCACCTATGCATCCAAAAAACAATCTAACTTCTAAAAAAAGAGCTTACATGTCTTTTTAGGAAACCAAAGTAAATGATAAAGTAAGGACTGTTGGGAGTCATTTTAATAGTAACGAAAACCATTAGAAAATGACAGACTGGGCTCAAATTTACCAAAAGCTCACAAAAGCTCATAGTATTCTTCAGTCTTTTCCACAGACTTGTCTTTGGGTGGGTCTGTGTGTTTAATGGGTGTCACAGCAGGTTTCCAGGGGGCATACATGAGCTTGATTCCCACTGGGCCACCCGCTCCTAACTTAAACAAACCTGCAGTTAACAAAACCATTATTTCACCCAACACTCCCCACTCTTATTCAAATCTGTGATTGAATACAAAAAACATTTTTGGACCTAATAAGGGAAAATATGTCAATAAAGATTTTCATACAAAGCACAGTTTCACATTGAAGGACAAAAAAGCAGTTGGGAATGAAAAGTTGCATTTCTAAGATCTTAAAGAAGAAAGTGTCAAAACAAGGTAAAAGCTTTCCTCCTGAACTTGAGCCAAGTATTTCCATCTGTTTAGGGAAATGAGGCTGACTATTCATCAGGAGTAAAGAGGGATGTTATGCAGCGAGGACAGAGCCACCCTGGTTAAAAGTTGGCGCTTATTTACATGTAAAATGTGTTGTTTTTTTTAGACAGTAGCATTACATTGACATGAACAATTTCATCAACAGGAAGGGAAATTTGCAAAGCCTTTTAAACTTTTCTTTCACCCTCTAAAGGAAAGCCACATTGGGAATAGTTACTGTCCAAAGGGGCTCTTTGCCTCCCACAGAATAGGGAATTACTCTGATCAAAAGGGAACTGTTTTTGCCAAGCTTGTGTCTGCTATATGTGACCACGGAGTCTCAATGAATGCATTAAACTGCTTCAAGGCTCCTTCTGTCTTTCTTTAAGTAAGTTGTTGGATTGTAAAGAGGAGAAGTTAAAAAAAGGAGCAGGGGGAAACTCCTTGTTGTGATTTTTTTTTTTTAAACCAAGGAGCCCCATTGTGGTGCCTCTGAAAGGGGAACAATCTCTGCGTCTCTTGTGCTTTATCCTTGAGTGATTGTGAAGAAAAATAATCAACACCATGAAATCAAAGTTTCTCTTTGGGAGGAGCTCAAGAAAACACTTTTACTCCCAGTTTCCTTCATAAGAAAGAAGAAGAAATCATAACACATACATCTCTCCTGTGTCACTAATACCTTAACAGGAGACAAGTACCAAGGTGTGCTGTAGGTGTCCTCGTATGTTGACACATATGATAGATGGAAGATTTGTTTCCGGCTGGATGAGTACAGATGCAGGGATAAGCCCACATTAATCGCCTGGATGGTTGGATAAACCCACATTAACCAGCTCCTGACCAAAAAAAAAGACAAGCAACAACAGAGCAAATGAATGAAATGAAAGACAAGTGTCCACGCAGATGGAAAAGTGACAATACAATAAAAGAGAAAAGGCTTTTGAGGGAATACTTGGATCCCTACAGCTCCAATATTGGTTTAAATCCTGACTCTAAACAGGAGGAAAAAAGACTCATGTTCAGCCAGATGAGAAAGATTTAGCTGCAGCACATCACATGAATAATAATAAATTGAGCACGGATAAAAAAAAAGGACTCAAAAACATTTATTGTCATGTAAACTGAGCTGCGGTGGCAAAGCTTCACTTTGAGAATGTTTGTCTTTCGCATTAATATCACATGCTGAGCATTAACAATCTGCTCTAAAGGAAAAATATTCATCACTGGAATGTCAAAGGAAAACACAATCCATACTTTGAGCATTTAACTGTGGTGAGCATCAAGATCCTGAGGGAAAAAATAACAAGTTTCATCACCATGTGAACAGAGGGACGATGATGGGAACAAGTCCAGGACAGTATTATTCTCTTGTGTGTTTGTATCTTATAAATGTAAAAGAATTTTTTATCAATAAACCCAAACAAATAAAAAAGTTATGTTAAATAAATTATACTATTTTTAGAAATCTTGTGCATCCATTAAGAAAAAAACTAATTATTTATTTAGCAATAAACAGCATTTTTATGTTTATTTATTTTTTATTGTTATTGAGCCATTACTGTAGTTAAAGCTGCTCTTCCATCTGCAGACACAAGACACTTTGTACCACCATTAAATGTACCAGCCAGGGGCCAGTTAATAAACAAACATTTGAGGACATTTGGGGCTTAACCTCAACCTCTTTTGGGCGGTATTTACATTCAGGAAACAAACTTTCCCAGTGTGAAACAGTTTATTTTAATTACAAATTAGAAAATGGTTGGCAGGCCACCCAGCACCATACTGCGGGCCACATTTGGCTGTAACTTCACTTCTTTATACCACCAAGTTTTGTTAGAGAATTCTATGTATTTAATTCTGTTTTGCAACTTGCACTTCTTATTTGTAACTATCATTATCTCAATACACTTTATATCCATGTATAAAATATTCAGAATGTGTTATTCACTTGCACTCATAATGTATTTAGTGTTCTAGTTTTGAAAACTTTAAAAACGTACTTATCTATGCTTCTGTTGTCCTGTTCGGTTCTGCCTATACCTCTGCTGCTGTAACACTTGAATTACCCTGTTCGGGCTCAATAAAGCTCATCTGATCTCACATGTCCTAAAGGGGCTTTTCAAGAAAAGGAAAGGAGACTACATTTAATGCAAAATTAATTTTGCCTCCATAAAAAGTTGCTTTCAAATGTTTCGAGCAGGTGCAACATCAGCTTTACTTTTCTCCAGGACTTAATTGTTAATCTAGTTTCATATGTAGTGAGAAACAATGGTGCAGAGTAACTAATTTACTCAAGTACAATTTTGAGGTACTTATACTTTTGCTGAAGTGTTCTTATTTTATGCACTACATTTCAGAGGCAAAGTATTGTACTTTTTACTCCAGTACATTAAGCTGACAGTTATAATTAGTACTGACTTTGCAGATTAAGATTTTTACAAACAAAACCTGTCATCAGTTTATCAAATATTATTTATTATCAAAGATTATGTAAAGAAAATAAAATTTCTGACATTAGCACCAACTCGACCAACTACGTTAAAATGCTGCTCACACATTACATTGCATTAGTAGTAATATTCAAATATTAAATGTATGACAATAAAACACTGAATTGGGTCATTCTGCTTTTTACTTTTCATACTTTAAGTATATTTTGCTGATAACACTTAAGCTCTTTTACTGAAGTAAAATTTTGAATGGAGAACTTTTACTTGCACTGCACTACTTTATACCAGTGGTTCCCAACTTGTAGGTCGAGGTCCAAAAGTGGGTCGCAGCTCCATTCTGAACGGACTGCAAGTGACTTGTGAATGTGTCAAGTTGGTAAAAAAAAACAAAAAACTTTTTCTTGAATTACAGGGAATTTCCTGCACAGAACTTTCATTTTAAAGTGTTATTTTCTGCTGTAAAGTGAGTATATAATGGATGACTTTTTAACCGAGACAGCAAACTAGCTCGGTGACATATGATGCTAGATATATTAAACTGTGTGGATCTTAAACTAATGACTAAGGAGAAATCTGGACCGTGTGGCTGGATCAGTTGGTGACCACTGTTTTACACAGTGGAATTGAAATGTATACTTTACTTTACACCTCTGGCAAGGAAACAGAAATAAAATACATCCTAATTTCTGCAATGCACCTTCACAGTTAACAAATTATAATGGACACACTAAAATCAAATCAAGCAAATCATTTTATTGATAAGTGATTTTTTTTTCACATTGTTAGGAATACTTTGAATAAATCCTGGATGTGTTTTCTCACAGCCACGCCGATATTTAGTACACCATCACAACCTTGAGTATGATATCGCTGAAGTATATAAATGAATTTGTCATCAGGAGGTGGAGGGGTTGGTGGATGGTCACCTAAGTGAGCTGCAGACCACTGTTTGAGACCAACATACAACAACACTAGTTGTGATTCAGTGCGTCATTGCTGTGTTTCCGGTGGATTTTTAGGCACTAAATGTGGGTTTGTAGCGACCTGACCCTGTTTTTTCAGCGTGGATAGCGCAACGAAAAGCATTCTGCTTTTCCAGCAGTGATTGTGACCCCCAAACACGGTATTGTAAGCCAAAACATGAACTAACCATAACCAAGTAGTTTTTATGCCTAAACCTGACCACACGTTAACCAAGGCACTGTTTCAGTTTCAACATGTCCCCTACATAATGAGGCGCAAATGTATCGTATCCATGATTTACAGAAACATACAAGGCCAACATTTTCTCTTGTTATTTGGGTTGCTTTTTCTTCCTGTTTCCAGTCTTTATGTTAAGGTAAGCTAACCAGCTGCTGGCTGTAGCTTTAATAAACAGACATGAGAGTGGTATCAACCCGCCCATCTATCTCTCATGAATTAGGAGCAGTTCCCAAACTGTTGAACTATTCCTTTAAGGGGTCACAAGCACAAAACTTTGGCTGCCGCAGCTCAAGGAGGGATCCATAAATGCCTTATAAGTGTCTGAGAGCTCCTGTTCTGATCTTTGCCCTCGTATGAGCAGCAAAGTCAGGCTTAGACGCTTAGCTAAGCTTCTGAGAGCGCAACAGCAAATCTCCTTTCCTTTACCATGGTGTTGTGTGTTTGTGTCGCCTGTGTTTGTGTGTGTGAGTGTGTTAGTGAAGGAGGGGTACAGTCAAGCTTTGGGAGCGAAGCCAAAGAAGAAGTACCCAAGCTGTGAGAAATCCAACAGTCGGTGCTGGTTGGTAATCAAAGTCCTCCAGTGGCATCGGATCTCTGCCGGCTCACCTCAGGATGGTCGTCTGATCTCCAGCATGAAAAGACAGAGACAGAGACAGAGAGTGAGGGGAGGAGGAGGAGGAGGAGGTGGCGGAGGAGGGGGCAACAACAGAAGAGGAGAGAGAAACAGAAACAGTGAGAGATAGAGGGAGTGTTAAGAAAAGGGGGGAAAGGGATGAAGATCATTCCCACAACACATACCACTATCTCACAGGGTTTAAAGGGCCCCCTTTCTGTACACCCCCTCTCCTCCATCTCCCCACCCCCCCTCCTCCTTCTCCCCCTCCTCTTACCAATAATGCCAAAACTTGGCAGCCAACCCAGAGCACATGAGCAACAGTTTCCCATCAGAGAGAGAGAGAGAGAGAGAGAGGCAGCCATCCTACTGCCTTGGCACCAGTGATGTCTGAAGAATGACGGGCACTGTAAGAAGAGAGCAGACATGAATGGAGTCTGTTAGGAGAAAAGAAAACAGCACATATGAATGCCTTTTGATTGTCTGGGAGTGATTCTGGTGAGAGAACATCACTGAGATGACACAGAGTTAAAAAAGGTACAACTGATGTGATGATTTTTCATGAAGAAAGGAGCGTTTCTGGATGTAGACATGGGAAATAAATATATATATCACAATTTTTTAGACAGCTTTTTTGCTCATGAACGCTAAAAAAATGACATCAGGCCGAACATATCAGATATGAAATCGTTTTTTCAGTCCTCTCTGCCCCCTGCCAAAGAGATGAGGGCTTCACCTTTTTGCACTTGGCACAACCCTCTCTGTGCTCACCAGCAATGCCATCAGATTATGCAAATCCATGGAGATGTCCCATTCAACACTACCTCCATTTAGAACTGAGATATTTGAGCCAAAAATGAATAGAGTGATAAAAGAGGCTGTGTTTTTAAAGGAGCCAGAGCAGGGTCAAAGACATCTTCCGATATAAATGAAAACATAATGAATACTGTACAGAACATCCCACTGTGGACCATCGTTTCAGTCACACCCACCCTTTGTCTCCTTCTGTTGTTTTGTTGAGTTTTTCTCGTGTAGAGCACGGCCGCCGCCATCGCAGACAATCTGAGGAATATGGAGGCAGAGGGAGCAGCATGGGAACAGTCCAACAAGCGTGCAACGACACACTATAGAAAAAGAGCAAAAGAAACAAAAAACAACAAACAAAAAGAAACAAACTGGGACCAAACTCTTTGTTATTCATGGGAAAAAAAGAGCAAGCTTGTTAACTTGCACAATTAAGGCATCATTTGCCAAGAGAAAGTGCAGGTCTTTGTTTTTGGGGGGACAAAAGGTTGAGAGAGCGTGTTTCAGATGTGGCGCTGTGAGTTCCATGAGGGTGGGTTTGGTTATCTGGTGTGCCACAACAAGGGGCACTTTTGTCACGAGCACAGACAGTGTGACATCGGAAAGTGCTCGAGATAAATCAGGTAATTTTGCATGGTAGTTAGACAAAGAGCGCCATACATTCCAGTTCCTGTGTGCGCTTAGAAAGGGACTATGTGTAAAAAGAGGAGGCAAATATAACAATAACACCATGTGAGTAATTTCACCAGACGTCTCCAATAGAGTGGCATAATTTATGATTTAAGGCCTTTTTGTTCGAGGCTAATGGCATTAAGTTGGACAACATCAATAAATTATTCAGATTTGGACGAATGTGTTAAATCAGAGAATCCCACCTAAAGATATTAACCTAAGTTTGCACTACAAAATCACCAGCAGAAAAGCTGTTCCAAACTTTTCTTGCAACATTTTTTGTTAGTTTTCGAGGCTCTGACTCTTGTGTCTGGTTTCCCTCTGCAAATCCATTGTCATTTATGTGACTACTAGATATACAAAATTACATTTTCAGTATCAGGATCAGACTTCATTTACCAAGTATATGCGTACAAGGAATTTGTTTTGGTGCAGGTGTCAAGCAAAATAAAGACAATATATATCAACAAAACACAGAAACAAGTGTGCGAGGAGTGATGATGAAAAACTTTTAAAAATGTTTTTAAAAATACAGCGATTACTTTTAGTGGACACAAAAATTGACCGTCAATATACTTATGAATATAAAACACACCATACTGCTGCAGTATAACCCATCAAGTGGTAAAATGTTAAATTCCCATTTCCACTACAAAGCAGCTCACTCTGCACTCTTTCTCTCTTTTTCAAAACACATTTTATGACAGTCTTTTCAATTTCTTAAGCAAATCTGCAATTAAACATAGTCCATACATTTCCTGTTGTTCTCTCAAGTTTTATGCTGCTTAACAACCAAACTTAATCCAGTAGACACAAATTAATAATATATATATATATATATATATTTAAAAGTAACACAATAATCCTCTTGAGCTTCACCCACCCAAAAAGAAACCTTGAGCGTCTCTATCTTAACCTCAACATTATCATTGGAAATACCTTCTACCAAAGAAATAGTCCCAATGAAATTGGTTGACAAAAAATATGTTTGTACTCCAGAGTAACAGAGACATTTTCACCAAAAAGGGATGCTGCTGTTCATTTCTTACAAAAAACAAAAACATCATTTGATTCACCTTCATTGTATCGGGACAGATTCAGAAATCAAATGGTGGAAGGTAATTAAATACTCTTGCTCTTGTACTTTATATACAGTTTTAAGGTACTTTGTTTTTATGCTATTTATACTGTACTTTGATTCTGCTTAATTTAAAGTAAATGACTGTACTTTCTACTTTATAAGTTAATACTTTTCACACAAAACATTTGATGAGCTTAAAGAATATGGTATATTATTAAACATTTAACCCACTCAACTGAGAATAAAGCTGATAAATTAGTTTAACCTTGATAAGACGAGCTACAACATGCTGCTTACATGTTAATACATCAGTGATAATAATGCACTTAATAACACTCTGAAAACTGCCATTCTGCTTAATAAGTGCTTTTACTTTCTATGCGTTATGGCTTAAACAGTTTGCAAAAGAGAATTTTTTTGCTACTTTTACTGTAGTAAAGTAAATTCCCTTTCCCACTGCACAAAGAAACCCCTACCAACTGACACCTGGCTTTTGTATTCAATGGGAAAGGTTGAAATTGGCATTCACTTCTGGGACAAACAACTCTTTAGCATATATCAGCTCCAGCTCTGATCGGCAATGATGGAAGTACCGCTTTTCTAGTGTGATACAATGACACGCTGGGCCAGATCCCCGTGCTGTCCATCTCCCTCCATCAAAATTAGTCGGCATCAAGTTTGCAAGAGTCACTGAACAAGTAAGAGACATAAAAAATAAGCAACCACTGTTACATTTCCACTGGTCTCCATGCTGCTGTCTACTGTTTACTAGCCATGTTTTCCAGCATGTCCATTACCCTGTATGTGATACTTCAGAAAAACAAAATAGAAAGGCATACTCCACACACAGCTCTGGTTGTCGGCCATTTTAGAGGGTATTCCCGCATTTAAAAACTCTATATATACACACTCAGTTTAGTGGAAAAGGGGAGAGCAGAAAGAGCGCATAAAACCTTAACCATCAAACTAGCAATGCCACCAGAGTGAGTGAAAAAGTGATGGGTGAACAGGTCCTTTAAATGATTTAACAAGTGCTCATTAAACAACAATCTCCATCCTCCTGGTTGAACATAATTTGAGTGAAATTCTGCAGGACTTCACCAGACGCACAGCTTTTATCTTTGCTTCAGAATGGAAATAATTCAATTACCCTGTTGAGTTGTAAACTGCTCTCATGTCTGTTGTCACTTCACTTTTTATTTCCCTGCATCACACACTTAACTCGCCTCTTTCTCCTCTATTCTCCAAGTGAAGCTCAAGATCTCCAGCAGCACTGGAATTCCCATCTTGGGATTCAATGTGGAGAGCCGTCCTTTCAGCTTCAATCACTCTCGTGCTTGTGAGGCTGCATTCACGTGTGAAGGTTTTCTTTGAGAAAGCCTTTAGGTTGTACTGAGGCTGGTTTATTCCTGCCAGAAATCTTTCTCAAACATAACGCTTCAGTGGCGAACAGAGAATATGAAAACCGACAACGTGAATCAGGAGAATGCAACATGAAGCTCTTTGGGAATGTGAAAGGCTGTGTGTGTGTGTGTGTGTGTGATGTGGTCAGACGGTCACAGCTGAGGCACCTGACAAACTTGACGCCCCAGTCGACTCTTTGCGGGGCCAAAAAGAAAGGGTAAATAAAACCCAGAGGTCCTAATGTGCTCCCTGTGCGCTTGGCTGGACTCATGAGGGGCGAGCATGGTATGTTTGCCCTTTTGTCCGGACGCTCCTCTGTATTTAGCTGCGTCCGGGGCCAGCGTAGGGCCAGCGAGGGGGGACCCTGGGGCGCCACAGGTCACCCTCTGAGGTCACGAACCGAGTAACCAATCCAGGGAGAGGAATAAAGCAGAAACGAGACTGGCAGTTAGTGAGAATTGAAGACTTCATCTCAAGTGACTGCATGCGATCAAACTGAAAGAGATCGAGCAGATATACATTTTCTCATGTGAACGTTGATAGTGTGACTGAAAGCTTTTGATTGAGCTGAAAGAGCTTTTATAAGGATAAATGAAGACAAAGCAGAACTAAAGAAAGACATCCACACACTGAGAAGAGACACTGAGAGACGAACGATTTTCAAAATAAGAAACAATATTGTAAATCTAAAGATTGTTTCCTTTTGGTTTTACAGTGTTTTGACCGACCGACTGGTGTTGCAGCAGTGGTCATCGTGGTGGTGGGCGAAGCGGTCATACCCTCACTGACCTCACCGTGACCTTCACAGCAGGGCACCCATGTCTGACACCAAGAACATGATGCAGCACAACACAGACTATGGAACAACAACGACATAAGGCCGTAACTCAAATAATAAAAGTCACTCATCAAATGAGACAGACTGAGCTGCCAGAGAACCAGACACTTTGACTGAACATTTGACACATGCATAAACTGTGTACACATATATATGCTATGTGTATATATACATAACTTGTGAGTGTTTTATGGTAGATTAATGATTGTTAAAGGCAAAAATCAGAAACATTAAAAGCAGTTTCTGCATGTGATGGTTTGAGTGTGCTGAGTGAGTTCATGGTTCTTTATTTCTTTAAAGTATTTGTTGGGTCTTTGTTGATGTTATATAGATAGTAGTGGAGTAATGGCAGGACATGAGTAGAGAGAGTGAGGATGACATGCAACAAATGTCCCCAGCCAGACTCAGACTGGCGACATTGTGATGACATGGCCAGTCTTAAACCACTTTGCCACCAGGGTGCACTCATGAGTCTGGATGTGGATGGTAATGAAAATAGATGTTATTTATTTTAACCTCCAGCCTGTTTCCTGTCTCTGGTCACAGCATGTGGATCCCAGAGCAGTTTTCAATGTTAAAGTGCCTTGGTGCAGTTTAATAAGTTAAACAAGTTGGTTTTAATGTTTATAAAAGTGAGTGGACTGCAAACACTGTAAGAGACTGAACCTGTTTGACTGATGTTGTACAAACAGAAAAGAGTTATTATTTCTAGACCGTATCTGATTCGTTTGTGTTGTTTATTCAGTCTTGATTATGTTTTTACTGTGCATAGGGATCCAATTGTTTTTTCTTTATCTGTGGGTTCGATTCATGTCTTTTGGAGGGTTTATTTTTACAACTAAAATGCTTTAATTTTAAAATTCTGGTTGCACATTTTTCAACTAGACACCAAACACAATATTCCAGCAGATGACGGTAAAAGTTATGACAGTACTGACACTACTAGTATCTTAATATCCCATTAATTATCATTAAAGCTAATGCAGGTTGGGTTGATTTATCCTCTGGTTTCAGATATCATAAATTTGAATTGACTGACTATTTTACAAATGGTGATAGAGTCTTTTACACTTACATTTTGCTCCCAGCTGTGACCCAAGCCCCTCACCCACCTACCCCACCTCCATCCCTCCTGGTAAAATTAACTGGAGGCTCTCATTACTGTCTTAAAGAAGCTGTGGTGTGCTCTTTTTTTAACTAGGTAGTAGCTGGCATGGCTTGTTGTGAAGTGAGCTAAATAATGTTCTAAAATTAGGTTAAATTTTGAGAGATGGAACAACTTGAGTCCCTTGAACTCTCACCTCAAGATATGAAAGTGAGTCTATAGGTATCCAACAGTCTCCTCTAAACTTGAGAAGGATTGTTCCCAGTGAATGATTTGCTCCTTACAATCAAGCTAGCCTATACTGTACACTACAACAGCATAATTGAACTCCTGAAATTCAGAGAGTGGTAAATTTCATAGCAACAGTCGTATGGCAAAATAATATTAATTTATGGTCTGCTCAATAGCTTCTTGTTTTCCCCAGTCTCATTCTTTATTAAGTAGATAAATATTTCACTGGGACTGTGAGATGCAGTTGAAAGCTCTTGACAAAAATGATCAAATGGACCTCGAGTTTAGATTATTTTGCCAAACTCTTATGAGTTTATATTTACGACAGTATCAGTCCTGCTGCCCCCTCTGAACTCCCACATCAACACAAAGCCAACATACACACAAAGGAGTGTTTTTTTTTACACCCAACATTAATACCCATTAGGAAAACAAACAAGGGCTTGAGGGTGCATTATTCAGAGCTATCTGCTGCACTCAGAGTTGGCAGTTCTGCCCTGCCGACATGCCAACATCGGGGGTGACTCTCAGGCTTCCCAAGGCAGGGCTGGGATCCATTCAAGCAACGATCAAACAACCTGCTTCTGTGACTCTCTGAAGAGACAGATTCAAGTTTGCATTGTTCTAATCTGGAAAAAGTCTTCAGTGTCACTATCCGTCAGAGCAAAAACACAGGATTTCTGTAAGTTAAAAGAATAAATATAAACTATGGAGTAAAATAATGTAAATAAATAGAGATATTAACATGTCTCTATTTGCAGACACTCCCTCTGCTCTGTGTAATAAATAAGAAATTAAAGAGGCTCTCGTCACCTCATCAGTCTCATAGAGATAATGATGATTGCTTAATTTTACAAAACATTATTGCAGATGCTGCCGCAGCTTTTATCATCAGACAAAACCCAATAATTACGTCAAAAAAAAGTTTTTAAAATCACCCAGTAAGAACAAATTCAAAATGTTTAAAAGTTACGAGAGAGTACCAAGAAGTTTCTCTTTTCATCCAAAATAGTGTCAGCGAGAAAATGCATAAATAAACATCATTTTAAAACTTTTTATCTTGTGCACGCTGAGCTGAAATGCCTATGGAAACCCCGGTCTATAGGTTTCGGGGTTGTGTATTCTCGGCTAAAATCCAGCAGCAGACTGAGAAAAAGGCGGATTAAAAACAGCCACAGAACAAGCCAGCGTTTGTGCAGAGAAGACACCCACAGATAACTTTCTGAATGGCCGCTTACGCTTCTCCTTTTCTCTCCCCATCATAAGATAGGAGAGGAGAGAAAAAGGACTAACAAGATGCACATTTTACATTGAAAACTGTTATTGTTCCCCTCCTAATCTGGCCCACCATCTGAGAGGAGGGCTGCGCTAAAGAGCGGGGGGCTTTAACGGGAGGACGAGAGCCAACTCAGGGACAGGGGAGGAGAAGGGGAGAGAAAAGGGGGGAGGCAGGGGGTTGGTCTTTGGCTTTAAGGAGGGGATCAGTTGGGAAGTGTAGAATGGATGTTTCTTTTTCTCTATGGGGGGAACTTTGTATTTGACTGTTGTTTGTATCTGTCTTTCAGGGGCCTGATCCCCGTGGGCCTGGACAGAGAGATGCCTCTATATGTGTTAGTATGTGTGGAGTACTGAGTGTGTCTATATATACGTGTGTGTGTGTGAGGCAGAGAGAGAGGGAGAGAGACTGATGGTGGGATCTACCCCTCTTCTTTCCTACAGCTGCAGCTCAGCGGATTAGCCGTCATCCACAAGGCAACATTACACAAGTAGCCTTTGAACAAAAGTCATGGATACTATTAATGATATGGTAATCCGTAATGGAGCTACCTCCCAGTAGTGATTATACTGACATGGGAAGAATGTCCAAGAGTCCTGGACGCAACTACCCAAACAACACTGTGGCTATTGTTGGCAGTCCTGGTCTGAGGCCTGCACCTACATCCACTGGCATCGGCCGACCAACAATCCCTTCCTCCTACACACACACACACACACACACTGCCCCCTGCTTTCTTGACACCCTTCCCTCCACCCCGATCACCCTATGAATAAAAATGAAAACCCAAAAATGGATGGAGAGAAAGAGAGGGAGGGAAGGGGGTGGGAGCGGAGGGGAGAAAAACAAAGTGTCTTGGCCAGGATCAGCCAGGGATTTCTCCCTATGTGGTTCCCACACACTGACTCGAGCTGGATCCCTCCTCTCTCCCTCTCTCTCTCTCTCTACCCGGTCCATCCTTTCTCCCCGCAGCCAGGGAAGACCACACAAACACTAAATGATTTCATGATTTAATCTCGGACAGTGCCGGAGAGGATGAGAGTTGAGTCAGTGCTCCTCTTTTCATTCCTGGGGGTGTTATAAGCCACTATGGTGGGTGTGTTGGGGTGGAGGTGGCGTGAGGGGGGTGGGGGGGTGGGGGCAGGGGAGAGGCCACTGTTTGCCTGGGTAAATGTTCTCCGTTGGACAGCCTGGGTCACAGCAGGGGTGTTTAACCCTAAAAACTTGTCTCCTTTAAACACAATTACCAATTTCTCTGTTGGCTGCAGCCACTAATCCACTCTGATGTTAGTCCAGTTACTAAGGTGAACACACTTACACCCTTCTCCACCAAAATTAGCCCAAATATGCAGGTTTTGTAAGCACAAGAAAACCTTATAAAAAGAGGCAATACTCTTTCCTCATTGCCATTAAACCAGAGCTGTGCATACAACTCTGCAGTAGATGAGTGTGTTATGTTGAACGCCAACGCACCAGACAAACAGGTTAGAAAGCAGCATGGAGCCCAGTTAAAATGTGATGGTGGTTACTTCCCTTTTTTCTCTGTTACTTATTCGGTCTCCTTTCCAGCTTAGTGCCTACTACTTTTGAACAATTTTTGAGCGCTGCTTGGATGGCAACAAACAGGTGCCTTGTCATTGCATCGCACCGCAAATAGGGCCGAAATTAGTGTGTCCACGACTAAAACAGCTATGAGACCCGCTCAACAGCCACATGACTCACCCACCATACCTAAATGTTAGTTCACAATCAGCCCACTTCGCCTCTTGGTCTGGGAGCGGAAACCCTGGAGAAAATGCTAAGTTAGCATTTATCTAGCTACGAAGTGTTCGGTTAAAAGAGAGGCTGTAAAGGTTAGGGTAATGATTACAGCTTGTTACTCATAAGGTGAATCATGTCTTCATGTGTAATGAATTATAAAGTGTTTTATTGCTATGTTTGGCCTCATATTTATTTACTACAAGATGGCATTTTAGCAGGATTCAAATGACCATCGCACTGGTGGTGGATTTGTCTTGTAATGGTGGCGGATGCAATTTGTAGGGGCGTGTCTTGCTCCAAACAGAATGTGGCTGCAGCTTTATATGTCTCTGTCCACGCCGGTGTCGTATTTCCATCACTGCCAATTGGAGCTGACTGGAGCTTGAGTTGATAAATACTCATGACTACACCAGATTAATTTGTCCTGGCTATGAATGCCGATTGAAGCCTTTCCCATTAAATACAAAAGCCAGATGTAAGTGGGTGTTAGTGGGTTTTTGTCAAGTGGGAAAGAAATGATGTGCATCAGTTGGATTACTGAACAATTAACCAAAAATGTTACTCCTATGGTTTAAGACACTCCAGAAATATTGATAACAGGAGCAATTCTCTCAAATTTATGACGTCATGGTATAAAGTCTGGGACTGCTCCATAGACAGTGAACTGGAAAAGATGTTCTAGATGACACTGAGAGCATGAAGTCACAAGTTTGAGACTTTCTTCTCCGGTTCATGGCTTTGAGAGAGCTCATCCTCACATATACGGACTAAACTTTTTTTTGTCCATGGAAATAACACATTGGGATTCTTAATTTCCCCTTTAAATGAGAATGTGCAAACTGTAACACGGAGCACAAATAGTTTTGGATGAGACAAGATGCAGGTGTTGATGGCACAGAGGCGGTCAGGTCCAGTGTGAAGACATGCAGTAGCAAAAGCGAGCCCTGCCCACTGAGATTAATTATGCAGATATTATGCCTCCCAAATGCCACACACATACACACAAACAGAACACCCTCACACACCCTCACACACACACACACACACAGATCAGACCAGACAAGATAAGGCAAGACAGACCGATTCTCTCATTTACCATAAACTACAAGTTAAATGTAACTGATTGGTGTTTGAGTNATACACACAAACAGAACACCCTCACACACCCTCACACACCCTCACACACACACACACACACAGATCAGACCAGACAAGATAAGGCGAGACAGACCGATTCTCTCATTTACCATAAACTACAAGTTAAATGTAACTGATTGGTGTTTGAGTTACCGAAAAATAAAAACTGAGAGATTCTGCCATAAATTCTAGATTTTTGAGTTTTGAATAAAGTTTGTTGTGTGTGTTTTATGTGTGTAGGCAGTCATTCCTTCAACATTTTATGGTTAAATGTATAACCAGAAATGGTAAGATTTTCTGGAGATAATTCAAGTGTGGTTGCTAATGTTGAATCCTGGGTAGAGACACTGTAAATAAATTAAAAAGCCTAAAAATGTCAATTGTTTGCCTCTGAGATGTTGTGTGAGAGTTGCAGTTTGAATCAAAGTACTTAAATTAAAGCACTAAAAGGGTGTGAAGTGTGAGGTGAAATGAAAGCAGTTTAATCATCAGAAATATCATTAGTAGTTGAAGTGTGTGCACTGTGAATAGCTGAAATGTCAGCTGGTGTTTAAGCAGTGTCAGTGGTCGAAATGTCAACTGAAGCATTTAAACTAAGTGCTGAAGGCTGAATATTGTTTAAGTCTCAGTTGGTGTGCCGAGGCTGAAAGCAGTTGAACTGTCAGTTCTGAGAGTAAAGGCCTTTACACACCGGAGGCAGAACAAATAAACACGAATATGCAAAATATTTTTGCATCAAAACTATCCATATCAGCAGCGATGTGAATCTGCAACAGGTGCAACACTTGTTCAATAAAAAGGTCTGATACAAATAGTTGGACCGGCAGTGATGCATATTTGTGACAACTACCAGGATCCAGAGCAACATCCGGCAGTCTGTCTGAAGTAAGTTGTTGTATAGCATCAGCTACTTAAAGTTACTTTATTGTTTCCTTTCAGCAAGATGCTCTAAATGAGTCTGAGTTATCTCTGGTAAACAGTTACGCAGTGTATATGTCTGAGGCTTTAGTTGTAAAGGTAGGAACGGAAGGAGGGGATCTGGTATGTGCTGTCTTTGTCAAGGTTGAAAGGAGCAATAAAGTTTGCCATCTACACAGACTACAGAGTCTCTATGTTGTTGTTTTGTAATCCTCATAAGGTCAGGCACAATGTGATTGGTTGATCAGGCTCAGAAAAATCAACCTTGTTCTGAAAACAATTATGTCACTTTTTCGCAGTGTAATATTTATGTACTTTGTGAAAATACTAATGACAAAAACAAAAGCTGGATCAAATATATTGACATTCAAACTATTCACACGCAAAAGACCCCCCGGTGTGTAAAAGCCCTTACACAGCTCCTCCAGGGTGTTGCGATAGCAAAATTAATGCATATTCAATCAATCCCCGAGAATTTGGCGTGCCCTTGCAATTTTATCATTCAATGCAATTTTTCTGCAAATGTGACTGATCATCATATTCCTGCTAGTTTCACCAATCATAGCAGTTCAATGCACAATGTCACCAAACTCACTTCCTTGTTTCTGGTTGAGAAGATGCAGATGTGTGCAGAATGGACGTCTCACATTTACCAACAAAAACAACTGCTAAAGACCATGCGAGGCAGTTCCCTGATGTTCTGCACTAAAAGCGGAGTTAAACTATTTTGCACAGTGAGTAAAGTTGTGGTGGAACACAAACGAAAGTCATCGACAGACAACACAAATCACCATATCTTTGCAATTTTCTTTTTTAAGATATTTTTTAGGGATTTTTTCAGCATGAAAGGAGGAGAAAGAGAGGGGTGATGACATGCAGCAAAGAGCCATGGGTGGAAATTGAGGCCCCGGCTGCTGCGGCAGGAACTAAGCTTTTATACATGGGGCACCTGCTCTGCCAGGTGAGCTACTAGCCATCCCCATTGGTCCACTTTTCATTGCAAAAAAAAAAAAAAGTCTAAAAACACTGTAACATGCATCGCAATTCTTTAGAAACACTTCCATGAAATGAGGCATTTTAGGCCACACAATCCTGTTAAGAAATTAACGTCCTTAACTTTTCAGTTGGGATGTGAAAGCAGCTGCAATGTCTCTTAAAGCACCAGAGATGTATGAAGTGTGTGCACTGTAATCAGTTGAAGTGTCAGCCAGTGTGTAAGCAGTGACAGCAGTTGAAATGTCAGCTAAATTGTTTAGCTTAGGGGAAGAAGGGGCGGGACGTTGACATTTACTGGCTACCTGTCACATACAGGATTGATTTTAATGTTCTTTTACTTGTTTTTAAAGCCATACAGTACATGGGCTGGCACTCCAGTATATTGCTGACCTTCTCTGCCCCTACTCCAGCTCCCGACCTCTTAGCTCCTCAGAACAATGTTTTTTAACTGTCCCACGATTGAGGCCGGTGTGTAAGGGAGATTGTGCCTTTGCGGTCGCTGCTCCAAAGCTTTGGAATAGCCTTCCACTCTCAATCAAATGCTCCCCATCCACTGACACTTTTAAGACAAATCTTAAAACGTAAATGTTTTCAGTGGCCTCTGGTTGTTTGTAGTGGCTTTAATATTTCAGTATTTTATAACCTTTTTTACGTTTGTAATTGTTCTTACCGGTGTTATTCTGTTTTATATTTGAGTACATGTTATATTGCTATATATTTGTGTGTCATTCTTTTAATTTGTGCAGTACTTTGGTCAGCTAAGGTTGTTTTTAAATGTGCTGTATAAATAACTTGGTTTGATTTGATTTAATCCGTCAATTTAAGAGAAGTATATTAAAGTACTTAAATAATCAGTTGAAATGTAGTGATGAAAGCAACTGAAATTTCAGTTGAAGCACCAGAGATGTGTGAAGTGCATGCACTGTTATCAGTTGAAGTGTCAGTTAGGGTGTAAATAGCAGCAGCAGTTTAAATCCAACATTATGTGAGTGTAATAAGTGTTATCAAGTATTAGGCAGAATAGAATACTGAATGGTTTAATTATGTGTCGTTACCTACCCTCGTCCACACACTACTGTTTTTAATTAAGTTACATGTGATGTAATGGTACTGTTAGAGAAACGATACACACATAAATATCGTATTAAGCAAACCTTTTGGGAAAACGTTCTGACGAAACGATTTGAAGTGGTTCGTTTCAAGAGGGCCCGTTAATTAATGCAAATTTACAAACAACATTTAAAATGCCACTTCTTAACCATTAGGCTGCCTCTGGATCAGTACTCTTTGTAACAGCTCTGTCCTTGCTTGACTGATATGTCAAAGTTGAGGACACGGCGGAAAGCGGAGAATGAAAATACCACACAGGCACTGACACAGGGATCAATCCGATTGGAATGATTTAGCATTTCTACGTTTTGAATAAAAATGAGTGCGCTAGACGTTGGAGCAGTTTGATTAGTGGGATCCTTAAGTCCCCCGAAGCCTTCACGGCCCTTTCTCTCTTCCGTCACTGCTAGAAGAAAAGTCCTCTTTCTCTCTTTTCAGAAGTCCCTTGGTACCCCGGCTTTTTCCTCACTGTTGGTATTACAAAATCCCCATTCAAAACAACCCTTGTCACCTGTCAACTAAGCCAGGCTGGTTTGCTAGGTCTTTATCCTCCGCACATACACTCACACGTACACAGAGGCTGACTCCCAGCCCCCACCCCCATCTATGCACATATCCCCTACATTCATAGAAATACATAGACACAGACACAACCCCAAATCCCAACCGCACACACACACACGCCCACCCACTCACCCATGCTCACACACTAAAACCACATGTCTGAGAGCTGTTACTATAGCAGTTTAAAATTCATTACCCTGTTCACTTTAACAAACGTCCACACTGGGATGGGCTGCTTTCAGCTGCGGCCATAGACTTCACGTGCTCCAAGAAACGAGCCTGTTGCATCGCGAGCCAACTCTGCTGAGCGAATAAGACAAATTCATACAATCAGGAAAGGTTCAGACATGTATGGAGATTAGACATTAAAGATTAAAGCTTGTATTAGGTGCAGAAAAATGTGCAAATTAATCCAATCTATAAACTTCCCAAGGACCAAAACGCCTTTAAACTGAGTGTATTAAATACAACAATACAAATGCAGTTTACAAAATTAGATGCCTATTTTTTCTCAAAGGTTGGAATTATTTAAGTATGCTTGTATTCATAGCAGCTCCTTTTTTGTTTGTTTGTTTGTTTCTGCACATCTGTTATTGTATTTTTACTGCTGTTATTTCATCAGTCTGATATTTTCCTTTTGGTCTCCTGTGTTTTGTGATCCTTGATAAGTATCTCACCGTATTCATAAGTCTGTCCTATATCTATATTTTTTAACCAATAGCTTTTATGTGGGGCTGCCATGTTGGAAAGAACACTGCTTTTGATAGTTAACTAATCATATATAAATGTTCATACGTCAACAAAAAGCCATTTGTGACATCTTTTAATAGCATTTACAGTGGCAGACCTAATGGCTTATTATTAGGTCAGAAACTCCTTTGGTAATGATTAATTCACTCTCCTGTATAAGCATTCAAGGCTGTTGCTATAAACGTTACTAAGTCTTTAAGAAAAGGGCCATGAACTTCTCACCTTAGATCATCAATTAGGAGTGAAGTAGAAGAAAAAGTAAAGTTATCTATATAAGTAAGTTACCTATATGGAGAGTATGCACCAGCCCAATGGATTTCTTACAATCTGGCTGACCAAAAGTTGTTGTTTTTTAAAGATTTTTCTTACTGGTGTGTAAAGCAATAAAACAGGCGTTATTAACCATTGATATATCCATAAATTACAACTTATAAATCATTTTAAAATATGCCATATTGGTATGGGGTTACTAAAAGTGGCAGCACATTATTTTAACCGTTCGTCTATTTAGTATTTGGAAGTTGCATGTGAAGCATTAGTATATGTTTAACAACATGGAATAATGTAGTTGTAAGCAGATTTAAGGACATTTTTAATGCACATAAAGCATCAATAACTGATGTATTAACAGATAAGGAATGCTGGCAAACATAACATAGTTGTAATCACAAATTATTGTATGTCAACACATATTAACACTTTTAAATCCGTCTATGAATACTGTGTATAAATAGTTAATACGTGCTTTATAACATTTGTTTATGTGTACTCTCATTATATATGATAACAGCCATGTTATACTGTAAAATCAAGTACTCAGTCACTGGTTGTACACAATCCACATGCTAAAAATAATTTACTTGTTCAATTTAAAACAATTAAGGTAACAATTTGCATGCATCTTTTTAAGTACTTAGAACTCTGACATTATTGAGTCAACCCTATGAGTCTTTTATTTTCTGACAAACTCAATTAGTTCAGTACAACCAACATGATTGATTTGCTTTGACCTTGAAAACTTAATTAAGTTGAACCAACTTGATATTTTTCCAAAAGTTGTGTTGATATTTAGTGGTCAAATTATTTAATTTAAGATATTCTTAGTTGTGTGTTTTGATCCCATCCTACTCAGAAATGTCAAAAATGTTTTTATTTTGACCAGCCTCTTTGAGTAGGTTGTAAACTGATTAAAACACGCTAATGTAACAATCATAACTATTTATGCTTATTCATTTATCCACTAACCTGATGAATCATTTTTTAGAGTGTATGTGTTCTTATTATGATCAAATTGTTGACATTCATGAACCCAATTTTTTTGTATATCTGTTTGTGGCTACATAATAGTGTGTTATGAACCATACATTTGTTTTTTGTTTTGTTTTTTACATTCTGCTTGTTAACGTTTATAAGTGGTTTACCCCAGAATGTGGTACTTAATTTCTTGTACTACAAAAACACAGATAATCACAGTGAATTTGTGTAACAGTTAAGTTTTTTTTGCATTCACGCAGCCTATGTGCATAAATATCTGTAATTTCACTAAAATGAATATAATAAACAATAATGTTTTATTTGTGTGTGCACCTGGGTTGGAAGGAGCATTGCTGCATCCCAAACTGCCATGAGGAAGCAGTAGTGAACACTTCTGTTGTTGACCAGTGAAAGCTTGTGCAGCAGCTGTACAAACCTCAGCTTAGGTCTTGAGCCCAGCTTCACTCTGGGAGGGGGAGGAAGGACGAACACGAGGTGGTGGAGAAACATGGAGGTGGAGGGGGTGTTTAACTGATGGCCGTAGAGAAGTGTAAGGGTCAGAGCAGAGGGTGGTCATCCGGCCCGGTCACTTAGCCAAGGCCCAGCGTGCCCTGAGCAGCCGTCGCTCATTAACCCGCTGACAGGGACTCTGGACATCGAGGAGCGTCGCCCCACACAGAAAGGTCACGGGGTCAATCAGCCCTCTCTCCGGCCATCAAATCAAGATGGACGCACAAGTAACGACTTATCCCCCAATCAAAGGGTCAGTGATGCATTGTCAGGCGCGCGCACACACACACACACACACACACACACACACACACACACACACACACATCAAAACAAATTGATTTATCAAAGGTGTTGAGACGTTTTTTTTAAGGCTAATCTACTTCTACTACTACTACATATGGCTAAATGTGGGTGACATTTATATGTTGTTATTTGCATTTAAATTATTTATTAGAAGATGGTATGAATGTGAAGGATAGAACAGAAATGTATGACATAAGTTTCCACTTACCTTAGTATATCTGAAAAACAAAATTACACTGTTTAAACAAGTATTTTATGAGTGAAAGTTTGGTTTTTCAAACTCCTAATTATTAAAAGTGTTTACCAAACAACTTTGGGAACAATAATCTGGAGCTGCAACTACAAATCATTTTCATTAGCAATTAATTGGTTGATTATTTTTTTGATTATTCAATTAATAGATCAATAAAATGCCCTCCACATCTTCCCACAGCAAGAAACGACATCTTCAAATTGCTCATCTAACAGTCCAAAACCCCAAACTAATAAATGAACAATAAAACAAAACATAAAAAAACACACTGAGAAGCTGAAACCAGAGAGTGTTTGATATTTTTGCTCTGTAGATGACTCAAAAGATTTCAAAGTATTGTGAAATAATTTTCAGGCTTTCCCATTATTTTTATAGCAGAGGCAGGCCACCTTACCCAAAGTACAATACACCTTTACAGAATAAAAATAATATGAATTGTGGTTTTAAAGAGTATGAGAAACATATATTTAATGACAGCAGCTAAGGGCAGCTCCATTTTAATTATTATTTTTAGATCATTCTGTAGCTGCCCAGTTCCTTGTAGCCTATTCAAATCCAAAAATTAAAAATCTTGGTGGAAGTACTCATGTTTTAATGCAAAATGTTACACTCTCAAGCCTTTCTAAAAACATTACCCCTCATAGTCCCTTGTAATGCGCCTCTTTGTGACTGAGCACACATGGCAGAAGTTTGCTTTCTGGCAGAAATCTATTCATTTTAACTCAAACCATATTTTTTCCAGAACATTAACCCAGAAATCCCTTTCTGGGAGAAAGCCCTGAAGACAAACATCTCCCAGCAGCTGACTCTAACAAGCCCCCTTTGAGATCTGTGTGTCATAATCTACTAAACCAAAGATGCGTCAAGATGTAGGGGGCTTACCTCATCGGCAGCTGAAGAGTTTTCCTGAGGAACTCAGAATTTACTGATGATCAGTTAATTGTTTTCAAATATCCATTATTACAAATCATCCTTGAAATTAATCATACAATTAAAGATAAATAGAGTGGCATATGTCTTGGTATCCAATCAAGTGGAGTGTTATCACCTACTTTCAGACTGCACAATTTAAAATTCTTTATATCTATCAAGTAATTTATGCTCACATCAACCTTTTCTGCTTTGCTCTACAGCTGCCAGTCTGGAGTAGATTTGGCAAAAAAGTGGCTCCTGTCTCACTCCCACTTTAGATACAAGGGTGAACAAAACAAAGCCCAGTCGCCAGAGAAAAATGTTGGCATTGCACATTTCTGCAAACCACGCATCACATCAACGTTTCTAAAGTGACATAGTACATGAGCTGACTTTGTCACTGTGAGGGGAAGGTGAATGGTGCATGGCGTGGTACCTACGCAAGATGCCAACTAAACTGCAGACCACTTGTGACCAACAAACAACAAAGCTGGTTGTGTTTTACTGACCTGTTACTGTGCTTCCAGTGGGGATAGTGTCACAAAAAGTGGTTGTTTTTTACCATAACATTTCCTGCAAGGATTGTGGCACCAAAACTGGATATTTTGGGCACAATCATGATCTTTTCTTAGCCGTAACCAAGTGGCTGTTGTGCCTAAACAAACCACATTAATCAGAGCATTGCTGAAATGTTTTAACATATCTGCCACATAATTTACAGATGTAACGTATTCGTGTTTTTTTCTGGCGACTGGGTTGGCAAAACTGTTCCATGGAATACACTGCAAGCCAAAACAACAGCACTGTCAGCAATGTTATTAGTGAAACTTAGAATAATCAGTGTTTATTGATTCTGAGTCAGAGGGGTATTGATTCAACTATTAAATAATTATTGAGGCTTAAGTATTTGTCACAAACTCTTAATTTAAGGCAGCTGGTTTCGCTTCATGCTGCAGTTGTGTTTATTTTAAATTCTATTCAAAAGATTTTGAAGTACCATTATACCCTAATGATAACAGACATGAGCGATATTTTATGAGAATTATTTGTTGTAAAGATGAGAAGAAACTGCAACACAAAATGTTCAGTCTATAGAGCCTTCCTGTTGTTTAATTGGGTGAAGTCATCCTCTTTTTTCTTTGAGAGACGAACATTAAAGAAGTCCTCTCAACAAGGAAGAACGACCTCTCTACAGCATACTGTGCATGATAAAACCAATACATTTACATACCAGGACTATTACACAAGAGACATTACAGGTTAAACTCCTTACAAGCTGTGTGACAAAGTCTTCCTCATTACGCACTCTAATTCCAGATGAGATTATTTCACGGCTAAAATGACCCCACTAATTTGGGACTTGGGGCTGTTAAGAGGGTTCGAAATCCGTTTTAAATGGTCTTGAGGTTTGAAGAGGTTGTTGTCTTTCTGAGCAGAAGGAAGAATGGATGAATGAAGTCCACACACTTGTGTGAGAGGGACCATCATCTTGAGGGTGCTACAAATATATTACTCCTCTGAATTGATTAGTTTGTCTTGAGTGACCGCCGGTCCAAGTGGAATTCTTTCATCACGAGTGAGAGATGAGTGCCGCTATTTAAAAATTCTCTACATTTTGGTGTAAAGAAAACAAGGTAGAGGAAGGTAAAGGGGACCGAAATGTCAACGCAAAGAAATGAGAGTTTTTGTTCAGGCTTCACGGTGTGTTGTGGGGGTTGTTACAAACTCCCATGGCTCCATTTACATTCATGCAACTGGTGCTGATATTTAGGATACACAAGAATTACATCATTTAATTGGTAGCAGTTCATTAATTCTGTCATATACCGTTTGCTTAAACCCTAATACTTCATCTGGATAACTACAGTTTGATGCAATGATAATACCTGAGTTCACAAAACTCATTTTGTGGGAGGCTTTTGAACAGATGGTGGAGAAAGCAACTTAACAACACAAGAAAAAAAACTCATAAGAAAGATATATTCAATGGTTGTCAGCTAATTTTGCTTCTTAAAGCACCGTCATATCCAATGAATGTGATGTGATGATGATTTATTTGATTTATTTACAGAAATAAGCCCCAAACTGAACACTAAAAAAACGGACAGAAAAACTAAAATTTAAGTTTGTAAAGAGAAACGGTGTAAAACATCATGCAGAAGTTATTAATGGAGAGAGCATGTCACATACGATCAGTCTCTCTTTCCCCTATTTGGACTAATCCTGATTATTCTCTTCCTAAACCCCCCAAAATGGACTGTGAGCAAAGTTTACTCTGTCTAATTTATCCAATTTAGAGAAGTTAATCTGTGCGGGGGCTGTCTGCACTGCTGCTTCTCTGTCCCAACTTCAGATCTGAAGTTTAAACAGTGTGACACTTTTGAACCTTGGAAACTACCAAACTTTAACAACAGCGACCTCAAACTACAACACTTAAAGCCTATGCTATTGTATGTTAAGTTACAATATTATCAGTAGGTGAAGGGGGTGGTGGATGACTTTTCAGCCCCGAAACGGGGTTGTTTTTGTATGTAAATGTAAGGTATAAATGGTTTGCAGAAAAAAAGGATGTAGCCAGCATTTTTTTATGGCCATTGGGTTGTCAGGGGACAGTCTACACAGAAACAGAATTGCACCACAGGTACTGTAAATATAAATTAGCACAGTGACAAGAAATATGGATTCACAAAAGTACAGATTAGCTGTTGAATTCCCCAGAGGTAGTACAACACGGGAACTAATATAGTAAACACTGAGTCTAAAAGGGTAATAGACCGACAGTAAATTAACAGTTACCTAGACTGTTGTATCGGCAACACATTAGCCTCAGACTGCTAATAGCTAGCTTGGTTATCAGTAAAAAGGTCACAGAAATGTACTGTATTATATAAACACTTTGTTTAAGTGTCCGAATTCTGGGTGTCTCACGCCTTAGTTCAATCATTCACTACTCCCTACAAAAAAGACTAATTCTTGCAATGTGTTCCATTTCATTGATTAGACTAAGTCTTATCAATGAAATGGAACACATCGCATTTCAGGATCATTAGCTCACATTAGTTCACAATTTTTTAACCCCTAGCCCAGTTACCAAAATAAAATGTTGTCATTGTACATTTCTGCAAACAGGGATATGTTACATTTGTACATTTCATACATACACATATATAACTACATATTAAATTTCTAAAGTGACATAGTATATGAGCTGATTTTGTCATCAGGAGGTGGAGGGGATGGTGGATGGCTTGACACCAAGACAGCTGCCAAACTGCCGACCACTGCCGACCCAACCCGGTGTTTCCACCGGTGTTTGTGGCACTAAACCAACGTGTTCTTCTCTTATATTCTCCCAGTCTTCATTTTCACCCCACCCCACTTTCTCATGAACCTCGCTGCCTCAGCCTCTGTGTCTCTCACCCTCCACCCCCACTCCCACCATGTCCATCCCTACGTCCCCCACTGACTGTGTGTCTCCAGGTCTTCCTGATTGGTCATGGGGATTTCTTCTGGTTCTCCACAACAGTGTGTTAATATGTCTGTGTGATTGTCCACCTTGGCTGCTCTGCTGTGGGCACTGCCCTGACTGTGGCTGAGAAAAGTCAGCTGCGTGATGCTGTCTCGCTGTTTTTACACACAGTCTCACACGCGTGCTTTTCACTCATATTGTCAGCCTCCTTAACATTAATGAAAACAGGCCAACAGCCAATAATGGCACCAAAGAGAAGAAGAGGGGCCCTGGAGAGCTCAGGCTCTAAGTCTGCTCAGCGATACACAGTGTGCATCCCAGCCTGTTGGATCCGAGGCAAGAGGATTGTATTAACATTTTGACTTTAAAGGGGAGACTCATGGGATCGAGCATTGTGAGGGAATAAACAGCCAACATGATCTGCTTTCGGGAGGGAGCTGAGCTTTTGTTGACGTGTAGCCTTGTTGTTATGTGCTGGATAACACTGCTTGTATTATTGTATACATCAAGAAAAAAAATATGTAGTACAGAGTGTTTACTTGTGTATATTAAAACTCCAAGTTTCTATTGAGGCTGTAGTGTTACATCTTTTAAAGGGTCAGGCTAGTTATTTTTTGTTTGTGTGTAGTCTCTGTGCCGTAAGCTTCACCACTGGCTGGAAACAATTAAAAACACCAGTGAACTACTACTGCTGAAATGGGTGACATGTTCATTCATTATAATGGACATGGGCACTGGTAGTTTATTATTCAGTCTCCTTAAAAGTCCAGTATGTAAGATTTAGGGGGATATATTGGCAGACATTAATGTGATGTAATAAGTATTGTTTTCTTTAGTGTATAATCACCTGAAAATAAGAATTGTTGTGTTTTTTCTACCTTAGAATGAGCTGTTTATATCTACATAGGAAACAGGTCCTTGTCCAAGGAGATTGCCAAGTTGCACCGCCATGTTTATACAGTAGCCCAGCATGGACAAACCAAACACTGGCTCTAGATAGGGCCATTCACTTTTTCTTGGCAGCCTTCGTAGTTAGCAGCCCCTCCGCAACAAGCAGCATCAAAAAACACTGATTTTTTTTTAACGCGAAACTGCTTTAGTCAGTGTTTTTACCAGTTTAAATTTTGTTTTGGAGAGAAAAAGAACTCTGTAAATAGTTTAGCTCCTTGTAAACAGTAAAAATCTCCTATATATCTCGATCTTAAGTTACAAGAGAAAAAAGGTGAGCACATATTAGCAGGTGCTGAGCTAGCGGGCCTAGCGTGACTAGCCAAAAAGTGTCAGAGAAACACTTATTTGTCACTTGAAACTGCATACAGTATTTTCTAACACTTTTAATCACCTGGTCCATTTGTTTTGGAGAGGAGGAGACCTCTGCAGATAATTCAGCTCCAGGTAAAAACCTCCTGAACAATCAACACTGAAGGAAATCTAACCACGAGTTCATGCTTGACACACCCGAAAAGTTTCAGCTGATTGCTATTTGCAATCCTCACCACTAGATGCCAGTACATCCAACACGCTGCTCCTTTACATACTCACTACCAAATGTGTATTAATCTGCAGCAGAAAATAGTCCCCACCAAAATGGACTATTAACTCTTGTCTGAGTAATGTGTCTGTAAAACTACAGTGACCAGCTGCTTTAGGAAATTGGTCAGCCTTTTTAAAAAAAGTAAAACTATAAATCTATGAGCCATTTTTGAACATTTATGTCTTCAATAGGAACCAGTGGGTTTGGGTAGAGACACTAATACATTGTTGATATTGGTCTTTACATGGAATTTCTTCACAATAAGAAAAATATAAAACAACATCAGCACAAAATGGTGCACTTGGTATGGAGACAAATTTGAAAAAAATAATTTTAAGTGGACATGTCCTTGATGAAAAGTTCTGACTAATATTATAAGGTATTACACAGGCGGGATTTTGGTTACAAATGTGTTGCATCAGTGAAAACCTACTAACTAATCTCTGTTTTAACAATGTGTTTCTAAACCATGACTTACAGAGGAATTAAACCCTACCCTGAAATTCAGTCTGAGTCACATGCTGGAGTCAGAAGCAACCAGTGGTCTCATGCTGGTGAGTTCTGACCCTAATAGCTCTGGTTTTAACCCTGTCTGACACTCATAATCTCCATTATCTTTGAGTCTCTACTGGTCTAAGATCTAATGTCTAATATGGTAGGGGACCAGAGGAATAATAAGATGCTCGTCACTGGTGCTGCTTCACAGATAAAATCAGTGACTGTATTGGAAGTGTGCGTAACGGCTTTGTGGATGCATGTTTATGTGTGTGGCGGGGGGTCGAACTGTCTGACACCTGCAGCTCTTCATACTCAAAATGCAAATCCAAGCCCACACCCCCTCCACGACCCCTCCTTCCATCTCCGAGATCCGAGGTTACTGAGCAACGACTTTCGCAAATCTAGATCAGATTTAAATAATAGAACAAAAAGAATCTCAACGGCACGAAAGAAGAAGTTACGTTTTTTTCTGAAAACAATATGAGAGGCTAATTTTCTGATCTGTTCCATTCAAGAACATAGTTACCAGATATTTCTAGATGATAATTAATACATGAGCAACTGTTGATTAAAAAACTCTCTGAGTCTATAATCATAAAATCTGTAATGACAATGCAGAGAATTTAAGAAGTATATGTCATGTTGCCAAATAAGATTGAAAGCTGCATAAGTAATGTCTGTAAATTTAAATAATGGTGCACAACTCAGGATGAAGATGCTTCAGAGGACAAATATGTGAATCAGAGAAACTGATTTACCAAGAAGCTGAAAAAACTATGACTCTTACTCGCCTAAAAGCAGCTGCAAGCCCCTGTGTCAGCGAGCACCTGCCTAACCGAAGGGCTGAAGTGAACAAGATGCTGAATCCCGACCCAGCTCTGAGGTTGCAGCTGAGCCTGACCTCTGACCTGGCTGGTGGGGGCTACTCAAGAATAGTTCCCCATGGGTAACAAGTAAAGTGGTGCATTATTTGTATTGTTGTGAGTGGAGAGTGGAGTAAATGAGTAAAAGCACCTGTTTCACTGGGTACCACATTTGCACTGTGGGGATGTGAGTGATGCCCTTTAATGTGACTCAGCTCTCTAGTGCCACCCACTGACGATTCTAGAGAGGACAATACAGCAGCATGGACCACAAACTGAGAGATTCAGATAAGCAACAACTACAGATCTGGAAGAGAGGTCACTGCTTTCTTCTAACACTGTTAGTGACAGGCTCTGACATCCCAGTTAAATCTTCTTCAGAAATTAATATATAGTGGAAACATAATCTATAAAAAACAAACTACAGTTATGTCATAAGAATTAGTGAGGTGATGTCTCATCACAGAGCAACTTTGGGAGAGTACAACATTTATGTAGGCAGAGTAGTTTTTAAATATCATAATTAGTATTGGTCTTTGTAATAATTTTAATATCATCACCATCATCATTATTGAGGTTTTATCATCTTGCCATTATCCCGCTAGGAAACTTTAAAATTGTAAGTTTGCCTATGAGTGAACACAGTCAAGCAGCGCCATCCAGTGGTCATGAGATGGCCTGAGGAGGGTGAACCCTCAAAAACTTAATTTTAATGTATACTAATTTTTGTTGAATTCAATACATGTTTGCAATTTTGTGAAGCTTCATCTTTTTCTTAAAATCTGGATTTTACATTTGACACTGCTATGATGACTTTTTGACGTGAGATATGGTTTGAAATATTGAATTTTTATAGACCTGATCTGTGTATGAGATGACTGACGGAAAATTGTGAACAAAATACATGATATGGAACTGTTAACCCACAGACTAAGGAGAAATGGACGGTGTTGACATGTCAACGACAAGATGCAAGAGATTGAGTAACTGCCTATGTCACAGAGATGATTAGCTTTTGAGAAACAGAGCAATCTGGACATTTTGAATTATTTCTATACTTATGTCTGTTTGTTTGTATTCTGCTTTGTATCCCCCCTTTCTCTACCTTTTATCACATCTTGTCAAATCAATTAAAACAAAATGTAATAAAAAGAAATGTGATCTGAGATAACTTTTATAATGGCGTTATATGAATTACAAAAAATGACTTGATGAAGCCGATTTTGTTTGTAAAGACCTACATTTTTTTGTTTTTATTAAAAAAAATAAAATAAATCTTTGCTGTGCTTCTGGTCACCAGAAAATGTGTCACTGCAAATTGGCTGTATTTGATATCCCCACATGAATGAAGCAGTCTCTGAATCCAGCCACACTGTTGGACTGGATGTCCTGCGTCTCTCAGGCATCTTGGCTCCGTTCATATTGCTTTGGATCATATTGCGTTTTCGTGTCAGTTCTGCGTATCTGCACGTGGCATTTGTGATGTCAAGTCAGCCGGAATAACACTTCCGGTGCGACAGAGTAAAGCAAACTTGGCTTGAATCATGTCGTTGCTTTTTGGGGGTGCTGGTGGCATCTTATTTTGAAAGCAAAATTTCCGTTTTCCGTTCCTACTCCCCGTCCTACCTCGAGCTGGCTTGACACGGGGTTTTAACAGGTGCCAAAAGTGAATGTGCAGCAAAACTGTCAGTGAGCTGAGAGGAAAAGTCCAGTCTAAAATAAAATATAATAAAATGAAATAAAAGCAGGTTGTTGGTGGTGATTTAACTGAATACTCTCTGTCCTCTAAGTCTCCCATCCATTCGACCTCTGACCCAGAATCAACAGGTTGTATTTCAATCTAAAGTGGCACCCCCCTTATACTAATGAAAATAGGCTTTAACTCCATATTTTCTTTAGTAGCATAAAGCATATTGATGTGTTCAGAAAATGAGAGAAATGAAGTCACTGTGTCTTTATATGTCAGGGTCATACCACACCTCTGCTATGAAATGTTAAAAATGGTCTGTACACTGCAGGAAGATAGTAAAGAGTGCACCACAGCTGGGATGCACTACATAATACACTTTTCTTTATTTTAAGGCCTCTGGAAACACTTGACCCACAAGTGTATGTTTGTATTATGGATGAGGAGGCTGGGGCCAGCAGGATTTAAGGTAAAATGCTTTACCACGATTAGGATTAGATTAGATTACAAATAAATCTATGTTTTAATCATAATAAAACTATGCATATTATGTCCTTTAAACGTCCCCGACTTCGCATACCCCAATTTCAGGAACATGGCGCACGTCTTGCACTTCAACCTCGGAAGTTTATCCAGCCTCGTTTATCTGTTTGACAAAATCCAAATCCATCACTCAAAATTCTCGCGATAAATGGCGCTGATATATTAGGACAGATGGGGGGGCCTCGTCCACTTTGAGGGGCGTTGGGTTTCCCTGAGGACCTTGGTGAGGTTCAGAGTAGTCAAGGGTCTCACATCAGCACAAGGAGGATCCAAACATGTCGGACGCGGTGGTTAGTTTCCTGAAGGACTTTCTGGCAGGTGGCATTGCCGCTGCCATCTCCAAAACAGCTGTCGCTCCCATTGAGAGAGTCAAGTTGTTGCTGCAGGTAAAATAATTGAACCAGCTGTTGCCTAAAGCATGGCCGCATGTTCATTCTTTTATGCGTAAAGCGTGCGTAAATGTCGTTTTACTGATAAACCAAATATATAAATGTATATCTGGAATAATTTTCTAATTAAAGTAAAGTCCAAGTGTGCACTGTGCAAGTTCATATGCTGGGGTGCATAATGTCAGGGGGCACGTGAGAGGATCTGCGTCAAAGTGGAGATGGTTTTACGCACTGGACTTTGCAGTGTTGCTGCTGTGATGGCGATGGTGACAGGCCTCCTAATATGTGCCAATAAAATAGCCATAATAGTAGTTTATGAGCTCTTGGTGCGTTTATTGAGCAAATTATTTCTCCAATATAACAGATGACCGCGGTAATATTTAGTGGAATTGAATTGCTAAATTTAACCTGAACTATGTAATCTAATCCACGGCTGATTCTCAAATGACAGGAGTGTGCATGGAGGCTGGTCGGTCTACAACTACACACAGTAATGCCTGGCCGACTGTGTAAATACAATAAGTTATTGAAATTGAAATGCAAAACAATGAGAGAATTAATCATATCTTGAGGTAGTTGGACATTGTGTGTGTTTTTAATGTGCTTTAATTGTCTTTAATTGTAGGTCCAGCATGCCAGCAAACAGATCACCGCTGATAAGCAGTACAAGGGAATCATAGACTGTGTGGTGAGGATCCCAAAGGAACAGGGCTTCCTCTCCTTCTGGAGAGGTAACTTGGCCAACGTGATCCGTTACTTCCCCACCCAAGCCCTCAACTTCGCCTTCAAAGACAAGTACAAGAAGCTCTTCCTCGGTGGTGTGGATCAAAAAACACAATTCTGGCGTTACTTCGCCGGTAACCTCGCATCTGGCGGCGCCGCTGGTGCCACTTCGCTGTGCTTCGTCTACCCGCTCGACTTCGCCAGAACAAGGCTCGCTGCCGACATCGGCAAGGGCACAGCCGAGAGAGAGTTCACCGGTCTCGGAAACTGCATCAGCAAGATCTTCAAAACCGATGGCCTCAGGGGTCTGTACCTTGGATTCAACGTGTCAGTGCAGGGCATCATCATCTACAGAGCGGCCTACTTCGGATGCTTCGACACAGCTAAAGGTGCGCACATCTGCTCCATGTTACTTTGCTCATGTTTTTACGCATGTGTTTTAAGTATTTCGTTACGCACGGGTGACTTGACTCCTCCCCCTCACAGGTATGCTGCCAGATCCCAAGAACACGCACATCGTCATCAGCTGGATGATCGCCCAGACTGTCACCGCTGCAGCTGGTATTATCTCATACCCCTTCGACACCGTCAGACGTCGTATGATGATGCAGTCCGGACGCAAAGGAGGTGAGCCTCACTCAGTGGAACCATGTCTTATTATAGTGATGGATTTGCATTTTACGCACGCATCCACGAGCATCACGCCTCACTATCCATGTCCCCATTTCCACAGCTGACATCATGTACGCGGGCACAATCGACTGCTGGAGGAAGATCCTCAAAGACGAGGGAGGAAGAGCCTTCTTCAAGGGTGCCTGGTCCAACGTGATCAGAGGCATGGGTGGTGCCTTTGTGCTGGTGCTGTATGACGAGATCAAGAAGTTCACATAATAAACTTTCTAATCTCCCAGTCCTCAAGGAAACCTGTCACGTTGTTTTAAGTCTTAATTCTTGTGATAGAGTGATAACAGCTTGTGGTGAATTACAATGTGGGCATGTACAGGTAGGTATACTTGACCCGGGTGAACATGCCTCCTCAGAAATCTGTATATATCCCATCTACGACGCACACACACGTCTTTCAGTGTGACAGTCAAGCCAGTGTTTCAGTGGAGATGTTGTAATGATGCAGAAGATGACGTCACTACCCATCCTATGTCAGAGTCAGTTAGTAAGGCAGTTGCTGAGGCCCATGTGTTGTTATGTTGTGACACCTCACACATTATTTTATTAAAAATAAAGATTCATCAGTCTCATAGTCCATTATTTTTCATGCATGTGCTGTTGACATGGCAACCTGTCATCTGCAGTTTAACAGGCCTTTTTCAAAGCAGACATTTTGCCTTACCAGTAGGATGAAACAAGTACTGGTGTCACTAATGGTACTAACTGTTGTTCTGTTTAGTGTAAGAGAGCCATGATCGTGTGACACTGAGGCACCACACAAAACACCAGGACCCTAAAACTGAAGCAGTAAAACAGAATTCAGCTGTCATTCATTTTATTATTCACACCTGTGCTTTTCCTTCTGTGACATGTCAAATGTCTTCAATGAAAAAGCTTTTTTAAGAACACACTGCAGGTAATACACAGTAATTAGGATTCTGTCTTTATATTATAAAGTGACATCATCGCTCTGATTTTTACTTGTGGTAGAGTTTGTGGCAAATATTGGTTCATACATGGGATTTCACCAGTTGTACTCTGACACCTGCACTGCTGACAAACGATAACCATAAAGTCTGAGAGGTTTGTATCACAGCAGTTTTGGTTTTGCAAAGAACCGTTTGATAATGTGCAATATTCAAAGTCACAAGCACCACAGAAATATTGAGTAGTTTCATATACAACCACTCCCCTGGCCACCGATTGTGGCATGTGCTCAAGAATGTTTTAGGAGAGAACGCATTAAAAAAAGATTTTCTGTCCACCAGTTGTAAAACAGCACACCTCTAACTATTGGAACAAGCAGCTTTATTTTATAAGGCACATAATATACATAACCCCAAAATAATATTTCATATATTTTTTATTTAATGTTTAAAAACATCATTCTCTAGTGCATCATAAATTGTACAAATACGAGAAACGAGGGCAAACAAAAAAAAAAAGCAGATTTAATGGTAAGGTCTCTCACATAAACAGTTAATTGTCTGTAATTTCAATATGGCTGCTGAAGTATAGAGCATATTCCTTACAAATATACAGCTAGATAACTGTCGTGTAGAGCTACTGCAGTATTCAGAAGCCACAACTGAACTGTTGGAATGCATTATAGTAGGTCTGAGCTGACCATTTGCTATATTTCAGCATCAAAGAGAAAGAAGTCCACCTTCATTTTATCTGATAACCATGACGACACAAATCACTGAATAGCTGATTTAGGTAAGTAAAAGCCAGGTGAAGTCATGCATGTAAAAGCTGCTTTAAGCTTCATACCTTTACAACGTAACCGTTTGTGATGGACGGACACCAACAGATGTCACTAAAGGGAACCAGCGATGTGCTTCGTTGAAAATGGCAGTGTTTTTTCAGCACCAGGCCGGTCGGGGTGCACTTAGTTTTTTTGACCTGGGTGCAGGTGTTTTGCCGGAGTCAGAGGTGGTGGAAACTGCTCTGGAGCTGTGGTGGGCAGAACTGGCTGGCCTGGGTCCTGCTGGTGTGGATGACAGAAAAATATGTTTTTCTCATTTTCTGATTACCACGCATAAGGACAATGGTGTTCATCAGATTTGGTAAAGAAACTGGTTCTACTGTTGACAAATGGTTCAACAAATTTGACAGCAAATTTTGAAATAATGCTGAAAATTGAACTAGACAAATTATTTCAAATTATTCAAGCAAACATTAATTTAAGTAAACATCAGAAAGGTTTACAATGACAAGAAGAAAATCAGTCAATCAGTCGATACTGATGTATAAATCAATGGGTGATTCTTACCCGCATCAGTCTTCCACAGCTGCTTTTTACTGCCTGAAAATCTTCTTCTGTTAATAAAATTTCTGCAGCCATCTGACAGCAGCAGCTCAGACATGTCTCATAAATCTGCGGCCTTTAATTTGAGAGGAGCATCGCAGCACAGTGCCACATGCTGGTCCTCTTTGTTTACCTTGAATAAATCATCACATGCAAACAGCAGCAGGCTGCTGCAAATTAACTCTACACACCTCTGCTGGTGCCAAACTGCTCGTGTGGCATCAAAAACAGTGAGGGTTGGGGGCACAGGTGCTTTTATGGTGTGCAGTTACCTCACAAGTGGGTTTCTCTTAAAGTGCTAACCCACATCCCCAGGCCCCTGTGGTGTTGCCATACATACGTAATACATAACTGGGTGGAGAGATAGTCTTAATATGTTAAACATCATTCTAAAATGTTGGGTATAAACCCATTTCTAACACCGTAAAACACTGTCAGATCTAAACCCAAGTTACCTACCTGAGGATGTCTTACTGGAAGGCCTCTCTTTATTAGTGGTGGACATACAGACAGTGTACGAAGGAGCTCCCAGGTATCCCATGTGTCGTTGATAGTCTTCCAGTTGCTCTGAGCGCTTTAGGCCAGGTGTAGGCTTGACGGACTCCAGCCTCTTCAGGAAAGCCTTAAAGACACATAATGACATTTTTTACCTGGTAAGTAGTGATCAAATATCATACTGCAAATGCTAATTATCCTGACACACTGTTAAAGCCATCAGGTTTAATGTGAATTTCCAGGGTAGTAGTCAGGTTCACCTTGGAAAGATGTGGGCATATATGCAGTATATGAGGTCTGTGTCAAATATTTTCTTGTGGAAACTATCCATTGTTTTGAAAAGACAAGTGTGTCATGTGCTCTTTAAGTACTCAGTTCCTCTGAGTGTGTGTTGTGCCAGATTTCACTCTTAAAAATGCAGCAGCAGTTTTAGGTGAGTGTTAAACTTTTTCTAGCATTTGGTTGATTTAGCCCTTTACCACTGTTGTCAAAAATATCCATTTATCTATATGCATTGATTCTGAATATTAAGAACAATTGCAGTACTAATTTTTCGGAGTATCGATACAGCTGCACCTTCTTGCTGTCCTATTATTAATGTTTACTACAGTGACTTTTTTATGTGACATTGAAAATGGTATTGAAAATTATTTTTTCTGGATCCCCCCCCATTGTATCAAAGTTAGAAATCCCAGTATTGTGTCAACACTACCATTTATTATAAGTTGATCACATTTGTTCTGGCTTTTCACCCACAAAATATAAAACCCCTAAAACATTTATGAGGAGCTTGTATCTTTCACAAAACAAACAAGTATTTGACTCAGAAATGAAAAAGAAATTCTACAAATCCCAATTAAATTCTGAACTCACAGAAATATGTGGTAATTCACAGCAGCGTGAGCAACACAGTGCAGGCAAGTGGCTGAATGTCATACATGCAGTCACACTCCCACATGCATGCTGTGCAGAAATCCCTTAGTAAGCAAAACCTCCGCATAAGCAATGCAAATAGCAAAAAGCTCAACAGTCGAGAGGCTGTTTAGTTCACAAAGCTCAGAGATCATAAAAAGGCACTGCAGGCTTCCAAGTGCAGTCATGCTGATCACCTACTTCATATCCAAAATATGAGTAATTTGAAATCTCTTCAAATTAAATCTAATCCTCTACATGAATATACTTTTTTGATAGGAAATGAAGATATACTGTGCATTTTAACCAACCTTGAAATACACATAAGTAGTTCTACTTGGGCATGACAAACGGGGGGTCTTACACGTGTAATGTGTGGGGTGGACACTTCATCACACAGCAGATTCAATTACTTCACTCTAATAATAGAGAGAGTGAAGAGCACTCCTGACATCATAGAGAGATGGACGCAAAAGAGAAAGAACAGTCTGTCCTGAAAATGACTGCAAACAGATGAGAATGATAAAAACATCAATCAGGATTATTCCAAAATCTCTAATCAGCAACAATGAGAGACGTGTGTGATGATATCAGAGAAGAAAAGAATGCAACTTTTCTGTTTTCACTTGTCAGGATGCAATAACACTCTACTGGCTGCCTATTATAATTTCCTGATTATTTTTCTCCCTCTTATTTTTAAACACTGCTGTTTGCTTGTTCCACCAAGTGGTCAAGCAGAGTTAATATCCGAGGTGAGAGGCTAAAGTTGCAGAGGCTGAATGGTCTTATAATGTCACTCTGTGGTGCTGCTGGCCTGCCACCTGCTCCCATCTGTCCATGTCCATTCGTGTCTGTTTTCAGGGGCGGCACTCTTAGTCTGACACTGACTCAACCCAACTAACTAGTATCCTTAAAGAAATGTAAACTTTAGGAGGCAAATACCTGTTAGAATAAGGGATTTAACTGCAGAAAACCACACAGGCTAAAGTTAAGTTATAAAAACAGAATCAATTGTATGATTGTGACAATAATGGTAATTATATTATTATTATTATTATAATATTGCAAATATAGTTTATCTTTACAGATTATACTCATGCTGAATTGACTGTCAACAAATAACGCCTTGTATTCTGTGTCTCTAGAGTTAAATGTTCTGCTGTAAAGAATTGTTAATGTGACAGATTTCTTAAAGGGAGTTTGCCGTAATATTTTCCACCAAGTGCAGGCTGGGAAAATTTTTTTCAAAAGGAATCTAGTTGTATTCTTGCAAAAAGTGACCCTGCAAAATCCCCAGTCTTTTCAAAATCCTATAGTGTGTGACTCAAAATTCAGTCTTTTTATGTGAGAGGGTGTCAGACTCAAGTCTGTAAAAAATTTTGTCGAAGTCTTTTCAGAGTCTTCTATGGTTGGCATAAGTTAGACGTAATACACAAATGAGAAATCTGGAACTTCTGCCTAGAGACACTGCAGCCCCAATATCACCTACTACATAATACTAAATTAATACTTTATTTTTTTTTTTCTATTTTAGCATTTTGAACACCACAGATATGTTTCAAGATTAATTGGAACTTTTACTTTGTTATTAGGTCAATGTAGAGACAGACAGGAATAAAGGAATAAATGCCATGTGACAAAGGTTTCAGCTGAGGGTTTGACTTGAACTTGTGGATAGATGATATACTGTTTGGGAATAACATTCACTTAGAAACTCAAAAACACACTTTTCACACTGGCCCCAGAACTGACACCACTGCTGCAGTGTATACAGCAGATAAGGTTCGAATCAACTTCTTCAGGTCAATTGTGCTACGCAGCCAGTACCTGAGAATCAGAGAAAAGCTGATTCTCATGTGGATCTGAAGAGGTGCAGTTTGTAACACTGTGTGCATGAGCTTAACATCAGTAACACTGAGCTTCATGAACCACAAGCCTAAAGCAAATATTCTGTCATATCCAACTTTATTTAAGGAGGACTGACTGAAAAGCAAAAAGGAAAACTGAAGAATTCGAGTGACTGAAGTACCTATTCTTATATAAAGGTTTATGGGTCAGTGTTTACATCACAGTATCAATCCACACAAGGCAAAACTCACCAGGTTCTCCCTCTCAATGCGTTGCTGTTCCCGCTGTCTGTTAAGAGCACTGTGAGAGAGGCGATTATGAGGCGACTTGCTGGCCACGTGGGTTTTCTTTCTTGCTGTACTTCCTGGTCTGGGCCCTGGAGAATGGCGGGACAGCTCCCGAAGAAGACGCTGGTTCTCGCGATCTATGCGTCGGACCTCATCGTTGGTGAATGAGTAGTTCTTCCTGTTCCTCCCTCCAGGATAGCGCAAGACCAGTTTACTTCCGAGCTGACTCTCTGAACTGAGGGAGCCTAATTGGTGAAAAGGACATTTGTTATAGTTGGGGACTGACTGGCTCCTGGAAATGCAGTTTTTGGCACTTTTGAGTTGTCTTCATTTTTCAGCCCCAGAGATTGCTGCTTGGTGATTATAAACCATTGAAAACATAGTTATGATTGTTATATCAAATCTGCCAGTACATTCCCATAAATACTATACACTTCACCTTTAATGGGTTTATTTTTTTTCCAGCTTTTTCATTCTACCTGTAAACTGTTGAAAACTCATGTCCATACCAAGGCCCTAACTTTTGATGGGGTAGATATTGCTTAATTTTAAGGGGTGACAAGTCAAAAAGGTTTGTGAGTAACCTGGTATAAAACAAATAGCAAAGCATTAACTGACAGACAACTTTACTCACAGTCGTCTACATCTTGATCTGAGTCCTCATCTTGATGTATGCTGCTGAGGCCACTGGAGGGCACTCTTTCCTGCTGCTGCTGCTGCTGTTGTTGCTGCTGCTGCTGCTGCTGCTGCTGCTGCTGCTCTTTCAGGCTACCCTCTTCTGCCTCTGTGTTGTTCAGGTCCAACGACTGGAGAGGGCTAAAGTCAGAAGAGGAGAGGGGGCTCACATCTGTCACTGTATCCTCTGACTCCTCTGTACGGCCAATAGGCCCCTCCCGAGATCCTGTTGAGCCCACTCTGGTCCTTCTCACTCCAGGAGATGAAGGTTTGTTGGCCTTGTGAAAGACGGAGGAATCACAACTGCTTCTCCCATTGCTACTGCTACAGGAGTGCTCCGAGTCTGCGTCTACGCTGCTCTCGGTTGAGGTGGGGGATGGCGTTCGGGTGCGCCGACTTCTTATCAGTTTTTTAGGAGACTGTTTATTTCTCCCTTTTGAGCCTGAGTGTTTGGATGGTGGTGTTTCCTCTTCAGACTCATTTGGACTCTGACTGTACACATCTTTATAATCAAACTCTCTGGCCTCAGTCAACAAAGCCATGAGTGTTCCTTTGGACCTGTTAGAGTGCATATTAGAGTCTGCCTCACTATCACTGCTATTACTGATGACCTTTTCTGATGCACATGCAACAGATACGCCAGACACCCTGCTCCTGTCTTCTTCCTTTGACTGACAGATGTCCTTCTTCCTTTCTGCTCTGCTGCTACTGTTGTTGTCAGCTGCTGTCACATGTTTTTTTGGCCCATCAGTCCTCGGGGACAAGCCACCTTTTGTGTTTTCTGTCTGTTTTGCAAGTAGGCTCTCATGTGGTGGTGGGCGCTCCTTTCCCCCTCCATCTTTACTGACGCTGCGTTCATCGCAGTCACTGTCGAAAAACGAATGATCCACTTCACCTTCTAGTTCACCTGGGCTGAACATGGCAGACATTGCCAACACGCTGGACCTGCAAGGCAGCGTTACATAACAACATTAGGCTACTATAGGTCAAAGAACTGTGCCAATGATTTTTCGGCTCGCACAATGTTTTAACCAATGTACTACAAATTCAGATTTTTCATGATGTGTTTTAGAGATTGAACACATTTTTTTCTACCACACCATGACTTCCATTAGGTTTTATTCAGTTCCATACAACACTAAAATCAGTTAGTAAACTCTTGAAAATCAAAATCTGTATTCATTTTGTGACATTATCATTGTGTGATACCAGTTTGGACTTTTCAAGCTGCACTTAAAACCTACATTACCACACAACAATACTGTAATACTGGAAAAAAGTGACTTGGATTTGATGCAGATGTCCTGTGTGATGGATTACACATCTCAGACAGATTTCAATTAGGTAATTTACTCAGAAACCATCAAGGCAGAAATGGAAACCAGTGGCTGTGGGAAAATACATCACACAACTCCATCAAGATTGATTTGAAAACGTTTAGGAAAAATGTGAGGAATATTGCAAATGATTTGTTGTTGAGGAGCTAAATGTAGCAAACACATTAGCATGGTCCACTGTATGTTTTACTTATACGGTATTCAGTCACAACATTATGAATGTATCTAAATGTAGCATCTGTAGCTTAGCGTTACTATCAAATTTAGCATGAGATTTGGACAGACAAGCTGTAAGAACGATACTGTCATTAAAGACACTTTTCACCACGTCATACACCATGAAGGAGAAACACGTTAACACCTTGAACACAACCCAGCTTGATAGCTAACTAAAGTATGCTAGCTCACTTAGTCCAACTGTTATACGTTTAGGTTAGCTAACTTTAGCCCTATGATATCGATCTCTTACCTGGCGGAGGGGCTTCCGGTAAACAGTGTTTCACGTTACAGTTGCATTTAACTCTTTGGAGAGGATGTGTTCCGTTGAAAAGACGAATACATGAAACGCAATGCTGCGTTAGAAGCAAAACAAAATCTCCGTTAGCGGCTCCAGCTGGCTGCTGTCAGCGTGACATGGTGCCTTGTAACTAGGCAACGTCACTTCCTGGCAACGGTTACTCTGCAGTGATGTCGTGGGCTAGAGCCTTTGCTTTTTTATTTTAAAATGGATACAGTTGATTGTAGATATTTTATTTGTGGTATTTTTTCACCCACGTTTTTATTTTAGACGTTTATTTTGCGAGACTTAGTTTTTTTATTTTTTATTTTTGCAGTACTTCCTTTATATTCTCTTTTATATTTATTGTTACGCACCAAAAAAAAACTTGCGTGAATACCTGGTGAATACCTGCTTGGCAAAAAAAACTGATACAGATTCAGAGTATAAGTATAGTGAGTTGGTTATTAAAAAAAATTATAAATTGAAAAAATAGATAGATATACACACTCAATTTGTTTAGCAGACCCCGAAGATTTTCCTTTGTTATGTTTCTTTTTCCTACATTTTAGTTGTTGTACAATTATTTTATTTTTAGATTATGAAATATATTGGCTTCAACTTTTATAATAAAAAACTGGAAAAGCGGTGAGAGGCAGAATTTATATATATATATGTATATCAATATATAGCGTTAGTTCCTGGAAAAAATTTAACCTATACTAAATATAAATTCTTCATATGGTTAACTTACCAGGAACAATGTAGCTTAACCTAGACATTCACCAAACTGCAGTGTTTATATATATATATATATATATATATATATATATATATATATATATTATATATATA